>NC_091951.1:273837624-274188457 GCF_031021105.1 Erythrolamprus reginae | reverse complement strand
CGTGTGTGTGACTGATATCTCTACCCCAGGATGAAATGCTCTCAGTTCACTTATGCCTGTTGGACATCGGAGAGCCGGTTGCAAAGGCAGTGCGAGGCTCCGCCCACCTGCCCGGATGCCACCATTTGGGTTCTTTTACCCTCTGCGCATGCACAGAATGGTTTGCGCATGCGCAGAGGGTGAAAGAACCCAAATGGCGGCATCTGGGTGGGTGGGTGGAGCCTCATGCTGCCTGACAACTGACAGGCGTGAATGAACCAGGTACATTTCACCCCGGTCTCTACTTCTATCCATACCTGTATCTATACCAGGCATCTCAAACCTGGGCCACTTTAAGACTTTTGGACTTCAACTCCCAGAATTCCTGAGCCAGCAAAGCTCAACACCTCACCTCAGCAAAGCTGGCTGAGGAATTCTGGGGGTTGAAGTCCACAAGTCTTAAAGTGGCCCGAGTTTGAAACCTCTGATCTATAAAATCCATAGATTTTATATCTATGTCCATTAGTTTTATGGAGTAAAAAAAAATAGAACAAACATTGGAAAAAGATTGAAAAGAAAGAAAGATAGATTGTGTGCTTTGAGGAGAAAAAATTGTTCCTTCAAATACATGGAAATATTTCCATATATTTTCTGTGTCTTAATTCCTAGTGCTGGGAAGGATGATCTTTTAAGGGACTACCACTGCAGTCACCAATCATGCACAAAGACAGACAATCATGGATGTGTGTATATCCAAAGCTCCCTCCTACAAAGTGGACCCCCATTAATTATGCCCCCTTTTTGGAGGAGGAAAGGAAAGGCTGGGAGAAACCTTCTCAATACTCCTTTGTTCTTTGTTCATCAACCACCAAAACATTCTCCATTATGCTGAGAAGAAAGCAAACGCAATAAGGAATCTTCCTTTCCTTCCAGGAAATAGTAGAATGTTGTATTAGTTTTTTCTGTAGTTGAGCTTATTATGTGTCTTCCCTAAGGGGGGGGGGGGGAAGCTTCCTCATCAGTTGAGGTGATCTTGGTTAATTTAGATCTCACTTGAAGGCACAAGCATGAGTAGTTTTACTGCAGGTTTATGCAGATGTCCATTATCATTTGAAGCTGGAAACTGTGATCTTCTAATTCATGTTGAATTAGGCATCCTGTGTTTGACATAGTTGCCCTGTGGATCTGTTGTCTGAGAACATAATTATTTCACTACATGGCTCTCTGCATCACAGCCAATACATTTTTAATGCTGTTATTAAAACTGCATAATTAAGAAGAACTAAACTCTCCAAATGATTTAATTTCATTTGGAATGTCAGAGGTCTGTGAACTGTCTAGTCATTTCTGATGAAAATATAATTATTTGATAAAGCGTATCGGCAGGACTTTGGAAAACTTAATACTGTCGAGCTTGGTCTAATACACTATGCACGAGGGGAGAAAATCTCATAAAATTTTAAAAAATCTATTTGTACCTGGATATTGGGATAAAAGAGCAGGCTTTGTTTAACAGCAAAGGCAGACAACATTTTCCTTTCCTCTTCATTCATGCTATTCCTTTATTTATTTACTTGCACATGAGGCATCACTGGAGGCTTTCAAAGAGAGACTGGATAGCCATTTTTCAAGGCCGAGCATGGGTGGGCAGGAGGCAGGTGGAAATGAAGATGAGTGTGCAGCTCCAGGTGATCGGCGGCTGTCACTTCCTGGATTACTGGTCTCGGCTCGGCTCTCCTTTTTTCCCCCTGCTGCTGTGTCTGTGCGCCTCGCTTTTTTCCTCTTTCCTCCTTCCTGGCCTCGGATGAGCTTCCCTCTCTCCTGCCCAGTTCCTCTCCAGCCTCAAACGGCCAACACCCGCCTGAAGTGCAAGCAGAAGGCGTGGGTGGAAGCGGCGCTGGCAGCATTTATGCTTCTGGCAGCACCCGTTTGCCTAGCTACCCAGCCTGAGGCAGGGGGCAACCCAGGAAGGAGAGCACGGGAAACACAAAGCAAATAGTCACCCAAGCGAGCGACACTGGTAAGGTTGTAAGTCGAGGACTTAGCAGTTCACTTGAACAATGATGATCATTCAAGCCACTCCCACCTGGTCACATGGCCAGCAAGCCACTCCTACCCAGTAACATGACCATTAAGCCACACCCACAAAATAAGCCACACCCACAGTGTGGCAGTAAAAATTTTGGCTGCCCATTACTGGGGCCGTTATGGCGAACCTATGGCACACATGCTCAAAGTGGCACATGAAGCCATGTCACCTGGCATATGTGCCCTTGCCTATTTGTCTTTCGGGTTTCTGGCGTGCATGTGAGTGTGATGATCAGCTGTGCTTCATGTGCGTGGCAGTGCTGAAAACTGACCTGTGCATGCATGCCAGTCAGCTGATTGTCAGGCATGGATGCAAGCTAGAACCGGGAAGTTTGACTTTTTTGGAACATGGCCCTGATGAGCATGGATGTGTGTTGGCATGTCTCGGTATAGCTAGGCTATGAAACCTTCGACATCACCAAGCAGAGAATTTTAACAGAGCGTGGATGTGTGATAATGCCAAGACACAGACTTAGTTAAATAAGTATTATTTACATATACACAAAATATAAACAATCCAGAAGAAGCACATAGCGAATACAGAATAATAAGCACTGAGCAATCACAAGATAGAAGCACAAAGCAAAATACAATATAGATAATAAGCACGAAGCTTATACAAGAAGATACGCACGAAGCGTAAACACAACTCCCCCTCTCTCAGGCAAAGTGAAAAGGAAATGACTGAAGCAGAATAATGAGCTTTTATAGCTTCAATGAGGAAGTGACGAAACAGCCTTGAATATTAACTCTTCAAGTACAAGTTAACTCTTTAAGTGCACATTAACTCTTTAAGTACAAGTTTGGTACAAGTGTACAATATGCAGTTTACAATGGCAATCCCTAACAACCATGTACCCTGTACTAACAATGTGCAATGTTTCCACACAATAGTTTCACTATCACTGGTATAGGGTCTCCTGCTCAAACAGAGGTGGGACTAGAAGATCTTCAACTCTATTCTATGGTCTATGTTTTTTTATGTGCCAGCCACTGATTATAATCTGGAAGGATTGTCTAACAAGAAATGTTAGTCTTGCTGGGCCCAAATATGTCTACGTTAGTCCAATTGTTCAAGCCTATTATAATTCTGTCCTCACTTCCCTGGCCTTTGATTCTTTGTTAGGAAGAGGCAAATAATCTGGGCTACAAAACCCATTACCCCTCTCATCTATGGGATAATTGAAATAAAAGAAATTCCAGTTCTCTGGATAGATTCTTTCACCTGATTGCAATGAAAACATTTTGCTACTCAAGAAAAAGGATGTAAGCATTGAGCGAGCTCACAAGGGTCACTTTGTACATGCACAAGATTAGGTTGTGTGTACAAAACCATCCCCTTTCCTCATCCTTGCCACCACCCACCACTATCAGTCCACAGTCTGAAAGTTTGGGGACTGCTGGAATAACAGCAGGGAAAAAAAACAGTTTTGAAGAAAAATGTATTCGGACTTTGTTTGAAAGCTCTATGTATTTTAAGATAGGGTCAATTCCTCAGGGGTACTATCTCCACTAACCCAAGTAAAATATTTTATAATTTCAAAATTTTTGCAGATGGCAGCACCAAACACTGGTTAGCAATGTCATGTGACTTGGACCACTTCATTGATTTATTTAAATGGTTTGTTCATTCTTGGTCCTGTGATACTTGTCAAAATCTTTTGATAGTATACTGTATTTTTCGGTGTATAAGACGCACCTTTTTCTTCCCTAAAAGAGGCTGATAATTAGGGTGCATCTTATACTCTGAATGTAGCTTTTTTCCAGCCCTAATTAGCTGCTAAAGATTTTCCCATCTCTTACCTTGTAGGCCCTTTTATTGTTTCTCTCTATGAAGAATGTTTTCCAAGCCCTAAGTCTCTGCAGGGTTTTTTCCATTACTCTAACTTACTCAGAAGAAGTTTCTTTCCAGCCTTAACCACGTGCTAACAATGTTCTCAGCTTTTACTGGTTTGCAAGCTCTTTCATTGTTACTTTCTGAGAAGAAGAATGTTTTCCAAACTCTGTCTTCATAAGGTTGTTTTTTCATTGCTTTACTTGCTCCAGATGTTTCTTTCCAGCCCTAACCAGGTGCTATTAATGTTCCCAAGCTCTTTCATTGTTTCTCTCTGTGAAAAATGCTTTCCAAGCCCTAAGTCTTTGCAGGGTTTTTTTCCATTGGTGTAACTTGCTCCAACTGTTTTTTTCCAGCCCTAACCAGGTGCTAATAATGTTCCCAGCTCTTACTGGCTTCAAATCTCTTTCACTGTTACTATCTCAGCATAAATGTTTTTTTAAGCCCTTAACCAGGAGAGAAAACAATGCGCTGAAGCTGACCAGACTAAGGACACTAGCCAGATGAATGCCTAGTAAGCAGATTCTTTTCCCTATTTTCCGCTCCAAAAACCAAGGTGCGTCTTATACCCTGGTGCATCTTATACTCCAGCACGTAAGATCAAGATTATGAATCCCTGATTTCCTGGTGTCCCCCCAGCCAAGTAAACTATTATAGAAAGTCAAGTTGTTATCAAGTGTATATTACAGGAAAAGAAGTATAATCCAAATGTTTAGGTTCAGAGGATTATTCAGAGGATAGTTGTCATTAAAGATTATTTTACTCACCTTAATCTGTCGATAGAAGCAAGCCATAATGGCAGTGGAAAACCAATACAGTGACAAAATAAAGCACCTGAGATCTTCTCTAGAAACATATCAAGAAATGGTAGGAAAAGAAAAGAAAAGCTGGCAAGACACAAGAAAGGTAAGAAGCAAAATGCAATCATCCTTAATGAAGGGTAGGCAACTACATACGTATTATATGCATGATTTATGAATTGCTTCTTGTCGTCTTCTGCATTCTTAATGATTGGCAGTGCTGTACAGCTGTACTCTTGCTTTTTATTTCTTCAAAGTCCTCTTGTTGGGGAAATAAAATATCTAGATTTCCACTGTATATGTTCAAGTTTTGATGGGGTAGATTAGCCACACAAGAGCTGACCCCATTCCAAATCCATAGTCATAGATCCAGAAATATGCATAAACATATTAAATACTAATCCCTTCCAATGCAACCATCGGTCAGTGTTACTTGGTTAACTGCTAGGTGAGACGACTGAATCCATTTTCCTAATACAATGATCCTTCGAGTTTCGCGATCTCGATCTTCGCGAAACGCTATATCGCGATTTTTAAAAAAATATTAATTTTTAAAAAAACCACTTCCGGGTTTGGCTTCGGGAGTCAGCTGGGAAGCGGCGCGGCTGTTTTAAAAGGTCGCAGCCGGCCTGGGGGGCTTCCCAGCACCCCCCCGAACCCCCAACCCGGGTTCGGGGGGGTGCTGGGAAGCCCCCCAGGCCGGCTGCGACCTTTTAAAACAGTCGTGCCGCTTCCCAGCTGAGTCCTGAAGCCAAACGCCAAAGGCGAACTTCCCGGCCGCCCATGCAAAGGGGAAACCCCGGCTCCTCCGCTCGCCCGCCCGCCAGCAAGAGGGGGAAGACCCAGGGAAGGTTCCTTCGGCCGCCCAGCAGCTGATCTGCTCGGTAGCGCAGCAGCAGCGAGGAGCCGAATCGGGGTTTCCCCTTTGCGTGGGTGGCGGGGAACGCAAACTCCACCATCTATGCATGCGCGGCCATAGAAAAAAGGGTGCGCATGCGCAGATGGTGTTTTTACTTCCGCAACCCTACATCGCGAAAAATCGATTATCGCGAGGGGTCTTGGAACGGAACCCTCGCGATAATAGAGGGATCACTGTATACGAAATGAAGCAATAGTGAATCACCTTTCATGTTTGAAAGCATGCTCCCTTCTTAGCTTTTTATTACAACAGAAATACCATTGTTGACACTCCAAGATCAACCAGCAGATCCTCATTTCCATTGTATCATTTAATTACACATCCAGAGATTGGAAGAAGAGAACAGGAAGCTGAGACATGAAAAGGAGGAGCTCATGAACCTGATCCAAGTGCAAGGCATGAATGCAGACACAGAAGAGGTAGTCCAGAATTAAGATTGTTATACATTCTTGGAAGCACGCCAGTTTTTTTAAACCCTAAAATTATATTTTCTTCTTCCTTGTGTGTTCATGTACATTATTTTAATAAGTTTCTCATTAGCATCACTTTTGTTTCCTGTGTTGTTTTATATTTATGTTCATATTTTTAGGGTTTATGTTGTATTTACTGCATCCTAGAGGATGACAATGCATTTAAGCAGTTAAGCTACTGCATGCATGATCTTTCTCTTCTATTACTGGTTTATGAAATAATAAAATACAATTATTTCTCGTTTCACTGTTATTTTTTGCAGTCTTGGCTCCTAAAAAGCATTATGCAGAAGCTACATTGTCTGTATACTCAGCATAATTTAAGTAAGTATTTTATCTCAAAAACCTTGGTTTTGTGTGTGATATAGACATTGCAGGCATTATGATTTTCTTTACTCCTCCTTTATGTAATATTTGTACTCTAGTATTAAAGCATTTTATACCATAGAATAATAGAGATGAAGAATTATAACTATACCTACCATATTTTGGATTTTTATCCATCTAATACAGTCCTTCCCAAGGACCTGGGTTAGGCAAATTGGGATGTTTGATAATGTTACCATCACAGGATGGAAGCTGTTCTGATTAAAGGTGCCTTTTGTATTTGCCTAATGGTGATTGTGTCAATGCTGATGGTGTTCAAATGATGCTCCAGTTGTTTTGAATTGCATCCAAGGCACCTATGACTGTTGGGATCACCTTTGCTTGCTTTTGTCAGTCTATTTCTATTTGCAGGTCTTTGTATTTGATTAGCGTCTCCATTTCTTTCTCTTCTATTCTACAGTCTTCAGATATGCTGTGTCCACTGTATAGACTTTTTCATCTTTCTTATGAACAATTATTAAGTCTGGCATGTTATGCACCAGGTGCCTGTCTGTTAGAATTCAAAAGTCCCAGAGCACTTTAACTTCTTCATTTTCTATTACTTTCTCTATTTTATAGTCCCACCAGTTATTGCTTGTTCACTAATGGTATTTCTTGCAGATCTTCCAATGCAATATAATTGCAGCAACTAAATGGATGTGTCTGTATTTACTGCCTATGTATCTGTGTGTGTGTTTGTTTTTTAATTTATTTTATGTATACTGTATATGTTTTGATATCTAAGCAATAATACATATAATTTTAATCAAATCTCTGTCTTCAAGTTTTCATCATTCTTTCTATAACCTATTCTTCCTAATCATCAAAACCATGTCACAAAATCATTTTCTTGTTTATACAAAAAAAATCCATTGATGAATATCATTAATAATATTTCTCTAATGATCAGTTTTTAATACATTTTCTTATGCTATTTAGCCATCAAGGAACTTCATAGAAGTAGACTTGGCATTGAAAATGTACAGAAAATGGTAAATATTCAGATAAAATTACATTGTGATCAGCAAAATGCATCAGATGAAGAATAAGTAGACATGTTAAGTTGCTTATGAGGGTTATGAGAAAGAATAATTCAGCTGGAAGACAAAAGAAAATATAATATTTTTTAAGTAGTTCTTTCCATCTTAATTGGAATAGCCTTAAACTTTTAGAGTTAGACTGAGTTTGTTTGAGTTTAGTTTGGAATGTTGCAAAGTTTGTTTTTAACTTTATATTTTTAATTAGTCTGTGGAAAATTGGATTGAAAATTTGGTCAGATTCATTTTCCTGCTTTGCTCAGCTAACACATAATTTTCATGACTATGCTGACTTAGAGATAAGCACTAATAATAGTTTGATGAGCGATTTATTGGCTTCAAAATCCCATAGTCCATGGCTAACAGGTATTATTATAGAAATGAAAATACTTTAGATAGATAGATAGATAGATAGATAGATAGATAGATAGATAGATAGATAGATAGATAGATAGATAGATAGGGGGAGGGAGGGAGGGGGGGAGGGAGGGAAGGAGAGAGAGTAAAGTGAATTGGATAAAGTTTAATTTCTTTCAGGTAACTGAAAATAGAGAAACAGAAATGAATGCAAGAGAAATTAAGTCTGACACCATATCACAGAATGGACAAGGTTTCTTTGTGGTAAGATTAATCTTCATCTTTCAGTAGAGGCCAATCCCAATCTGTAGCAAGTCATGGGTGCTTTAAGCTGGAATCACATGAGATTTTGTTTCAGGAAGATATTTGAAATCCACAATTGCTGCTAATTTTTGTACTAGGGTTCATATAATTTTAGAAAAGCAACCAAATTCAAATTTAAGTTAACAAGATATTAATTTCATATAGCAGCACCACTAGGGCATTACTAGCTTAACTTTTAAACCTTCCTCTTTTGTAACTTTTTTTTAATCAAATACTTTATACATCTATTGTTCTTTGAATAGAACTTCAGGCTAATACATTTTAATTTTGCTAATCTGGGCACAGCTGTCTTACTATTTTTGAGGCAATATATAAAAACTTCTTGGTATCACTCAGGTGGATATAGAAGAAGCACAAGATTATTTACCAGAAAAGAAATTTATGTTGGAAGTTAAAACCAATCTGGAACAGATCAGATCATCCTTGCAGAAACGAGAAACAGAGATCAAGGATCTTCTACAAACAGAACATTGGTGCAACCCTCAAATTACAGAAGCAGAAATGATACAATGAGTGGAAAAAGGTCAGTATGGATGGGCATCTGAGGGGAGGCTGATCCCAGAAGTGAAAATAATAAAACAGGCATGAAGATGTCATCATGCATTGCCTTGATTTGCATATTTTCTTCCATTCTGAGGACTCAAGCACTTTACTGCACCATACGTGATGACCTCAATACATCGGTGTCCTTTTTATGATATCGTAGTAGTTTGCTGTGGATGCCTCCATTAATGTGTACTTCAATATAGGAAACTGAAATATAGAAAAGTACCATAACAATCTGGTTCTAGGATGTGAGTACAGTACCTTCAATTTTGCTAGATATTTGTAAAAGTTACTAACCAGACCAGTAGTCCCCAACCTTGGCAACTTCAACACTGGCTGGAGAATTCTGAGAGTTGAAGTCCACAAGTCTTAAAGTTGCCAAGTTTGAAGACCTCTCAGCTAGACTCTAACTGGTAATTGTAGCCCCTCCTCAAGTGGGCGTACATGCCAGGGCTTTTTAAATGTTCTCCTTTCCTCACTGCTTTATATGGTGCAGGTATATATTTATGTATGTATGTAGCAGGTGTATATGGGTATTATGTATGTGTTTAGGTAGATATACACTTTCTCTTGCAAGCAGACAACAGAATTTCATTTTTAATGTGGGCCAGTGTGCTTACAGTAAAAAAAAAATGACAATAAAGTTATCTTACCTTGCCTTACTTTTCCTTACCCTACCCTACCTTACCTTACCGTGTCTTTTAAAATGCCCTTAAGTGTTTAAGTCTGATTTGTTAGGGCAGGCTTCAAAATTTATATGAATGTATTTCTTTATTTTCTTGCTTGTTTTAATTATAATAATAATTTTAATTTATTAGATTTGTATTAAATAAAATTTCCAATTCATATCCACTCAAGATAGCATGTAATCAGTTGAATGGTTGTCTTGCCTTGACATGAACAAATATAATAAACTTTAGAAGGCCCAATGATCAATTAAATAACAAGAAAAAATTATGCCTTTATTTTATCTTACATTTAATTTAACATGAATACACATCTCTACGTCAATTACTTAAAGCGGGTCAGTCAAATAATAATATATCTTTACTTTTTTACTTTAACTTTTACTTTACACTTCACACGTTACCTTTTACTTTTTTATTTTACTTTACTTCACCTTTACCTCACTTCGCTTCTAATAATTTTGAAATTGAGCCAACAATAGCCCATTAATAGTCAATTCTCACACTTGGAAGCTCATAATCCACTCAAAACATCTCCCGCTGGGCACCTTTCAATTTTTGCCAATCTCCCTTTGCTTTCCCACCCCTTGCCTATAGACGGTGTTCTCTGTCTCTCTCTCTCTCTCTCTCTCTCTCTTTCTCTCTCTCAAACACACACACATACACACACACTTTTTAAAGTTTTGAAAAATAAGCATTGCTACTTTACTTTTATGAAGCCAGTTGTTCCTTTAGTCCCCATGGGCCTAAAGAGGGATGTAGGAGTGAAAGAACAAGGCTGATGCCTCTGGCTTTACAATAATTATCAGAGCAATGATAGAACATGCAAGGTCTTTGCATTGCCAAGGGGAACATATGGGAAGGGGAGAGCTGAAGGCCTCCATGGGTTGAAACATCTGGGAAAGCAACAGAAAGTCATGAGAACTATTGAGAATGCAACAAGGCCTAAAAGGAAAAGTCAGACATGGTTCATTGATCCATGAAGAAGTCAACCAGTGGTGCTGACCTTCCTTGCTTGGATTGGAAGCGCATCAAATATGGGGTGGCGCACCAAATCTTGGGGTGGCCAAGGTTCAGATTAAGCATGAGCCCAACCCTTTATCAACCACTGGAATCCAGAGTGGAATTTATGATGGTGGCTTAAGAAACAGCTGGAAACAATGTGGGAGACAAGTAGCTTCGGTTATTGCACAACTGTACCGCACAAAAGACACTAAAGTCCCTGCAGTGTTTCAAGTCAAAAGCTACCAGTATCTGATTAAAAAGTCTAAAAAATGCCAGGTATTAACCAAAGCAGCCAAGTCTGGAATGCTGAAGAGTGGCGAAAGATGCCTGAAACTCAAGCTAAGGTCAAAGAGGACCTTAGTTTTTCTGCACTCCTCAGCTGGGAGAGGGTTAAGTCCTTGTAATTTATGTTATTACGGATAATTCAAGACTGCCTGTAAAAAAAGAGGACGTTGCGGGGGGAGGAACAGGAGAAAATGAGTTTATGAAAAATTGCAGGGATTATGATACAGACATCACAAGAAGCCCATTGAATAAGATACATATTGAAAAGGAAGTCGCTGTAGATAAATCTATAGAAGCCTATAAGAATAGGACAGTGATGGTGAACCTTTTTTTGGTTTGCATTCCAAAAGGGTGTGTGTGTGTGTGTGTGCTAGTACACATGCACATGCCCATACCCATTCCCTCCCTCCCATGCATGTGCACACACCCCACACTGCCCCCTGCGCATGCCCACAATCTGTTTTCTGAACTTCTTGTTTACCCATTGTGCTGCTTTTCACACTCCGGGGCTTCAGGAAGCTTCCCTTAAGCCTCCGGAGTGGGAGAAACAGTACAATGGGCATACCAGAAATCCATTTTTCTGAACTTCCAGCTTGCCCGGTGTTGTGGTTGACTCTGGGCCAGCTTCTGCAATGGGGAATTTGGACGTTGCTTCAGGGGGATTCTTGGGTTCACAGAGATGTATGTTATTGCCAGAAGATTCTGAGAGTGAAGATTCATTGCCAAGGACAGAAAGTAGGGGAGGGGAATCAAATGGAGAGATGGGTGCAGCCAGCCCATCAGTTAATGCTCCCATTAGTGAGATGTCAGATTCGGAAGAGGATCTGTATGCGCAGGCTCATGGCAAAAAGGAACCAGCTACACAGGTATCGTCGAAGATAAGGGAGAACACCTGTTACTGAAGCAATTAGGTTAATATGTTTGGTGATAAATTACGTGCGTTGGGGAATGTGCGTGTGGGTGTTTATCCATTTGGAGAAAGACCAATTGCTACTGTTTGGATTCTTCCATGACTTCTACTGACTTTTTGGACACTTCACAGTTACTGTAACTAACTCTTGTGGACTCACAGAAGGGGATGGCTGTGAGGATTCACAGCTGCCTTAACTGCTCCTTTGTTTTTGCCTTTGGCCGCATTCCAGGACTGTTATCTGGGAGAGAGAAATTTGGCTCTTTTTAAAGTGTGTGCTTTAAAAAATGGTTTGGATAAACTATTTTCTTTTCTTCTGTGCCGGTGTGTGTTTGAATTTGTATTCCTAACTCACTGGGGGGCTATTAGTGAAGAGCCAGGCATAACACCCATTGAGCTGTTTTTTGCACTCTGGGGCTTCAGGGAAGCTTCCCTGAAGTCTATGGAGGGTGAAACTGCCTTACCCAAGGCCAAAAATTAGCTGACTAGTGCACACATGCACAATGGAGCTGACATAGGGCAATGGCTTTGCGTGCCACTAGTGGCACTTTTGCCATAGGTTTGCCATCACGGGAATAAGATAACATAAGGCTAAAGACATAGAAGACCCACCAGAGAAAATGCATTATAGGGAGAAAATATTTAAATGATAAAGGGATATTCTCAAATAAAGTAATTTTTATACAATAATTTTTCCCTTTAATCTTCATTTTCCTGTCACAATCTTGGATGCTGATGGTGGAGGTGAATATTGTTTGCATCCACACATTTTATTTTTCTTTTCTTTTATAGGTATTTTATACCAGTATAATTTATGCATACATTGGAAGGAAGTAGATATTAATAATAATATGAGGGGTATCTGTCAAACTGTATCTCAAGGATTTTTCCAAAGACACTGATTGCGTGCTTCCATTGGAATTTAGTCTTCCTGTGTCTCTGCACTTCTGTATATCCTACATAAATCTCATATATTCCAGGAACAACCATTATCCACCACTTTATGGTTAAATTGGTTTGACTCATTTGTCCCTACTCCAACATCTGTCATTTGGGATTTTTTATTCGATCTGGATCCAATCCGGGTTGCTAATAACTCTGAATCATTCCTCATTTTCAAATTGGCTTTTGCTCTGGAAAAAGTTTGTGTGCTTACCCACTTCAGTTTGTTTGCTTTATATTTTACTTATTTCATACTGCTCAGAGCAATCTGTAAACTGCAACAGAACTTTACTTTTATATATACAGTGCTTTAGATTTGGCAGTGCCGTTTTAAGATATTTAAAGGTGTATATTCAAGAAAGTGATCACTCCAAAATGTAACAAATAGTACACTAAATGCATAAATTAAGAAAAAAATACTAACCTATCTGTCTAAATATACTTAAATTTTGCATTAAAAAAGTATGCCAAAAATGTATTTTCATGCAAACATACAATGAAAAAAAAATATTTATTTATTTATTTATTTATTTATTAGATTTGTATGCCGCCCCTCTCCGAAGCCTCCCCTGTCATGGTACAGGCCAAGGGTAGGCGAAGTTGGCTATTTTATGACATGTGGACTTCAACTCCCAGAATTCCTGAGCTAGCATGATTGACATAGAAGAGCCAACTTTGCCTATCCCCAATACAAGAGGCTGAGTATGCCCACCCAGCAACCAGGCAGGGAACCGGTTGCTAAAATTTTTGAATCCCATCCCTGAGAACCTAACTATTTCCAGAGTCTGGCAAGATTCTGTCTATAAGTGAAGAATAATGGAAATATCTTAAGTAACCCCATGTGTCATACAAACATTCTATAAAACCAGAATCCTTTTTGAAGTTGATTTCCTTCAGACTTGCTGGGCATTTATTTCTATTAGAGGGATGGAAGTTGACATCCAACACATTTATATAACTTGGAAACGGAGTTTTACATTACATTATTTCAAACAATTATTTGCTGATGAAAGAAAGCTGCTTCTTCCTTATACTCTTCTTCAAGTCAAGCCCGCTGTGACACACAAATTCTATAGGGCTTAGGCGTCATAGACAGTCCATATACTGGTGTTATATCTAGCTGATCTTCAAGTAGCTTTTCCAATCTCAGCTGCTGCAAGATAGTAATGAGGATAACAAAGATCTCATTGCGGGCTACTTCTTCTCCCAAACATTTTCGGAGCCCCATTCCAAAGATCAGAACTTTTTCAATCAAGCTCTTGTTGAGTTCACCATTTTCATTCAAAAATCTCTGTGGTTTAAATACATCAGGGTCTATCCACACGTTTCTGGAAGAAATAAATGAGTGCAGAAATAAGAGGAAAACTAAAATACGATAAAAATGGAATTAGTTCATATAGCCACCAGCATATTTCTATTCATTTCAAAAATTAAATTCACCAGACATCTATATCATTTATCTCTTATTTGAGGACAAGAAAACAAACACCTTCATGGTTGTCTATCACAGTGTTTTCCAACCTTGGCAACTTGAAGGTATCTGGACTTAAACTCCCAGAATTCCCCAGCCAGTATTCGCTGGCTGGGGAATTCTGGGAGTTGAAGTCCAAGTATCTTCAAGTTGCCAAGGTTGGGAAACACTGGTCTATTGGGAGGGAAAACATAAAACATGTCATAATCAATACTGTGATTTATAAATTTGTATTGCAATTCAAGTACACAATTGTGGTATTTAAATAACATCATCTTGTGTGTTCATCTGTAGTGACTATAAAAGGTCCTGCTAGGAGAAGAACTAAACAGCCTTACTACCAAAGAGACAATACAGTACCTAAATTCATTTAATTCCTAACAGTGGTAGGCTCCTACCGGTATGGCTAATTGCATGCAGCTTTGCAGCTCTAGCGTGCGAGTATGGGATTGAACACAATTTTGCTTCCCGTACCTGTGCAGGATGCAAATACTGTACTGAGCAAAATGACTAGTGTCATCATGTGGAATTAAATAAAAATATCTGCACCACCATCCATTGGGCTACCAGAGGTACTACCCTTGGGACATCTTATAACTACAGTGGAACCCCGACATAAGAGCTGCTCGACTTAAGAGCTACTCAAGATAAGAGCTGGGAGAGGAGAGACATTTTTTAATTTTATTTTATTTATTACTTGGATTTGTATGCCGCCCCTCTCCGCGATACGAGCCGAGAAGAGCCGGGCTGGCTTACTTTCCTTCCTTCCCGCGCTGATGCAGAGCCACTCGAACAAAGCGTCGCGCCCCTCTGATGCTTTCGGCGGCTTCCGAAGCGACGCTGGGCTCTTTTGCCGCCAAAAGCGTCAGGGGGGCGTGACGCTTTGTTCGAGTGGCTCTGCATCAGCGCGGGAAGGAAGGAAAGTAAGCCAGACCGGCTCTTCTCGGCTCGTATCCCGGCACTTGGTGAGTGGAGAGGCGGTCGCCTCCCCTGCCGCCCCACTCTGGGGGTCCTTGGCTTCTGCTGGGGGTGGGGGGATCCGAACGCTGTTTTGAATTTCACATTCCGAGTGGCCCAAACGCCAAAGGCGAACTTCCGCACCTCAGGAGTTAGCTCGCAAACGGCGCGGCTGTTTTAAAACATCGCTGCCGGCCTGGGGGGGGAGAGGGAAAGGGGGGAGAGGGGGGAGAGAAAGAGAGAGGGAGAGAGAGAAAGAGAGAGGGAAAGGGGGGAGAGGGGGGAGAGAAAGAGAGAGGGATAGAAAGAGAGAGTGAGAGATGCTCAGTGAGCCTTTCTTTGAAGTTGCCTTTCTTTCTTTCTCTCTCTCTTTCTTTTTCTCTCTTGCTCTCTTGCTCTTTCATTCTTTTTTCTTTCTCTTTCTTTCTTTCTCTTTCTTTCTTTCTCTTGCTTTCTTTCTTTCTCTTGCTTTCTCTCCTTCCTTCCCTCCTTCCATTTCTTTCATTCTCCCTCTCTATTTTTATTTCTCTTTCATTTTCTTTCTTTCTCTCTTGCTTGCTTTCTTTCTTGCTCTTTTTCTTTCTCTCTTTTACCTTCCCTTCCTCTATTTCTTGCTTTCCTTTTCCTTCCTCCCTTCTTTCCTCCCTCTACAGGATTGGGTGGCAGTGAAGTTACTCTCCCCTTTCATACGTTTCCTTGCTTCCTTCCTCTGTTCCTGTCCCTTCACCCTTTCTTTCTTCCTTTCTTTCTTCCTTCCTTTCTTTCTTTCCTTCCTTCCTTTCCTCCCTCCATTTCTTGCTTTCCTTTTCCTTCCTCCCTTCTTTCCTCCCTCTACAGGATTGGGTGGCAGTGAAGTTGAATAAATAACTACAGTTTAATGAATAAAAATAAAAGTTTGCCATGTTGATTGTTTTGGGTAAAAAGAGGAAGGGAAGGAAAGCTCTCAGCTTATCATCTTATTAATAAGTCAAGTTACATTTATTCTTGCAATGTCTTTTTGCATAATTTAGACTAACTTTGTGAGTTTTTTGAGGGCTGGAACCAATTAAAATTATTTACATTAATTCCTAGGGGGAAAAGTCGTTCGAGATAAGAGCTGCTCGACTTAAGAGCGCAGGTCCGGAACGAATTAAACTCGTATCTCGAGGTACCACTGTACTAATATTAATCTGTCCACACATGAAGCTCAGGCAGTAGCTAAAAGTGGGCCATTAAGTCCTCAGAATTGTTTAAACTTTAAAGAGAATTGTTTAAAGTTAGAATCGTATCCTGCATCCTTTTTTCTAAATCAACCAAGTGTTGATCCCTTTGATTCCTACAGGAATTGGTTGCTCAAGTCTGATATTGTGGGCTAAGAGTGAGTGAGCAGGCCAAAGTCATCTAGCCAGTTTTCATGACTAAGGTAGAATTAGAATTTAGTCTTCTGATTTCTAGTCTGGTACCTTAACCACTAGACCAAACGGCTTTCAATATGTTTGTAGGCTACAATAGTAATACAAAGCCCAGTAAATGTCTAATATCATGTTGCTATTATTATTATTATTATTGTTGTTGTTGTTGTTCTGCCGGCGTGTTTCAACCGCCCGTAATTACAGGGTAATTAGTCTAGGAAGACACACACCACACGATAAAAGGAAAACCCAAAAGTTTTTATAAACAGAAAAACAGAAACAGCTCCCTTTTTAAATGTCAAAGGGATTTTCTGGTACACACAAGGCACAGGTTAAATGCAATCCAATTGCTCACCCAATAACTGGGAAATTGAGTCCAATTCTAAAGTCCAGAGTCCACACACAATCTTGAACAGCACACAAACCACGATCTTGACAAAACAATGAATCAGATAAACTGCCACAAGGCTAAACCAGCACGCTGTTCTTTTTATCTGTAGCACTAATTACAGCAGCTCCACCCAACCACAGGTGGCCTCATTTTCTCTTGTAATAATCCTTCAGTTGTTGTCTCCTATGCATCACTCTACGTATGTGTGGATGTGTCATTAATTCTTGTTTAGAATCCAAGGATGATACAGATGATTGATCTCCTCCTGGGCTGTCTGCCAAACTCCCCTCTTCCCTGTCATTCATCTTCCTTGGTCAGAGGAGGCTTCATCGGCAGATTCCATCAGGAGCAAAACAGGCCTGCGGCATGTGGATGTTTCCCCCACATCCACCTGCACATTCCTTGGGGCAGGAGCTGGGTCAGAGCTAACCACAACAACAACAATTATTATTATTATTATTATTATTATTATTATTATTATTATTATTATTATTACTAACATCATCATCAATACTTACTCATCATGATTAACTTGATACATATTAATGAAGATACAGGTATTTTGTGGAATATAATACCCATTGAGAACAGTGTCTTTGGTAGTACTAGAAAATATAAAAAACAAAACAAAATTTAGTCCTACATGGTGACCCTGGATTTGCACAATCATTTAACATTATTCCACAATGTTTTCAAACATATGAACAAAATAACCTTGCATAAATGTAGGAATGTATATATTTTCCCACTGGAGGTAAGGTTCAAACCCTTCCTAGTTCTTTATCATATTGCAAGCCACCCAGTCTGTTTAACAGTGACATGGATGGCATATAGATGTAATTATTTAATTAATATTTCATTTTGTAAAGCATTTATTGAAATAATAATGGTAGCATTTTTCTCTCCTTGCCATGGTTATTGCATTCTGTAAAAATTCAATAATAGCAAATATTATTCATCTAGCATCTCTTTCCCCTTTTTTGATAATATAAAATCTCACATTATATAGGGGATTTTTGTGACAATGCCAGGTAGACGATCAAATTACAAAGTCCTAGCAGGAGCTGCCTACAATATAAACAAACCCATTCTTTAATTCTCCCTCTCACCAGTGAGGTATCGTGAATGGAATAAAAGAGCTGTGTCTGAAGACTTCGTTGATGAAAGCTTCTGTATAATGCAAGTCTTTTCGGTCTTCAAACTTTGGAGGCCTTAGACCAATCTTTCCATCTTCAAAGAATATATAAAACAATAATAACACACACTATTTCATAACAGCAAACTTCAATCTTTATATTACAGTGGAACTCAATTTGATATATCAGTTCGGCAAAGTGGGTGGCCATTATTCCCATTAACTCTGAATATGTAATTGTAATGATTGATACAAGTTGTGTGTTGCAAATTATGTCATTTGCAAGTTGAGATCATTACCCAAATGGAACTATTATCTGCATCGTTTTTTGAAAACTGAAATGGCTCCAAAATCTTGCTCTATTGGAGTTGAAATTTATTTAATGGAAGCCTAATAAACAACGGTTTTACAGCATTATATTTTCTATTTATTTTAAATAACACAAAAGCGTTACCAATTTCTTCTTGGATTTTTGTCTGAATTTCTGGGTTGTTTATCAGGTACAAAAAAATCCATTGCAAACATGCTGAGATTGTACCAAAACCTGGAAAAGAAACGAGGCAACATTAGAATTGCAGCAACATTAGAACTTTGTACTTGAAACCTGGGCACTGAAGCTTATAGCTGACATGTATATTCATTGTGTTGGATATGTTGTCTTGAGTTTTTTGTAAAAATAATAATGAGGATGCAAAAAATAAATAAAACAATTACATAAATATCTAAAAACCTGGAGGACAAATTCAGTATGAAACTGATTTTTCTAATTCAGAAATTTATTATTATTTTTTTCCAAGTCAAGATTTTTTTATTTATATATAAGTATTTTGAGTACAATGTATTGTCTGGGCATTTCATTTTACAGAAGGGGGGAAAAGTCATAGATATAGTAATAATAATAATACACATAATGATTCTAACCATACTAGAATTATTAGCTTAGTTATGATCCTATTAATTATATTAGCATACTTATTATTATTATTATTATTATTATTATTATTATTATTTATTAGATTTGTATGCTGCTCCTCTCCATAGACTCAGGGCGGCTCACAACATTCATATTTTAATTATAAAGCCAGGGTGGCGCAGCAGGGTGAGTGCTGTACTGCAGGCCACTGAAGCTGATTGTAGATCTGAAGGTCAGCGGTTCAAATCTCATCACTGGCTCAAGGTTGACTCAGCCTTCCATCCTTCCGAGGTGGGTAAAATGAGGACCTGAATTGTGGAGGCAATATGCTGGCTCTGTTAATAAGTGCTATTGCTAACATGTTGTAAGCTGCCCTGAGTCTAAGGAGAAGGGCGACATAAAAATTGAATAAATAAATAAATAAATAACAATGCTTACTTCATCTAATTTCTACCTCTTATCTCTATCCCTTAATAAAACCTATTCCACATTAAATAATACTCTGTATATCCTTCATCTTTTATTTTCAATGTCAATCTATCCATCTCTACACAGTCCAATATTTTCAGAATTATATTTTCATCTGGTGGGATGATCTCATTTTTTCAGGATTGTGCAAATACAATTCTTGCTGCTGTCAATACATCTAGCATTAAGTATATTGTCATAGCTTTCTTGTATTATACTAGGAGTGAGTTCCAAAAATTTGAGGGAGTGGGGGTATTCTTCCCTTATACATCTTCCCTCTCAAAAAGAGGATCACACCAAAATACACCTTAACTTAAAGTATTTGGGGGGCAGGAGACTAATACTTACCAGCTCCAAAGATGTCATTGACAGTAATTATTATTTTTTCATTTGATAAGGTTACAATTTTCTCATCTGCTTTTCTTTCAGTGGTAACATTGATTAAGGCATCAGTGACGTCTCTGAGAATATTCTAAAGGAAGCAAACAAAATATAGGATGTTATTTTCATCTAAAGTTCTCACACTATACACTCTGTAAGCTATAATTTGTTTAATTCTACATTGAGAGAATTTATGCTACTTTTCTTATAAGCCAAGTGTAGGCCTTTAGAATATACTAAGAGAAGTTATTTTGGGGGGGAAAACAAATATAATACAAAATTAAATCAAGAGCCATGATGAATTGCAGGCCAAGAAAAAGCAAGCTAAGAGCATAGAAGTAGTCTTTGTTTACGGATGACTCGTTCGTTGATCATTCTAATTGACAACAGGGGTATTTATGAGTGGTCCTTATAGTTGCAGCCATCACTGTGTCCTCATAGTCTGGGCAATGGACAAGCAACTGACAATTACAATGATCACAGCAGCCTGTGATCATATGATCATCACTTGCACCTTTCTCTGCAGATTCCAACTACTCAGGATATCACACCTAATCCACAAACATCATCTAATCAGCATACATCAACTGCATCAATTACTCAAGGTGTTACCTCACCAGCTAACCAGGAAGTTTCAACAGCAGCAGCTAAGCCAGCACTCCACAGCCACCCACCAGTATTTATAGAGGGAATAAACGCTTTGCTCGCTCTAGCACCAAGCCAAATGTACCAGCCTGAAGATGACGAGTGGGACCTCGTCGAAACGTCACCAGGAATCTCTGAAACTTACATGGGAAGAAACCCGAATAAGACCTTCATACCTGTACCCATGAAAATCTATGAATATATATAAACTATATTCTATATGTGTCACATGTTTTTGCTGAATTTGAAAATTAAGGGAGACTAGGATAGATCTATTTCGGCCTTGTTCTGGCCTCATCAGCTAGACATACCCTCAATGGGACATGAACTTGCAGCCTTTGCCTTGTAAAGTGGAGAATTAACCTCTAGGCTACAGTATCCAATCCCTTCAGCTCTGTACCAGGGAAGGGTTACATGTTTTTTGTGTCAAATAACCCTGGTATGTTGAAGGAACATCACAACTCCTTTTTTGCCTCTCGGCCCAACCCAGGGCCATTTCTAAGGCAGTTAATTTATTCATAGCCGACAAACTATATTCTGTATGTGTCACATGTTTTTGCTGAATTTGAAAATTAAGGGAGACTAGGATAGATCTAGTTTGGCTTTGTTCTGGCCTCATCAGCTAGCCATACCCTCACTGGGACTTGAACTTGAAGCCTTTGCCTCGTAAGGCAGAGAATTAACCTCTAGGCTACAGTATCCAATCCCTTCAGCTCTGTACCAGGGAAGGGTTTGGTTTTTTGGGTCAAATCACAATATATACTGCTCAAAAAAGTAAAGGGAACACTCAAATAACACATCTAGATCTGAATGAATGAAATATTCTCAATGAATACTTTGTTCTGTACAAAGTTGAATGTGCACAACAGCATGTGAAATTGATAGTCAATCAATGTGGCTTCCTAAGTGGACAGTTTGATTTCACAGAAGTTTGATTTACTTGGAGTTATATTGTGTTGTTTAAGTGCCCCCTTTATTTTTTTAAGCAGTGTGTGTGTGTGTGTGTGTGTGTGTGTGTGTGTGTGTGTAACATATTTTGCTGATAATGAAAAGGAAGGGAGACTACTATAGATCTATTTCGGGCTTATTTGCCCTCATCAGGTAGCCACACCCTTACTGGGATTTGAACCTGGGGCCATTCATACATACATACATACACACATACACATATATATTATATTTACTAAAAATCATAAATAGCAATCAGATGACATGCTTAATGCTGGAAACCAGAACTGCTACAATTGCCACTATAAGTGGCTACAGTCACATGACACTGCACTTTATGATGGCATCGCTTAGCGATAGAGTTGCCGGTCCCAATAACTGTTGCTATGCAAGAACTACCTGTAGAACCTCTAAGCATAGGGTGCAGTAAGTACAAATGTCAGGGAATTGCTCAGCAGGTGTCCAAATGAAGCTAGAGACAATGAAAAAATAATTTTTAGTTTGATATAAATAAATATATTTAACATCTGTAGTCACAGCAGAAAAGATAGTCAGGAACATCATGAGGTAAATCATCAGGTAAACCTCAGAACAGCATTCAGAACAGAACAGAAGAAAAAAGGTGGGAAAAGGTTTTTCCTTCTCACCAATTATAATGTAGATTACCTCATGCAGGATAACATAGATTGCCTCATTTATTTATTTTTATTTATTCATTTGTCCAATACACAAATACATAGACATGTAGTAATACATATAAGGGTAAAACTGAACTTAGAGGAGAGGATATATGAAAGAAAGAGAATATATATGATAAGTGAGAGAAAGGAAAGACAATTGGACAGGGGACGAAAGGCACACCAGTGCACATATGTACGCCCCTTACTGGCCTCTTAGGAACCTGGAGAGGTCAATCGTGGAGAGTCTAAGGGAGAAATGTTTGGGGTTAGGGGTTGACACAATTGAGTCCGGTAATCAGTTCCACGCTTCGATAACTCGATTATTGAAATCATATTTTTTACAGTAAAGTTTGGAGCGGTTCGTATTAAGTTTGAATCTGTTGCGTGCTCTTGTGTTCTTGCGGTTGAAGCTGAAGTAGTCATTGACTGGTAGGACGTTGCAGCATATGATCTTGTGGGCAATACTCAAATCGTGTTTTAGGTGCCGTAGTTCTAGGCTTTCTAGGCCCAGGATTGTTAGTCTATTTTCGTTGTGGAGGAGTGAAGGGCTCTTCTGGTGAAATATCTTTGGACTTTTTCAAGGGTGTTGATGTCTGAGATGTGGTATGGGTTCCAGACAGATGAGCAGTAGTCTAGAATGGGTCTGGCAAAAGTTTTGTAGGCTCTTGTGACTAGTGTGAGATTGCCTGAGCAGAAGCTGCGTAGGATCATGCAGGAGCCGGCACTCTCCAACCAAACAACTACAAGTAGATTAGATTAGATTTATTGGATTTATATGTCACCCCTCTCTGGGCCATTATACACTTTACTATTCAAGCTATTAAATTAAATATCTTAACAATAAGCAATACAAAAACATTCTCAATTCCCACTGTTAAACGCTTACCTTATCATACGTGGCATAATGGTTTTCCACATGTTGTGCCACAAAGTTGTTGAATTTTCCATAAAACGCGCGGGCAACCCTCGCAGCAGGAAGCGGAAGATAACGAAGGCACGGGATGAAGTCAGCGGGATTGAAGACGCCTGAGGCTTTGATAAGATCGTGACTCATTTGGATCACACCCAGAAATTCTTCATCGCTGTGGCTGTACCTCTTGCCAAAACAGAGGGCACAAACCACATTAGCCACAGTGCAGGTTGTCACCGCAGCAGGGTCAAAGCTCCCTTTCTTGGAGAGTTCTAAAAGAGTTTTCACCAGTTCTGATGCCTCAGTGCAAACATGCTCTTCTAGAAGACAAGAGCAGGTGGAGGACTTGGCTTCAGATTTGGCCAGTGACCTCAATGCCTTGGCAGCAACCTTTTTCTGCAGCTTCCAACTTTCTCCAAACTTCACCGAAAATGATAAGCTCTCGCCGTTGGCAAAAAAGGAAAAAGTGTGCATATCGGGTCGGCCAGCAAAACTTTCTCCGTCCCTTAGCAGGACATGTCTGGCAGCATCCAGGCCATTAACAACCACAACAGGAACCATTCCGAGCTGTATCTGAAACACGTCTCCATATTTCTTCCTCATCTGATTGAAGAAAACATAAGGATAATCTCCAAGCTGGAGAAGATTCCCCAAAATAGGAAGTGACCAAGGTCCTGGTGGGGATGGTTGTTTGTTCTTTGTTAACATTCGTACATAAATGAACAGTGACACCACAGTACATAAAGCAATCGTCACCCCTGAAAAGGAAACTTCCTCAATTGGAAAACTCATTTTCAGAAAGGATCTGCAAAGGAAAATGGCAGGAATTGAATAAGCCATTGCTTAACTCTATCATGGTTTTGCACATGTTATGATGCTTTGATTGATGTATCATGTTAATCCGCAAGCACAAAAACCTCAGTGGATGGGTTTATAGCGTGTATTAAATCCAAAATCAACAAAAGACACTTAGTCCAATGTGGCAACTCAACATTTGACATTAGAGGGCAAGCAAGGTCAACTCCTTGCAATTTGCCCGGAATGGCAAACAGGGTAGAAGGGCATTAACATCAAGAATTAATTAAGAAGGTGTCAAGCTAAAGCAAAAACAGAGCATAAAGCAACTATTTGGAGGAAAACATAAAGTAATTTTTTTTTGCAATTAAAACACAACTTGCAATTGGATTTTCATTAAATCTACATTTTCAATGTGTCTTGAAGACTATGAAGATACGCATATAAGGCATTACGAGAACTAACCACTTGCACAAATGGCATACTTTGGCACAAATGGCACAACATTGTTGTTGTGAGCTGCTCCGAGTCTTCGGAGAGGGACGGCATACAAATCTAAATAATAATAATAATAATAATAATAATAATAATAATAATAATAATAATAATAACAGCAGAATTGAGGAGAAGCAGCTAGAGAAATTAGTGAAATATGAAGATCTAAAAATCGATCTGCAATGATTCTGGCATAAGCCAGTGAATGACTCTGGCATAAGCAAGAGCTGGGGTGGCACAGCAGGTAGAGTGCTGTACTGCAGGCCACTGAAGCTGACTGTAGATCTGAAGGTCAGCGGTTCAAATCTCATCACCGTCTCAAGGTTGACTCAGCCTTCCATCCTTCCGAGGTCGGTAAAATGAGGACCCAGATTGTGGGGGCAATAGCCTAGCTCTGTTAATAAGTGCTATTGCTAATATGTTGTAAGCCGCCCTGAGTCTAAGGAGAAAGGCAGCATAAAAATTGAATAAATAAATAAAAATAAATAAAGTGGTCCCAGTGGTACTTGGCACGCTGGGCGCAGTGCCAAAGGATTTCAGCGGATATTTGAAAATCATCGGAATTGACAAAATTTCCATCTGTCAATTGCAAAAGGCTGCTTTACTGGGATCGGCAAACATAATTCGTCGCTACATCATGCAGTCCTAGGTGCTTGGGAAGCGCCCGACTGGTGATGAAATACGAAATCCAGCATAGTGACATAATACTGTTGTACTGACATAATAATAATAATAATAATAATAATAATAATAATAATAATAATAATAATACTTTGAGTTTATTATTATTATTTTATTATTATTTATTACACTTGTATGCCGCCCCTCTCCGAGTTTTCACAACAAAATACCAAGCACAAATCTAATATTAAAAACAATTATAAAAACCCATTATAAAACATCATACCATCCAATTAAACCATACATAAAATGAAACAGCTAAGGGTCATTTATGTCCCCCAAGCCTGGCAGCATAGGTGGGTTTTCAGTAGTTTGTGAAAGGCAAGGAGGGTGGGGACAGTCCTGATCTCCGGGGGGGAGTTGATTCCAGAGGGCCGGGGCCGCCACAGAGAAGGCTCTTCTCCTGGGGCCCGCCAGACAACATTGTTTATGTAAACTTCAACATTTTAGATGTTTGTGCCTCTAAAACTTGAATTGTTTATTGGCATCATTCCTTTTCTCTGATATAAAATTCCTGAAAGACATTTTTGGCTTTTTTTCTGGGAAATTGGGGAAGGATTAGAAGTGATTTTCAGACAGAAGAATTCTGGACAACATCCTGCTTCCAAAAGATTTCACAACATAAACAGTCTTTTCAATTTCCATCTCTTATACAAGCAACAGGAAATCTCCCTTCTAAAAGGAGCTGAAAAATGGAACTCCGTAGAATTTACATCCACCAAAACGTTTTCCTCTCATGCTAATATGATTGAATGAAAATAAAGTTATCCATTTTCATAAACTGTGTTTATATTACATTTTGAGGTGGGCAAACAAAGGAAAACAAAGACACTATTTTTTCAAATGACTGCATTAGCCCTGCACTACCAACATTAGCAAGATTAAATTCAAAAGAGAAAAAGGTGCATTTTTAAGCATGACTCAGACTATTGCCATTACAAATATCACTGGGGCCAACCTAGTTGACATTACATAGGATAATAGGGCATGAGTTTTGCTTTTGTTAAAAAAAGTTTTTAGTTTTTCTCCACCATAGATCGAATGCTTATATCTACATGAATTTTGCTTTCTTTTCTTTCATTTTTTTAATTATTGCAAAACCAAACTTTATTACTTTTATTACTATTGTATACAAGTACAACACGTCTTCGGAGTCTTCGGAGAGGGGCGGCATACAAGTCTAATAAATTATTGTTAGACTATAATAATAATAATAATAATAATAATAATAATAATAATAATAATAATAATAATAATAATAATAATAATAATGTATTATTATTATTATTATTATTATTATTATTATTATTATTATTATTATTATCATCATCATCATCATGTCTCTAAGAACTGAAGAAGATACTTGGCTAAGTTTGGTTTCAAACCAAAAAGAAAAGAAGTCCAGTTGGACTCAACCTCCAATTCTAAGTTTCAATATATTTTCTAAAATACGATTTTAAAATTAAACATCTCTAGGACCTAGACTGCGTATAGCTGGTCCTCCTTCACAAGACTTCCTCCAATTCCAGCCCTTCACAAGTTCTTAGCTCTACATAGCCCCCTTTTTTTTTCATTCTCTCCATGAAAGACGAATCAAATGTAGCCCAACTATCTTATCTTCCCCCCAAAAAATGAACGTTTGGAAGGAGTAAAGACTGGCGCGCCTGCCATCATTTGGGGCAACCTGCAAAGCTGGGAGGCGTGAAAGAAATCTCATTTTACTGTCCAAAAGGCTTCTGGATCGGATTTATCAACAGAAATCCTTCTTCGTCCCTTTTCCTACCGATATGCGGTTCACAAACCTGGCGGGACACCGAACAGAAGCGCCCAGCCAGGAAAAGCCCACGCGGGCACCGAACACCCCGGAGCCCGCCCTGCCGGAGGACTCCATCCCCAAACTCACGCGTCTCAAGACGCAGCATCAAGTTGCGAACGCCGGCCTATCTCGGGGTTGCGCGATCGCCCCGCTTCTTTTGCGCCGGGCTTTGGACTTAGCGCCCTTTGCGCAACGCTTGGCACTTTGCAGGCGGCGCCGCAGAACAACCAACCGGCGTGGCTCTCAAGCGCCCCGCCTACCGTGAGCCTTGTCCCCGTTAGTGTGATGGACCCAGCACCGACGACTCGGGAAAAGTCCAACCTTGTGCGGCAGTCGAAGAAAGAAGCTGGAATTAGTCGCCAGGTGGGCGATCGTATTATTGATCATGCGAAGAGGGATTTTGTCTGTCTCCGTGGATGATGGTTAGGTCTTCTATTAAATTTCACGTCGTCGTTAGGGATGTTAGACTGGGAAGACAAGAAGCATCCTGAAATGACATGCGTGTATTGAGGAAAGAATGCGAGAAACCTTTCTTTCCACCTCCTATTTTAGAAACATAGAAGATTGACCTCATGGTCCACATCTAGTCTGCCCTTATACTATTTCCTATATTTTATCTTAGGATGGATATATGTTTATCCCAGGCATGTTTAAATTCAGTTACTGTGGATTTACCAACCAGGTCTGCTGGAAGTTTGTTCCAAGCATCTACTACTCTTTCAGTAAAATAATATTTTCTCATGTTGCTTCTGATTTCCCCCCCCCCCCAACTAACCTCAGATTGTGCCCCCTTGTTCTTGTGTTCACTTTCCTATTAAAAACACTTCCCTCTTGAACCTTATTTAACCCTTTAATATATTTAAATGTTTCAATCATGTCCCCCCTTTCCCTTCTGTCCTCCAGACTATACAGATTGAGTTCATTAACTCTTTCCTGGTAAGTTTTATGCTTAAGACCTTCCACCGTTTGTGTAGCCTGTCTTTGGACCCGTTCAATTTTATCTATTTTCTGTTTTATGTGAAAAGATGATTAAAAATTTTATGCTATCCCAGGATGTCCTTCTGCAAGGGGAGGAAAAAAAACCTATGATAATGCTCCTAAATGAGTGAATTCCTGAATTAATCGTAGAGTTTAAGTTTAAAACGAAGAAAGTCTTTTTGACTTTTGAAGACCATCTTTGGGACAACCAGGACCTGGATGACTGAGAATTATTATAGACAAGAGTTTAAAGTCCCATAAGATTGGATGGCATATAGATTTAAATAATAAATAATAAAACAGTTTCCCCTTCACTGGGCAAACACTTTGTATTGTATCACAACCCCCCCCCCATCCTTCCCAGCAACAAATATTCCTAATATGATTTGATTGCTTATTTGTACCGGGACTATCATTATGTGTTGTACTTTATGATTCTTGATGAACTTTTCTTTTATGTACACTGAGAATGTATGCACCAAAGACAAATTCCTTGTGTGTCCAATCACACTTGGCTAATGAAGAATTCTATTCTATTGTATTCCATTCTATTCCCTTCTATTCCATTCTATATATTCCATATAGATGAGCAATACAAAATTGAGTCTAGAATATTGTGTGACCAAGAAAGTGAAGTCTAGTTTCCAAGAAAATTGCTTCCCCGTGCCCCTCTTTTGTCAATTCTTTGCAGGTTAAAGGTTTTTATGCTCTCCCATAATTTCCAGACCCTTCAAATGTCGTTTGAAAGCTTCTGCTCTTCTGACACTGAGAAACAGGATCAAAAATCTCAATCTCCCTCACATGTAACCCTTCAGTAACCAAAGAAATCCTTTTTTGTTCATTCCAAATTAAAGGAAATTAAAATAAACTATTTGTGTGCAGACACATTATATTCACATCTTTTACTTCACATTACATTAATTTGTCCAGCTGGCCATAAAAGAAAAAAAATCCTTACACAGGAGGAACTAAAAAAAATTTCACATTTGCAGCAGTGATGAGAAATGGCTGTCAGGCTGAAGCCGTTTTAGTTGAGGTCTTTGGCCTGCCACACTTTATGCTGTTTTAAAATGTATTATTAGCTGTGGGAATTTGAGAGGGTCATTGCATGAGGGATGTCTGTATGTAGCCATAACAAATTCCTTTTAGATTGTCAAGGTCATCCTTTGTCTTTGCACTCCTGCACCTGCATGGAAGGAGATGGGAGCTGCTGCCAAGTTGGCAGATAAAGCTTAGTCAATGTAATGGACTTGGAGATGGGAACAAGGGCTTGAACTTTCAACTGGGTGAAGGAACCCCTTCAGGAGTTTGAGTTTCTCTCAGATGCACCAACATGGCTCTGCTAATAAATTGGAACATTGAAGAATACTTTGCCTTGGACTCTGATTCAGTTTTCAATGCTATTTAGAACCTTGACAACAGCTTCATACATCTTAGACAGTTTCTTGGTATCAAATAACAATGATGTAGCATTTTTTAAAAAACAGAGATTTCCCCCAACTGCATTACTTCTATATTTTATGCAGGGGTAAAATTCAAAAAATTTCCCTACTGGTTCTGTGGCCATGGCTTGTTGGGTATGCAAAATCTGCAAAATTCTGCATACTGCAGTATGCAGTATTTGCATACTGCAAAATCCTCATTCCCTCCCCACTCTGGGGCCAGCCAAAGTTGGTATTTGCCAGTTCTCTGTACTACTCAAAATTTCCACTACCGGTTCTCCAGAATCTGTCAAGACCTGCTGAATTTCACCCATGGTTTCATGGGATATAACAAACACCCTTTTGCTCCAACTAGGATATATTTTCAATAAACGACTCAATTACTTGGAACAACCAAACAGGCAAGGCAGATGGTCAATAACAATCCTAACCTTAACAACAGGTAGAGATCAATGGTACATTTGATCTCCGGATTACATTTAATATTTGTGTATGCTTACTATTAAACATTAAACTTCAATATATCTGGTCAATGAGCATAAAACAAGATTAAAACTGATCTGCTGATATCTTGAAGTGTTTTCTTGTTATTTACCAGATGGATTGCCCAGGGCAATTCCTGATTGTTTCAGGATGAATTCTTCTGGAACATCCAATACAGAAAGATGTTTAAGAACCAAGAAAGACAAATGGTGTTTGGATTCACAATTTAATTTAAAAAACCCTATATTATATTGTTCTGTCGAGCTCGGGAATCCTCCTGAAAAGGCACAGATACAATTTCAGACACACACACACGTTTGAAAATTCAAAACAATGTTCTTTATACCAAAAATGCAAATAAGTGAAGCACTCTTTTTGTATAGCAAAGAGCACTCGTCTCCAAACAAACTGGTAATTTGTACAAGTCCCTTATCAGTTCTGTGATACTTAGCTTGCAGCTGTGAGGCAATTCACAGTCCTTTCACAAAGTGAAACACACTTTGCTCTGGTTTAGTTTCAAAGTGGGGAAAAATCAGCACACAAAGGTCAAAGTCAGCAAAGCAGGCCCAAAACACAACAATCAGATAATCCTCCACAATGGGCAAACACACAGGCTGCTATTTATAGCAGTCTCACTAATTACCACAGCTCCACCCAACCACAGGTGGCCTCATTTTCTTTGATAATAATCTCTCAGTTGTTGTTGCCTATGCATCGCTCTCCGCATGCGTGGCTGTATCATTAACTCTTGTTCCGAATCCAAGGAGGAGCTAGATAATTGATCTCCTTTTGAGCTGTCTGCCACACTCTCCTCCCTGTCACTCATGTCTTCTTGATCAGAGGAGCCTTCACCAGCAGATTTCACCGTGAGCAAAACAGGCCTGCAGCATGTGGATATCTCCCCCACATCCACAGTCCTTGGGGCAGGAGCTGGGCCAGAGCTAACCACAACATATATAATAATATATAATAATATTAGAAAAGGCAGTTTTACTTGGAACAGCTCAGAAAGAGAAAGTCTTAATCAAAAGTAAGTGTACGTAAAAAAATGAGCGACTGTCTGAAAAATAAAAGTCAGATTTCAGGAATGATGCTCAAAACAATGCTTCCCAATAGGGGAAAATATTTTAAAGCTAATTATTTTCAGTGAAATTGTGATATTTTATATTTTAGAGAAGTTGCATCCTTATTTTACTTGATAAAATCCTCGTGAGATTCATTCCTTCTTAATTTCTAAAATTTACATCCCTCCCCAAGCATCTGTACAAAAGGCACTAAAAACCCTAGCTGATCAGATTATGGAGGCTGAAGCCAAATACCCTGATTCACTGGCCATTATTTTGGGAGATTTTAACAAGGCAAACTTAAGAGATGAGCTACCAAAATACTTCCAACATGTAAATTGTCCCACCAGAGGCAATAGTATCTTAGACCATTGTTACACAGCTGTAAAAAATGCATACAGGGCTTTACCAAGAGCAGCTGTGGGCCATTCTGATCATTGCATGATTCACCTTGTACCTGCTTACAAACAAAGATTTAAAGCCACAAAACCAATAATTAAATCAGTGAGGACTTGGACTGAGGAAGCAAAGTTAAAGCTACAGGCTTGCTTTGACTGCACAGACTGGAATATTTTTAAAGACACCTCTGCAGATCTAGATGAACTCACAGATATTATAACATCATATGTCAGCTTCTGTGAAGACCTATGTGTACCAACCAGAAACTTGAAAATATACAGTAACAATAAACCTTGGTTCACAGCCAAACTCAAGCAGTTACGTCATTCCAAAGAGGAAGCCTACAGAAAAGGTGATAGAATGCTGTACAATCAGGCCAGAAATATATTAACAAGGGAGATCAGAGCAGCAAAAAGGAACTACTCTGAAAAGCTAAAGAATCAATTCTCAACAAATGAACCAGCAAACATGTGGAAAACTCTCAAAAACATCACCTGTTACAGCAAACCACCTTTCCAAGCTGAAGGAGATCAGCAATTGGCAGATGACCTGAATGTGTTCTACTGCAGGTTTGAAAAGAAACCTCAACCACTTATGTGCACAACCTTCATCCCAGACACACCAACAACAGCTAAATCTTCTACAACTGAACCCATCCCATTGTGTTTACAACCCCTAGTGATCACAGAAAAGGAAGTGAAAGATCTATTTCTCAGACAGAAGCCTGGAAAAGCACCAGGCCCAGACAAAATAACTCCTTCTTGCTTAAAAGTCTGTGCTGACCAATTGGCCCCCATCTTCACCCAAATCTTCAACAAATCACTAGAGTTGTGCTATGTTCCTTCCTGCTTCAAACGCTCGACTATCATCCCAGTGCCAAAGAAGCCCTCCATCAAGGAACTGAACGACTACAGACCAGTTGCTCTAACATCTGTAGTTATGAAAATCTTTGAAAGGCTAGTGATGTTCCATTTGAAAGCCATCACGGATCCACTATTAGACCCCCTGCAATTTGCATACCGAGCAAATAGATCAACAGATGATGCTGTTAATATGGCTCTACACTACATCCTTCAACATCTTGAATCTCCAATGACCTACGCCAGGGTCCTCTTTGTGGACTTCAGTTCAGCATTCAATACCATCGTACCGGACATTCTCTTAACCAAACTAAATCAGCTAGCGGTACCTGAACACACTTGTAAGTGGATCACAAGCTTCCTAACAGACAGGAAGCAGCAGGTGAAGCTAGGAAACATCACATCAGATATATGTACAATTAGCACAGGTGCCCCCGAAGGCTGTGTACTCTCACCACTTCTCTTCTCTCTATACACTAATGACTGCATCTCCTACGATCCATCTGTTAAACTACTGAAGTTTGCAGATGATACAACAGTGATCGGACTCATTCGAGACAATGATGAATCCGCATACAGACGGGAAGTTGAACAACTATCCTTGTGGTGTGACCAGAACAATCTAGAACTGAACACACTCAAAACCGTAGAAATGGTGGTAGACTTTAAGAGAAACCCTTCCACCCTTCCACCTCTCACAATACTAAACACAGTATCAACAGTAGAGACCTTCAAATTTCTAGGTTCTATCATATCTCAAGACCTAAAATGGTCACCTAACATCAAAAACATCATCAAAAAAGCACAACAAAGAATGTTCTTTCTGCGCCAGCTCAGGAAGCTCAAACTGCCCAAGGAGCTGCTGATTCAGTTCTACAGAGGAATCATTGAGTCTGTCATCCGCACCTCTATAACTGTCTGGTTTGGTGCTGCAACCCAACAGGACCGACACAGACTTCAGAGGATAATCAGAATTGCAGAAAAAACAATTGCTGCCAATCTGCCTTCCATTGAGGACCTGTATACTGCACGAGTCAAAAAGAGGGCGGGTAAAATATTTACTGACCCCTCACATCCTGGACACAAATTGTTTCAACTCCTACCCTCAAAACGTCGCTACAGAGCACTGCACACCAAGACAACTAGACACAAGAACAGTTTTTTCCCGAACGCCATCACTCTACTAAACAAATAATTCCCTCAACACTGTCAGACTTTCTACTAAATCTGCACTTCTATTCTACTAGTTTTTCTCATAATTCCTATCACCCATTTCCTCCCATGTTGACTGTATGACTGTAACTTGTTGCGTATACCCTAAGATTTTTTATTAATATTGCTTCTTCATTGCTTATTTGACCCCTATGACAATCATTAAGTGTTGTACCACATGATTCTTGACAAATGTATATTTTATTTTATGTACGTTGAGAGCATATGCACCAAGACAAATTCCTTGTGTGTCCAATCACACTTGGCCAATAAAAATTCTATTCTATTCTATAAACAAGTGAGCTTTTAATTATCAAAACTAAACGATCTATTTCTGGTTTCATCCTAATGGTATATTTTTAACTAGAAAAAATATTTAATCAGATTTACTATGTTGTGTTTTCTTTGCTTGCTTTACTACACAAAAACTCCTCCCAAAATTGTCCTTTAATTGGCCCATTTTATTATTAGCGAATAAGCACTCATTTTAGGAAATTATGGGAGTTTCAAGCCCCTGACAAATTTGCCTTCCGGTTTTTGTGATTGGGACTAGTCTAGTAATTTTATATTTTAAATCACTTATATGTCGTTCTAGTTTGTACATGTTTGCCTATGGGTGAACTATAGTTCCTAGCTGTCCCAGCTATTGTGAACAACACTGAAAAACCACAACTCCCTTGCTTACTGTCCACAAAAAACTCTCACCCTGATCATTGTAACCCTTTTTTTGGCCACCAGGAGGTGCAATTTACTATAGTATATTCTTGTTTGTTTTTCCAGAATAACAATTTTACTAGGTTTGCTTTGTTGCATTTTCAATGATTGTGTAGTTTTTTTAAAAAAGCCTACTTGAAAAATACTTTTTCTATTTCATTTTGGTGTTGGTGAAGAATATGTTTTCCTGCCATTCTGCTTCTTCAGTTCATTTTTTTCTTTTGTCAGTCTATTTCTATTCCGATCATAGCTTCACTGCCCATATCTATACCTGTGGAATGTGGATTTCACTTATTACATACACTTGTCTTATAGAAATAAATAAACCCCCTGTAGGATGGATACAATGTATGGATAGTCCTCATTAAACAACCATAATCGGGACTGACAACTCAGTTGCAAAGCGACATGGTTGTTAAGTGAGAAATCATGTGACTGTGATGTATGATTGTGTTGCTGGCTTTTCCATAGATTCTGTTTGTTGGACACCAACCATAAAACAGAGAAATGACAATTGTATGGACTATGAGACAGTCATAAATACCTAGTGGTTGCAATCACATGACCTCCTGCAATGCTGCAATAGTCATAAGTATGAGCCTGACCCCAAAGTTACTTGTTTTCAGAGCGGTGAAAACTTTGTCTCCAAACAGGGCAGTACAGTGGTACCTCTACCTAAGAACGCCTCTACTTACAAACTTTTGTAGATAAAAACCGGGTGTTCAAGATTTTTTTAGCCTCTTCGCAAGAACCATTTTCCTCTTACAAACCCAAACCTCCGAAACTGTAACCAAAAAAGGCAGGGAGAAGCCTCTGTGGGGCCTCTCTAGGAATCTCCTGGGAGGAAACAGGGCCGGAAAAGGCAGGGAGAAGCCTCTGTGGGGCCTCTCTAGGAATCTTGGTTGCTGATCAGTTTCTGGTCACAATTGAAAGTGTTGGTTATGACCTATAAAGCCCTTCATGGCATCGGACCAGAATATCTCCGAGACCGCCTTCTGCTGCACAAATCCCAGTGACCGATTAGGTCCCACAGAGTGGGCCTTCTCCGGGTCCCATCAACTAAACAATGTTTGTTGGCGGGCCCCAGGGGAAGAGTCTTTTCTGTGGTGGCCCCGACTCTCTGGAACCAGCTCTCCCCAGAGATTAGAACTGCCCCTACCCTCCTTGCCTTTCGTAAACTTCTTAAAACCCACCTTTGTTGTCAGGCATGGGGGAACTGAGATATTTCCCCCGGACCTATATAATTTATGTATGGTATGTTTGTATGTATGTTTTTTAATAATGGGGTTTTTAAATATTTTAAATTGTAAATTATTAGATTTGTCATGAACTGTTTTATTGTATTGTGAGCTGCCCCGAGTCTACAGAGAGGGGCGGCATACAAATCTAATAAATAAAATAAATAAATAAATAAATAAATAAATCTCCTGGGAGGAAACAGGGCCTCCACCCTCCCTGTGGTTTCCCCATTCGCAAACACTATTTGCTTTTACATTGATTCCTATGGGAAAAATTGCTTCTTCTTACAAACTTTTCTACTTAAGAACTTGGTCATGGAACGAATTAAGTTCATCAGTAGAGGTACCACTGTGGTTGGGTTTTTTCCCCCCAATGTGTTTTTATTGATTTTTCACAGTTTACATATTGTAACGTTTCTTTTGAGCAGATCTACAGCCTTTTATATACATTATTGTTATGTTTATACAATTTATACAGCATTTTACAGTGCTTTCTATTCTACATCTTCATTCCACATTTTCTCTTCGATTTTCTATTGTTAGTCCATTTATACCACTTTTCCCATATCTTATAATAATCTGGGTCCTTCTGTCCTCTAAGTTCTATGGTTAATTTGTCCATTTCTGCGCAATCACATATTATCAAATTTATCAAATGGATTATCAAATTTTCGAAGGGTGTATTAGGGTTCCTCCAGCATTGCGCATACACAATTATAGCAGCTGTTATGATGTAAAAAATCAGATATAGTGATACCTTGTCTTACAAACTTAATTTGTTCCGGGACGAGGTTCTTAAGGTGAAAAGTTTGTAACATGAAACAATGTTTCCCATCGGAATCAATGGAAAAGCGATTAATGCGTGCAAGCCCAAAATTCACTCCTTTTGCCAGCTGAAGCCCCCGTTTTTGTACTGCTGGGATCCCCCTGAGGCTCCCCTCCATGGGAAACCTCACCACTGGACCTCTGTGTTTTTGCGATGCTGCGATTTCACTGAGGCTCCCCTTGCTGGGAAACCCCACCTCCGAACTTCCGTTGCCAGCAAAGCGCTCGTTTTTGCGCTGCTGGTATTCTCCTGCAGCATCAAAAAAACACGGAAGTCTGGAGACGGGGTTCCCCATGGAGGGGAGCCTCAGGGGAATCCCAGCAGCGCAAAAAAGGGTGCTTCTCTGGCAACGGAAGTCTGCAGGCGGGGCATCCCACCGGCGGCGGTGGGTTTGTAAGGTAAAAATAGTTTGTAAGAAGAGGCAAAAAAATCTTAAACCCCGGGTTTGTATCTCGAAAAGTTTGTATGATGAGGCATTTGTAAGACGAGGTATCACTGTATTTGATACTTTTATCATATTGCCTTTTAAATATACTTAATTTTTAAAAGGTTCTGGAGTAGATTCTACTGTTATTCCTATTATTTCCTTAACAGGGCAGTTGTTAAGCAAGGACCACCTATATGGAAATGGTTAAAGTGTTCCTTGCCCTTTCTGAAAGTATACATATCTGACCCATTATTAGTGTTTAGCTCAGTTTCCATTCTGAATTGCTAAATCTTAAAGAGAAATTCCTGAACCAGTTACTTATTAGCTGAATATGTATCTGTCTTTGCATCAAATCATGTTCAAATCAGCCTGCATCTAAAATACCAAAAAAGCATCAGCAAAGTGCTTATCAAAAATCCTAACAATAAGACAGATAATATATCAATAAAAATATAAAGCAACCACCCAACTAACCATGTGTTAGCAAGCTTGCTACTACCCTACAGGCAGTGGCAACAGATCACTGTATATATTGCAGCTGTTGCAAAACTGATATACTGAAGCATACAAAAAGGTTGCAAATGAAGCTGATGGTTTTGCTGTTTAGGTTAGATATATTTGGGACTCTGTTATTTATTGTTATATTCTCCACTGTTTTGTCTCTGTTTCTTCTCTCCATAATAGTTCAGGAATTTACAAGTCATGGTATTAGTCTCTGTTAAGATTGACTCAGTCGCTCATGTTTGGTCCCCGATATGTGTATCTCTTGTGAAATGCAGTTGTTTTCATATGTTCTTTCTCCCAATTATTATATAGTTTTCGCTGACTTTGATATTCCTTTGGTCTATTGTTATGTCTAATTAATTATAGATAATAAATAAAATAGTCTGTTATAACATAGCCATATGGCTCTAATAGTGAGCTTTTGAAAATTTTCTTCATCTTTCTTGTGTATGTACAAATTTTTAAAAATGTATTGCAGAAGCTACTGCTGAGACTCTGAAATTAGGTAAACGTACAATTAGCTAGATAATAGAAAGAACAAAATCATGCTAAAACCCCTGCTAGTACTGGTATTACTATTAGTAGTAATTTACGAAAGGTTACCTATTATCTGCAACTACTACAGCAATGTAGTTAATGATTAAGAGGCTGGGTTTGAAGCAGTGAGAGGCATAATGAAGTCCTACTCAATCAAAAGGTCAATCATTTTCTATCAGCACAACCTATCTCCCAATGTTGTTGCAAAGATTTAAATAAGTGAACCCCCTCTATCCTAAGTTCCCAATTGGATACAAATACACTGAACATCTCTATCCTAATTTCCCAATTGGATACAAATACACTAAATGTATCTCTACACCTAATCACCAATATTTTAATTGCACTGTTTTGTGTACATTGTCATATTCCATTGATTTCAGCTGGCACTTTCTTGTCTATTCTTCTAGTGCAATTGCTCCCAAAAGGGGTTTATCTCTCCCAATATAGATAAGCATCACAATAAATCAAAGATTACCTTCACAATTGTATCTAACATTAAGGTGAAAAGATTTAACTGGACTGCAAGAGTAGTTAATCTAATCCTACGTAGCTTCTGCTCTGGAAATCTCACACTACTTACCAGAGCATACAAAACTTTTGCCAGACCCATCCTAGAATACAGCTCATCTGTTTGGAACCCATACCGCATCTCAGACATTAACACCCTCGAAAATGTCCAGAGATACTTCACCAGAAGAGCCCTGCATTCCTCCTCCCGTAACAGAATACCGTACGAAACTAGACTTACAATCCTGGGCCTAGAAAGCTTAGAACTAAGACGCCTTAAACATGATCTAAGTATTGCCCACAAGATTATATGCTGCAATGTCCTGCTTGTCAACGACTACTCCAGCTTCAACCACAACAACACAAGAGTACATAACAGATTCAAGCTCAATATTAACCGCTCCAAACCTGACTGTAAAAAATACAACTTTAGTAATAGAATTGTTGAAGCATGGAACTCATTACCGGACTCCTTAGTATCATCCCCTAACCCCCAACATTTTACCCTTAGACTGTCCACAGTTGACCTCTTCAGATTCCTAAGAGGTCAGTAAGGGGCATGCATAAGTGCACTAGAGTGCCTTCCGACCCCTGTCCTATTGTCTCTCCTATATCCCATATATCTTCTCTTCTATCCCCCTATCTTTCTTCTATTCTCTCATTGATTATTTTATCCTATACTCTCTCTTCTATTCTTTCTCTAATTCTATTTCCTCTAAGGTGTCCTCTATTACCTTCATTGTGTATTATTGTGTATTGGACAAAATAAAATAAAATAAAATAAATAAATAAATAAATAAATAAATAAATAAATAAATATTTGCTGTTCTTTCTCACTTTGTTGCTGCATAAGAAAAAACTGCAACTATTTTGGACCTGACACATACTACTTGTAAATCTTAGATTCCGCATGCCTTCTCTTCAGGAAAAAGTGAGTACTTGGGTCTTATGTTAAAATGAAAGAATCCGGTGCCTGGGTTTTCGTCTTTCATCAGAAAATCAGTATCCTTCCATGAGTTGACAGAAATGGATTGCTGTAGATCAGGGGTGTCAAACTCATGTCGTCACAGTGGCATCACGACATATCAGAACTTTTTCCTCCTTCAATAAACCAGGCGTAGGTGTGGCCAGTGTGTGACACATCTAGCCCACAGGCCGGGAGTTTGATAGCCCTGCTGTAGATGTATTGCTAAAGACCTCCCTGTATTATTGGCCGGGAGGATAGCAACTTCCATATCAACTACGCTCGATCTGAAATCCTTGGGGTTATCACAATTACTGTGTACTTGTAAAATATAGAAAATTTACAACATTTAGTTTTAAATTATTATAGGCAAGTGTTGGGAGTGGTCCTCGACCAACTCTGGTAATGATAGATTCTGAGGAGGATGAGCCAGGCCCATCTTGGTACAATGGGCCAGTGGTTTTACCAGCCTAGAAGACCCACTGGCCATCTTTATCCTTCTATCTATTGATTTCCCAATTTGGGACCTGCATGTTCAACTTCAAAACATTGTGTCTTGAAGCACAGTGGAAATCAAGGAAGCTCATGAAACAGCAATGCCCCAAACACTGATTAACTAACACCAGTAACTTCCCATGGTATAGCATTCTGCACCAGTTGAAACTTCCAAATACTCTTCAAGGGGGGCCCCATGTAAAACTCATTGCAATAAATCAGTCAGGAAGTCACAAAGGCATAAGTAACAATGAGCACAGTTCCATGAGATAAAGAATCTTATAATTAATCTTCCTAAAAGAATTATAATGAATGAATGAATGAATTTGAGGTGCAAGCTGTAATGGTTGAATAGAATAACGAATTAGGGAGTCCTATTTTTCCTAGGTAATAGGTAAATGTTTTAACATTAATATTAAAAACTTAAATAACTATTAGATTATATTTTATTCAGTAACAAAAAAGTCAGCTTTTTGTATTTGTTAGACTGTTATATTTTTACAGAAAGTGCTGAATCAAAGCATGAAAATGTAATGGAAGTACTGCACTAACAGGATTGTCCTATTAGTTCCATTTAGGTAAAGAATTTGGAAAGAAGAATCCAATTCAAGTCACAATTGAATATTTTTAGATATTCATATTTTTAAAAATTATATTCATATTTCATAGTAATCAACACAGACAAAAAAGCATAATCTCTGGGCATTTCTTTTAACTAAAAGAGCTCTACTTGTCACCGTTGGTTTTTAAAAAAAGTAGAACCAATTACTTAATGATGCCTAGATCTGATACTAAAACCGTAAATATACAGTATCACTTATCAATCTATCAATGCAGAATAATTGTAAACGATTATAATAAAATATGGCTACCATTCATTCCAATGCTTATTTAGAACATTTATGCATTTGTAAAATTATGCCTGTGTTTTGGTGTGGAGTCCTTCCTTCCTCCCTCCCTCCTTCCTTCCTTCTTCACAAATAATTTATCAAACTCTATTGATGTTTCTTGTTTTATATTCCATGCTTTAACCTGATGAATAAGTACTATACAGTATTTAAGTAGAATATCTCCTGGCCTCAGCATCCCAGAATTTTGATTTGAAGGATTTTCACCATCCATTTCTAGTCTGTCTGGTGGGGGTGGGGGAGCCTTAAAGAGACAATGGCTTTACTTCATTCATTATGATTATTTGAGATAAGGTGCTTTCCCACTGTTTTACATTGGATGCTTTTAGCACAACCAAATTTATGGCCTTTTTTTTTCTTTTTTCTTTTCAATTACTCTGATATTTGGAAATGACTTTCCTGTGCCAAATTTCCCTAAATAGAATTTCAGAAAAATAGACATCTCCTCTGCTAGAGTTTCATTTTCCGACATCTGAAAATGACTCACTAGTCCTCTTTTGTTAAAAGGGAAAAAAACATATAAAGCTTTTGCCTCTCTAATTATTACAGGCTTTAGAACTACAGATGGTTACTTGGCAACATATTTAGTAGTTTTCTAACTAATTCTCTCCTAGAGAGCATCAGATTAATTTGTCCTTTTTTTAAAGCCAGTGATGAAGTCCCAGTCTTTATTTCATTTATTTCTCAAACCGATACCTGGCATCTTACCAAGATAGTTTTTGAGATACTTTCGGTTGCTTGTACAGTTGATATTTTTAAAAAAAACTAACTTCCTTACCTCCTTCCTTATTTTATTTCAATCTTCCTTTTAATCTTTATAAATGTTAGCAAGACCTGCTCCCAACTGACTGCAATAATTTTTTAATTAATTACTGTATAATGAAATATTTGGGACCAGCAGAGGGCCATACCCAGGAATTCCCCCAGTTCTCTTCACTCTTAAATTCAGCATATGGTGCCTTTATCCTACATACAGGAGAGATAAATCAGCCTCAAAGTATTCCTAGATAATACTTGTTGTTTTGTTGTGATATCCTATGTTCCACTTCAGTTCCAGCTGATTCAACTTCAGTTCTGCTGCTAACCTGGTTAATAGATACTATCCTGGGCACCTTCTCCAAAGAGAAGATCAAGGTTGGACTTTTTTGAGGTCATCTTGTCTATGTTCCTGTCTAAGTGTCTTTCTGTATAAAAATTTTCAAAGAAGTATTTCACCTTGAAATATCTACCTTATTTTTGCAGTATATGATGTACCCTTCCAGTAATGGGCAGCCAAAAATTTTATTGCCACACTGTGGGTGTGGCTTATTTTGGGGGTGTGACTGGGTAGGAGTGGCTTGACGACCATGTGACCAGGTGGGAGTGGCTTGAACAATCATGGCGAAAAATGGCCCAATTTTCGCAAAATGGACTGTTTTTGCCTTCTAATTACCCCATATGGCAGGATTGAAGGATAAATTCTGGGAGTTTAAATCAACTAGACTTAAAGTTGTCAAGTTTGAAGACCCCTGGGTTAGGGGTTAGGAGTGCAAGGGTATTCAAACTTGGCACGTTTAAGACTTGTGGTCTTCAACTCCCATTCCTGACCTAGCATGAGTGGAAGAGGAATTGTGGGAGTTAAAGTCCATGAGTCTTAAAGTTGTCACGTTTGAAGTTTGTGAAAAGTATACATGTTTGTAAAACGTATTCTGATACACTGGTATTTTATTAAATAATATATTACTACATCATTTGGTTCAGAATACTTTTTTCCTTGTTTTCTACCTCTAAATTGTAGGTGCGTCTTATACTCCGGTGCGTCTTATACTCTGAAAAATAGGGTAACTACATACAAATTCAACAAACACATTGGGAGCAGGCAATTACAGTGGCACCTCTACTTAAGAATGTCTCTACTTAAGAACTTTTCTACATAAGAACCGGGTGTTCAAGATTTTTTTGCCTCTTCTTAAGAACCATTTTCTACTTAAGAACCTGAGCCTGGAAAAATTTCCCAGGACCTTTGAGAGTGACACGAAGGCCTGGCCAGTTTCCTGACATTCCCCCTTTAACTCTGGCCATCTCGGGCTTTTCTGGGCTGCCAGAGGAGCCTTTCGGTGGCTCTTAAAGAGGCTTTGGCAGTCCAGAGCGAACAAAGCATTTTCCTTTGTCTGGGCGCTTGGAGAGGGAATAAACCTCTGCCAGCGCCCAGAGAAAAAAAAAATTCTCTTCACTCTGGCAGCTACTGTCCTCCTCCTCTTCTTCCTCCTCCTCCTCTTCTTCCTCCTCCCCCTCCCACCCAAATTCTGAGCTTTTATTTATTTCCTAATGGGTTTGCATGCATTATTTGCTTTTACATTGATTCCTATGGAAAAAATTGCTTCTACTTACAAACTTTTCTACTTAAGAACCTGCTCACAGAACAAATTAACTTCTTAAGTAGAGGTACCACTGTACCTTCAAAAATGAACAGAAAGGCTGCTAATCCTTGTTCTAAGCTTCAGTCTTATCCACCTTTCTCTCTATTTATCACAGCTTTTCCCTCCCCTGTTACATGAACCTTTAGAGTGGAACGCTGACCAAAGGATTTGTCTCTGACGCTTTCTTCTACCACATTCCCAGTGACAAACAAGCTCCTGATATTAATATATTAGTAATGTTTTCCTTAGAGTACAACATGCCTGCAAACCCAAGAAGCCATCATAAATATGGAACTGGAAAGGTGAGTTTTATTGAATTGAATGAAGTGAACCATGGTATAGAAGAAAGGAGGGATTGTCAAAATGTGGCATTTTCATACTGCATTGAATCAACTCAGCAATGCTGAAATTGTTGGGCCAGCAAAAACCAGGATTATTATAAAATTCTAAATACTCAGGTTGAGCCAAGCTACCCCAAAGGCAACAACTGAGCAGAGAGGAAGAGACTCAAAGATCACCTGTCTATGTCCTTCTTTAAAGGCATTCAGTCACTGTGGAGACATGGTGTATTTATAATAAAATGAAGCCAGGAGGTCGTTGTGTTTTCTTATCTAGGCATATTGCAGTTAAAGTGGATTAAAAGCTATTTACATGTTCTAATTCTATTCAGTCTATAGAAACAGATGTCTTTCTTCCTGTTATTTAAAAAGTTACAGCAAAAAACAGCAAGGCTTAATTCTCAAAAACATTTTCCAGAATAGAAAAAAATCCAGTTTGGTTAAACATAATGAGACAAAGTTCCTCGATATTATCAAATGATGGATTCTACTACAAAAATGCTGTTTTTCTTAATGATCTGAACATTTCTTAAATGCCTGAGAAAACTTCAGTGCCTGAGGAATGTGGAAAAATAAGCAAATTTTGCTAATATAGAATTCACAACTATTTTCAAAGCTGTCTCAAAGGTGCTTTTTTCAAGAAGCTACTGGACTTTCTTGTTTTTCTTTGAAGATGTTTTACTTCTCATACAATAAGCTTCTTCAGCTCTGAATGTGTCCAGCTGCCTCTTGAAAAAGAATCTTTGGACTCCCAAGATGGCTATCAAATTAGGTAAAAAATGTTTTGGGGAACTAAATAAATCAATAACCAATTTTTTTTGGGCAGGGGAAATAACCAAGAATAAAACTTAAAACTATTACAGGAAAGCCAAGTTAGAGGTGGCTTCGGACTTTCGGATTAGGAGCTATATAATCAGTAGGCACTTTAATATGGATAAAAGAATAGATAACCTTAAACAACAGAAAAATACTTATACTAGAAGACCATGATTTACAAGCAAGTTAGCACACTTATTTATGGGAGAGAAAAAAAATCACAAAACATACATACTTCCAAAATCATTTAATCAGAGATGCATTATTTCAAGTCTGGAGGAAAGTCAGGATAAAACACTATATTAGGATATCAAGGTGGTTATCCACAATGGAGACCATGATTTACCCAAATGCGTTAGAGATAAGAAAAAAGAGGAGATACAATCAACTGCTGGATAATCAAGGATAGATATCAAACATCAACCAGGAATTGAGAGCTGAAGGAATAATTATTGATTGGTGGCCATATTTACAACTACAAACAAGATTTTAAAGAGACATAGAAGAACTTGGCATTGACAGGAAGCAGAAACCTATAGACAAAATCCTCCTAGGCTCAAAAGATAAATTTATATCCAAAATGTAGAATTATTTATTGCAAATTGATAAGAGAAGAGGAGGTTGTAAAAGGAAATATGATAGCATGGATGAGGAATTTTGATTATAATATCCAATTGGAGGACTGGGGAAAAATATGGACAAAAAACTATAAATTAACAATGTTGGTTTCATATAAGGAAAATTTATATAAGACGTTTTATCATTGACATCTAGCACCGGCAAGGTTAGCAAAAATGTACCCAAATTTGAGCCCAGGATGCTGGAAGTATAAACATGAGCGAGGTTCCTATTATCATATGTGGTGGCCCTGCCCCGAACCCGAAGCAAGGAAATGTCGGAGTAAAATAAGAAATGGCTGCAAGAAATAACAGGATCTCAAATTGAACTCAAACAAGAGATGTTTCTGCTAGGAATTCTTAGAGGAACCTGGGTCAAAGAAATGCAATATATTATAATACATATTTTGATGGCAGCGAAAATAGTTTATGCACAAAACTGGAAATTGGAAAGTAGTCCCCCAGAAAATATGATAATAAAAAAAATTGGATTGTGCAGAGATGGTAAAATTGACTCTAGAGTTGCAAGATCGAGAGGAAAAAGAAGATTATATCGTATGGTAAAAATTGTATGATTGGTTGGAAAAAAGGAATCATGAGTAGTTGTATATCATATGTATGTTAATTTAATAAATGAGAAATGTAGATGTAATATGAATATCATATACAATGTAAACGAGATGGAATAATATATGGAAATAACCAAATAGATTCAATGTCTTAGGATTGAGAAAAATAGATATGTGTTATTAATGTTAAAATTAAAATGATTAGATTAGATTAGATTAGATTAGATATATAAACAGAATTTTAAAAAGAAAAAGCATCTTTGGGACATCAGTGACTTGGATGATTGAGAATCTCCATAGACATTGTTCAAAGCTGTTTTCATAACCCATATTCAAGGTTATTGAAAGCCAGTTTGGTGTGATGCTTAAGAAACTGGGAGAACATTACTTCTAGTCGGTCTTGGGCATGAAGCCAGGTGATGACTTTGTTGCCAGTCCCATTTTCCCAGTCTTGGGAAAGAGGTAATGGCAAGCCACCTCAGAAAATCTTTGCCAAGAAAACTACAGGGACTTTGTTCAGATGATGTCTGTGAATCAGACATGATTGAACAGTAGGGCAGAAAAATGTATCACGCTTATTTGCCAGACTTAGCAGGGTGCCTTTGTATCTCCAGATATTTCAGAAGCAAAATGTTTTGTTAATTATGTTTTGCAGTACAGTGTTGGAGTACGTGCATTCTTACTTCCCAAGATCATGTATTTTGGAGAATTTAGCTTTCTCAGCCTTCAACTGCTAACATGTTTTTCAAAAGTAAAAGATTTGCCTTCTAATCAGTAATGTGTCCTTTGTTAAGACTGGAAATCTATTTTGGCTTACTTTGACTCAGGAAAAGTTCCCAAAAGAACTTTCTGCCTTTGTATTTTGGATTAACAATTCTGTGCCTATTTAAGGACATGAAATTCTTTGTTCCCTTCATATTATAACTGAGATGCACTCGCTGTACATTTCTCATATCTGTTATTCCCCCCCCCCCTTGAACGGGATCAACTCGTTTCACTTCCTAACAATATCCAACCATTTAGTAGCAAATTAGTCACAAGCATTTGAATTATCTATTTTATTTCTTTTTCCTTAACAAAATTAAAAGAAGATTGGCATTACATGAAAATGTACGCAGACACATATTTATGTCAAGAATGGGCAAAGTTCTATCCTTAGAGAGAAGAAAGAATTGCCAAAGAATTTCCCAAACTTTTTGTTTTCACTCGCGGTATACTAAGATGTAATCTGGGGGTAGTTTATCGTTTTCCAGAATTACATGTCCTTGGAATGAGCATGGTCTGTAGATGTCTTTGTCTCTCTTTCTTTGCCCTCTTTGCCATGCCATATGAATATATTTCCAGAAATGCCTCTTATTATATTAGCTATATTATTGAAATCAGAGCAACATTTTATTTTTAAAAATGGACAGAGTTACAATGCTTGTAGAAGACCATCCAGGCAAACAATGGTCAACTGAAGTATAAAGGGACAAAATGTTCCTTACTTTACCTGCTCGGAAAGTAAACATCAATCTCTGAATTCGCAAGCACGGTAATGCGTTGGATGACTTTTGGACTCAACCTACTTCACTGAGTTGTAATGGGAATAAAATTCAGATTCTCGTTTAAACCATCTTAACATCTTGCTGGGTGGGGGGGGGATGTGAGTACTAAATAAAACAAAGCGAATAAATAAAGTAAATAATGTGAAAATATTGTCCTATATTACATAAATAAAGAAACAATGGGATTGCATCTTTCCTGTGATGTAAAGATCCTTATATACCAAGTAAGGATAATTTAAGCCTTTAAATTTGTGAGAATAGAATCTTCCATTTACTGCTCTAGGATAAAATTAGCCAGATTATTTTTGAAGGATGTCAAAAGGTTTGTTATTTATTTAAATGTGAACTTTATCTAATAGCAATTACCTCTGGATAATTACGTTTAGTTTGGGTTATACCAATGTCTTGGTTAGTTTATTGTTTACAAGGTATAGAAAGATTTACCTAATCTTGTTACATTTGGGGGTTTTTCCAATCCCGTTCCATATTTGTAAGATGTACATGAGCCTCTTTCTCCTGGTAGCCTTCATTAGCATTGGACTACAGTTCACATCAACTCCCATTTTGAGCTATCCTGGCTGAGAATGATGGAATAAATCAGGAGATAGTTTGTTTCTGAAAAATAATTGTTTTTCTTTTATTGTTTCCTCCAAAACCCCAATTGGGGGTAAAATATGAAATACTGGGATTTGCAGATCAAAGCTGAAGGCTTAACTTTTTATACTAATTGCGATTAGAGGCTTGTACCAATACCTAAAGGATTTTTTCAATATCTGGAAATATTGAATCTATCAGTCCTGAACACAAAAATTTAATTTTAACAAAAAAAAAAAAGCAAGTCGCTTGGAACTGCCTATATTCTTAGACCTTTTCTTAATAATTCTTAGCTCCTTGTTAAGGTCTTGAATTATTAAGTTTCCACCAGTCTTAGACCGGAAATCTAACTGTTGGTTACCCACACATAATAAATAATAATAAAAGTTACCTAATTTTGTTGCATCTGTTGCTTTCCAACCCCTATTCAGTATTTGAAGAATGAACATCACATGAGTATCTCTCCCAACGTTTGTGCCCTTTATTAACATTGCACTACAATTCACACCAATGCCCATCTTTATCCACGCTGGCTGAAGATGATGGAATGTAGCTCATTCTTTCTTCTTCAATCTCCTTCTCTTGATATCTCAGTTCTGATCTGTTCCACCTTCTTCCTTTTTTTTGCTTGGTCTTCTGACATCGTCTGAGGTGGTTAGGATACATCAGGTCACACCTCAGCCTGTCGGGACACAGTGCCTCCTTTTCTCCGACCCATCACTTCATTTCAACTTCAAAGAGGTTGCTGACTGGCTGGCCTTGTGAGGCATAAATAATGACAATGAACCATGTTGACTATTTTTCCCCTTTTAAGTTTTGGGAAGCAGTAGAAAGCATTCTCTTAAACTCAGTCAAGCCAAGACCAACAAAGGCACATATATTATATGTACATAAAACATCGTCTTTACCAAACATGGCACTTTTGCTTTGTAATATAATCAGCAAATACATCCTGTTCCTACCAATCTAGAATGCTTAGGTTCTGACAGCTTCTTTACTATAATTCTCATGTCTTGGAATTTCTACTACAATTCCTATATTGTCTGTCTATCTATCTATCTATCTATCTATCTATCTATCTATCTATCTATCTATTTATTGGATTTGTGTGCCGCCCCTCTCTGCGGACTCGGGGCGGCTAACAACAGTGATAAAAACAATATGTAGCAATCCAATAATAAAACAACTAAAAACCCTTATTATAAAAACCAGACATACATACTGACATACCATGCATAAACTGAAGAGGCCCAGGGGGAAAGAACATCTCAGTTCCCCCATGCCTGACGGCAGAGGTGGGTTTTAAGGAGCTTACGAAAGGCGAGGAGGGTGGGGGCAATTCTGATCTCTGGAGGGAGTTGGTTCCAGAGGGCCGGGGCCACCACAGAGAAGGCTCTTCCCCTAGGTCCTGCCAAACGGCATTGTTTAGTTGACGGGACCCGGAGAAGGCCCACTCTGTGGGACCTAATTGGTCGCTGAGATTCGTGCGGCAGAAGGTGGCCCCGGAGATAATCTGGTCCGGTGCCATGAAGGGCTTTATAGGTCATAACCAACACTTTGAATTGTGACCGGAAACTGATCAGCAACCAATGCAGACTATGGAGTGTTGGTGTGACATATCTCGGTTCTGTTATAGTGTAATTGTGCATGTGTACGTGTGCATGTCTGTGTGTAGAAAGAGAGGAGCAAAACGTATTGAAATTATTAAAAACCACATTCTTTGCATGGTTTAGTACCACTGGGCCAATAATTAGTGATTACTTGATACTTGGGCAAGATCCCATGGTCACTAAACCTTGCAGAAAAAAACAAGGCTTTTTAGAAGATCAGGGATATTTTTACCATCAGTAAATTGGAAGCAGAGAGGCAAAAGAAAAGAAGCAAAAAGATAGAAAAAAATTCTTGGAGGAACATATATTACTCCTGTATTTTATTCATTTATTCATTTATCCTCTATTTATTCATTCAGCTCACCTTTCCAGGGAAGTTGTCTTTTTCTTGATAAAAACTTTGCATAACTGTCCCGTGTCATAATAAATACCACCCATAGTCTTTTGAAAAGAGTGGCAAAGTTGCCAAGGTGTATGTTTACACAAAGTAATGCCAAGGCTATCCATGACAGCAATTTCTATTGCTGTAATAATATATCACTAATGTGGATATTCTTTAGATTGCAGAAGTAATGATTGAATGATGCTGTAAAATTTTGGCTAGGTTTCCCAAAGGCTTTCATGCATGCTCAGTAGCTGGCATCGGCCCAAAATACAGCTGAGGAGCTGTGCTTCAGACGAAGGAATAAAGGTCAGTTTAAACCTGGAGGGGGGGTAGGGCACTTTTACAAGCAGTAGAACAGGAAAAACATTTTAAAAATTCCCCAAAAAAGATGGCGGCGCCCACCGAACCAGGTCCGTGATGCCATTGTCACATCACCAGCAAGTCGCTCACGGTTCAAGCAATCTGGTCCAAACCGGAAGGAACCCACTCCTGTATAGTAGCTGATCGTTTTCAGCCAAAGTGCTTTTTAGCTTTATTGTTTCATGAGCACACAATACCTAAGTTATGTTCTCAGAGAATTGAGAATTTGGAAGGTGAGGACAATTCCATCTGTCCGTCCATCACCCTGGGGGGGGGGAATTATTGACCCCCCTCAGAGAGGGTACGCAACTTGGGCGTCCTCCTCGATCCACAGCTGACATTGGAACATCATCTTTCGGCTGTGGCGAGGAGGTTCGCCTGGTGCACTAGTTGCGGCCCTATTTGGACAGGGAGTCATTGCTCACAGTCACTCATGCCCTCATCACCTCGAGGTTCGATTACTGCAACGCTCTCTACATGGGGCTACCTTTGAAAAGTGTTCGGAAACTTCAGATCGTGCAGAACGCGGCTGCGAGAGCCATTGTGGCGCTTCCAAGATTCGCCCACGTATCTACAACACTCCGTGGCCTGCATTGGCTGCTGATCAGTTTTAAGTCACAATTCAAAGTGTTTGTCATGACCTTTAAAGCCCTACATGTCATTGGACCAGAGTACCTCCGGAACCGCCTGCTACCGCACGAATCCCAGCAACCAATAAGGTCCCACAGAGTTGGCCTTCTCCGGGTCCCGTCAAGTAAACAATGTCATCTGGCGGGCCCCAGGGGAAGAGCCTTCTCTGTGGCGGCCCCGGCCCTCTGGAATCAACTCCCTCCAGATATTAGAACTGTTCCCACCCTCCTTGTCTTTCATAAACTACTCAAGACCCACCTATACCGCCAGGCATGGGGGATTTGAGACATTTTTCCCCCAGGCTCCTTATAATTTATGTTTGGTATGTATGTGTTGTCTGGTTTTAATATGATAGGGTTTTAGTTATTTCTTTTAATATTAGATTTGTGTCATTATAATATTGTTTTATCATTGTTGTGAGCCGTCCTGAGTCTTCGGAGAGGGGCGGCATACAAATCTAATAAATAATAATAATAATAATAATAATAATAATAATAATAATTATTATTATTATTATTATTATTATTATTATTATTATTATTATTATTATTATAGTTTGCAATAGCACTCCTACTCTGTAACCATTTCCTAACCTTCCCGTTGTGCAGCAATTGCGCTCTTACTTGGATCCTGAGGCCCAATGCATGGTGACACATGCCCAAGTCACCTCTTGGCTGGATTAGTAGAGCACACTCTGCATGGAGCTACCCTTGAAGAATCTGTATGGAAGCTGCAATCAATGCATAATGCAATGGTGTGCAGAGTTCTGGAAATTTTTAGCTCTGCAAACATAACACTGTTACCATGTGAGCTGCATTGATTACCAGTTTGCTTCCAGATCCAATTCAAGCGGTTGGTTGTTACCTTTAATGTGGCATGGGCAGGGGTGGATTCCCATTACCACTGCTACTGGTGCGCTGTATGTGCAGCTTCAAATCTCTTGCATGTGCGTGCATGCATCCTGTTGTGGTTGGCTCTGGCCCAGCTCCTGCCCAAGGGAATGTGGAGGTGGAGGCGGGGAAAACGTCAACATGTCCTAGGCCTGTTTTGTTGCCAGCAGAGTCAGGGAGTGCAATTTCCTCGGACGAAGAAGAAGGTGGGGGTGACTTGGAAGAGGGGGGCTTGGCACACAGCCCAGGAAGCCAATCACCATTATCTTCGGTCGATTCATATGACAAAGTGTTAGACCCATGCAGGCGCAGACTTATGCATCGAAGAGACTAATTGAGGAAATATTACAGGAGATAAGAGAGGCCACCTGTGTTTGGGTGGGGCTCCAGTAATTAGAGCTGCTGCTCTAAATAGCAGCGTGCTAGTTTGGCCATTGTGGAAGATTATCTGATCGCAGTTCTTCAGGATCATGTCTCACTGCTTCTGAACTTTGTTTGTGGACTTTTCACACCTTTGACACCAAAGCAGAGTAAAGTGTGTGTGTGTGTTTCACTTCGTGGGAAGAAGGAGGGCTGTGATGTTTCTTCACAGCTACTAGCTAAGTACTTAAGGACTGATTAAGGGACTTGTACAGCCTACAAGGTTGTTTTGGGGAAGAGTGCCCGTTGCAATACAAAAAGGGTGCTTTGTTTCTTTTGAATTTTGTGATAAAGGACATTGTTTTAAACTTTCAAATGTGTGTGTGTCTGAAATTTGTACCCGTGAATTTTTGGGAGGCTTCTACCAGAGAGCCCAGCAGAACACATCCCAGTGTGGTTTTCTTGCTGCGCATGCGCAGAAAGGAAAATCTTGCGAGGGGACATGCACATGTGTGAGATTTTGGTGATTTTTTTGCTTCCATGCATGCACAGAAGCAAAAAAATTGCTGAGATCTCGTGTGCACACACATCCCCTTGCAATATTTTGCATCCTGCGCATGCACAGAAGCAAAACCACGCTGGGATGCATGCACACACACGCAAGAGACCTAAAGCTGCACACACAGCGATCGCTACTGGTGAGCCGTCCTTTACCATACCAGAAGCAACCTACTACTGGTCATGGGCCCAGGATATATGAGGAGCCATATCTCCCCAATGGGACAAGCCAGCCCCACTCGCATCAGTGGAAGAGACCTGCTAGGGATCCTATCTGTTAAGGAATTGAAGAAGGGAACAAGAAAAATAGCCTTTTCTGCTGTGGCCCCATTCTCCTGAAACATTTTACCACCAGAGGTGAGACCTTTTGACATTCTGGAAGGGTATTAAACCTGGCTTTACCAGCTGGCCTGGGGCCTGAGAGGATCACTCACTACTGGAGATGGCTGACTCATCTCCTGCAGCCTCCATCTCTTAATTTGTTTGTTTCGTTACAGTGTTTCCCCAAAAATAAGGCCCTCTTATATTTTTTTGGACCCTGAAATAAGCACTTGGCCTTACTGCCATGTACTCAAAAGCCCGATTGGGCTTATTATCAGGGAATGTCTTATTTTGGGGGAAACAGGGTAGGCTTAAGTATAGTTTTTAATAAATATTTTATTTTATTTTTTTACAAAAAATATTTTATTATAAACATACATAAACAAACATAAACAAAACATTATAAAAATATTGGATGATGTGTGGCAGTCCTGCTTATTTTCTATAATGATATTTCTATATTGCCATCTTTTTGTATTTCTAATACTGTATACATTTTATTTTACATAGGTCTTACATCGGTACCTCTTTTATTGCTATATTCAACCAATCCTCTTTTCTTTCTCTGTTATTTAAGTTAGTTGACTATTTAATTGGTTGTCTTTATTTTTCATTTTCCCAGACTTTCTAACCAAAGATAAAATTTATTCCAGCTTTGGTAGTATTTCAACTCATCTTTATCTTTTATTTCCATTGTTAATTTAATATTTTACTGTGAATAGTTTTTAATGTTTTAATATTTTAGTCATCATTTTTTACTTGTTTTATAACTTGTAAGCCACCCAGAGTCACCTTGTAAGAGAGATGGATGTCATAAAAATAATAATAAATTAATAAACCTAGAAAACAGAATCACATTCACAACCTTGAACACACACACAGCGTCTCGCTGTCTTTCTGCCATGGCTTGTGTTACATTCTCAGACTGAAGCACATAGGCTTCATTCAGGTCCTCCATTCTGGAGGGAAAATACTGACTGCTGATTGGCTAGACAGACTGTCTGGCAGCTCCCTATCAAAGGGCTGTCTGTCAAACAGAGGCTTTGCTGGGTTGCAAATAGTTGCCAAATAAAGAGCTGTTGTCTTGAAGCCACTTCTGTCTTCCTCTTCCATTCAGTCTGTTTCACCATTTGTGAAGGAGGGTGGGGTGCTGCTGAAGGTATCATTGGATCCTCTCGGCCTCCCCTTTGGAGAAACAAGTAGTAGAATACAGAGTGCTGGATATCTATGATCCATGAAACACATTGGATGCAACTGGGGAATAATTTCATTTGCTGTTTGGATGTTGAGTAATTTCATTTGCTGTTTGGCTGTTGACTATTGCATGGCTCAACACCCCTCTAATAATAATAATAATAATAATAATAATAATAATAATAATAATAATAATAATAATAGGCAATTTGCCCATGTTAAGTTAGTGTTCCACGTATATGCTATGAAATTCTAAAATTAATAATTACAGTCCATCAGGACCATTCATGAAGAAAAGTCTAAAAAAAAAAAGATGGCATCCAGAACTGAGCAATTGTAACCACACCCTACTGCAGAGGTGTCCAACCTTGGCAACTTCAAGATCTGTAGACTTCAACTCACAGAATTCCCCAGCCAGCTATGCTGACTGATGAATTCTGGGAGTCAAAGTCCACAAGCATTAAAATTGCCAAAGTTGGACAACCCTGCCCTGGTTATAGACTCAACCTTGACTTCTTGTATCCTCTCTTAGTGCCCCCTGAAGCTCATTCTAATTGCTTTCTATTGGCTGATCTTGGAGCACGTGGTAAGAACATCAGGATGGATGGGCCCAACCACAGGATGGACACCAAATTTATCAGATGCCTGATCCTAGAAGGAAATTTTCTGGAAGGGATTCACAAGATTGTTCCTGCCCTTCTGGTCACAGGCGTTTCATAGCAGTTTAAGGTGTGCTAAGCCCACCGAAAAATGATTTACTAAAGTGCAGGTAGTACTTAAAAATGAAGTCAAATCAACCCTTCTTAGCTCATTATAAACAAAATTGGCCATAATATGAAACCACCTATGGGCATTTCTGTTGCCCTAACTCAACTTTCAAACCCTTTGATGAATGGAGGCATGGCTTTTATTCTAGGCTACTCTTTGCCCTTATTACTTTTAGTAAAGAACACAGCTCTGCAAATTTTTCTATAGCAATGATAGTAATTTTTATTATAGTCGCAAGCCAGCATTATTTTTCTATAGCAAAGATGTGTTGCATCAAATCTTTCCACTAAACCAAAGTTCAGTTGCTTTTTTAAAAATCATCCCCCTCCTCTTCCCACATTTCCCATCCCTCTCCACCAACCCACCCTCATTAGTTTAATTTGAGTTAATTAAGAATAGTAACTGAACTTCAGTCTCTTATGTGTTAAAGCAGAACAATCCCAAAAGGAAAGACACAGACAGAGTTATGTGGTTTTATTGTCTCAGGGAGACAGAAAACCAGCAGGGCTTCCTTTATCAAGGCCACCATCTTTCCAATACTTAATCTGATGAGTTTAAAAATGCCCTGCAAATACATCATCTAGGAAAACAAACTTTTCACGTTTCCTTTCCCATCCCCAGCTCCCTTGCCCAGTTTCATTGCTGGTCAGAATGAGTGAATTGGACTGACATGGAGGTGATGGAAAGAGAGAAATGGTCTGAATGTCAAAATGACAATGTATATTACATGGTTAACAGAATAAATGGTATGTGGGCATTTTCATCCCCTATGTCACAAATAAGGTTTTTGGTGTTTTTTGTTTTTGTCATCTAAATGTATTTTAGTTTCTCTCCACTTAGCACTTGCTTAAAGGATCACTTTCAAGGATCAGTCCAGATAAACAGGGCTCAAATAGAACTCTTGATAATCACTTGTGTGTCCGTAGGCGTGGGTGTGGGTGTCTATATATCCATCTATCTATATATATGCCATGAACGATATTTTGTCGTCTTGACTACAGATTCCGGGACACAGTGTGCTGGTCTGCTATTAATGAGGACGTGCATCAGATATACAAACTATCTTTGAAGTTGAAAGGTAAAACTTATTTCCATGTTTTATATATGTGTGTGTGTCTCTATGTGTGCATATATATGTATATATTGTTTTGGGATACGAGAAAATTTGACAATCATATTCTTAAGTTCAAATATTTTTTGAGCAATTGCAGAAAAGCTCTTTATTGTCTATGGGAAAGTTTTAAGAATGTCTTTCTGCTTGCAATGCAGGGTGTCACTGTGTTTTCAAAATCCATTTAAGTTATATAGAATATGTGATTGATACTGAAAATAGCTTGTTCGGCTTTGCCTCTATAACAGAAAGCACAGAGGGACAAAATGCAGCAAGAGATATTTGACAAGCAACAAAACAACAGTCCTTTAGCTTGTAAAACTGGCAGAAAATTCTTATAGTCTTTCTCTTGAAAGGTAATCAAACAGAATTTTAGTCTGTAATGACTAAATTGGAAATAAGAGGATTTGTGTGAGTGTGATGCGATCCACACATACAGCAATCATTATTAAATCAGATGAAGAAATTGATGAACACCTTCTCATAAAAGAAATATGTTTAGATACAGTTAGAAAATTCCAATTATACTTTTTAAAAGTTACAGTTATTTTATATAAGAGAATACTGTAGTTTGTTTAAGTAGTTTGTTACTTTATTTCATTTATAAGTTTCAGAGACTGTGCTTTGATTTAAGAAAACATTAGATTTAGGCATGCATGCCAGTCTGAAGAATGCTAATTATTTGATGATTAAAATAGAAATATATAGAATGTACCCCAGTAAACACAGCAGGACTTATTTTGAGATAAACATGCGGTAATTGTTCTACGATAGAAATAAATAGATTGAAATAAAACAATTTTCAATATGTGCCAATATTAAAAAAATACAAAGGAGTCTGATACATTTCTAACTCTATGCTACTATGCTATTTAGAAATAAATATTGATAAATAAAACCAATAAAATTGCTCCTTCAGTAAAGTAATGGGAGGTTTATTATATTAATTCTAACTCCTGGAATACTTAATGTTAAGATTCTTCAAATTCCCCAATGATCTACAAGAGCAATTGCTTCTCATTAAGTAGATATAAATATTGTCTAAAAGCTGTAAAACTGGCAATTTGTTAGTGTTAGGTGAAAAATAACATTTACATGCCTGTCCTAACAAATTAATGACATCTAATTAATGAAAGAATCTCACAAGGCATAATGTAATTGTATTGAACTATTTTAAGGAGTTAAGTAAAACATTAAGTGTATACTTTAAATATTGCAGGTACTAAAATATATAATACTTTGCCATTTGCAAGGGGGAGTGAAGTACCATCCATTTTAATAGTTTTTTTAATTCCATGTCAAAATATTTAACAGTGCAATTCCATATGCATTTTCAGAAATAAGTGTCACTGGATTATTCCCAAATAATTTTGTGGCCAACTGCAGCATGTATATGCGGTGTTATTGTCATTTGTCTATGATTATTAAGTATGATTTTGGATTTTAAGTGTAAGGCAAGCAATATTTACTTATTTTTCTGTCATAATTTCAGTATTTTTCATTTCCATTTTGGCCCAATATAGGACAGGATACATGCTTAAATTCTATTTACGGACACTTGTATGCAATTTCAACTAAAATGAAAGATTCATCATATGCTTCTCTTCTATCCTCAGAGGGCTATGCTGCATTATATTAGCCAAAATTTAACTTCATGTACACTTTCAATTAGTATGATTGTTGTCAATATTTTCTTAATATTGGCAGTACAGAAAACCATACCCTATTTTTCACATATCCGGTATGTAGTTTACAATATATCCCATATTAAATTTACACAGCAATCTTCAATACTAAAATCAAGTCTTCAGTTGAATCTTATACTGTAACATTTTCACTTTTAAAGATTTGCTGCCTTTTCATACCTTTTGAATGGTTCAAAATAGAATAGAATAGAATAGAATTCTTTATTGGCCAAGTGTGATTGGATGCACAAGAAATTTGTCTTTGGTGGATATGCTCTCAGTGTACATAAAAGAAAAATATACATTATCAAGAATCATGAGGTACAACATTTAATGATTGTCATAGGGGTCAAATGAGCAATGAGGAAACAATCAATATTAATAAAAATCTTAAGAATACAAGCAGCAAGTTACAGCCATACAGTCATAAGTGGGAGGAAATGGGTGATAGGAATGGTGAGAAACAAATAGTAATAATAGTAGTGCAGACTTAGTAAATAGTTTGACAGTGTTGAGGGAATTATTTGTTTAGTAGAATAATGGCGTTCGGGCAAAAACTGTTCTTGTGTCTAGTTGTCTTGGTGTGCAGTGCTCTGTAGCGACGTTTTGAGGGTAGGAGTTGAAACAGTTTATATCCAGGATGCGAAGGGTCAGTAAATATTTTCCCCGCCCTCTTTTTGACTCGTGCAGTATACAGGTCCTCAATGGAAGGCAGGTTGGTAGCAATTGTTTTTTCTGCAGTTCTGATTATCCTTTGAAGTCTGTGTCGGTCCTGTTGGGTTGCAGAACCAAACCATACAGTTATAGAGGTGCAGATGACAGACTCAATGATATCTCTGTAGAACTGTATCAGCAGCTCCTTGGGCAGTTTGAGCTTCCTGGGTTAGCACAGAAAGAACATTCTTTGTTGTGCTTTTTTTATGACGTTTTTGATGTTAGGTGACCACTTTAGGTCTTGAGATATGAATCTTCAATTTTTGAATCTTAAATTAGTAGTACACATTAGAGGTCACCAAATGTAACAAACATTTAGACGTTGATATTTGCTGTATTTGTTCAAGCAATTTGCTTTGATAGAAAAACAAATAGTAAAAAATGGAACTATTTCAACCTTTTCACCAGCAATTATTTAAGTGATTGATCTTTTTAATGGTTAAAGATAAACAGGCTCTAAGTTATTTTTCCCACTAAACTTACATAAACATCCATATATATCCATAATATCAAAACATCCATATTAAATACATTAATAAATAAATTAATAAATAATAAACTTTTTATCCAAGAAGCTTCAATCGATCATGATGGCAGGGGCATTACATGCTCAGCAATATAGGACAAGATAGAAAGATCTGCACGTGGACTAGAGAACAAACAAAAGCATAAAATGTCATCACAAGAAAGATAGGATATTAATATATAAATAAAAGAAGCAAATATATGCAGTAGCCACATCTATTTCCAAACCTGTACAATTTGGCACATCTGCATTATCATTTATTATTTATTTATTGATTGTTTGATTGGATTTGTATGCCACCCCTCTCCGAGGACTCAGGGCAGTTCAAAACGTATCAAGGAACATAACATCTAAAATCCAATTAATATACCTTTAAAACCTTTAAAAGTTCTAATACAATTTAAAAACGTTCGTCGCCATTCGTCGCCATTCACTCCACAAAACACACTAAGACACTCGTTGGTAGGGAGGGAGATCTAATGGCCGCAGGCCTGGCGGCATAAATAGGTCTTTAAACTTTTACTGAAGGCCAGCAGGGTGGGGACAGTATGACTCTCTGGGGGGAGCTGATTTCAGAGGGCTGGGGCCCCCACAGAGAAGGCTCTTCCCCTAGGCCCGACCAACCGATATTGTCTGGTTGATGGGACCTTAAGGAGGCCGACTCTGTGGGACCTGACCGGACACTGGGATTCATGCGGAAGAAGGTGGTCTCAGAGGTAATCTGGTCCGATGCCATGTAGGGCTTTGTGGGTCATAACCAACACTTTGAATTGTGTCCAGATACTAATTGGCAGCCAATGCAATCTGTGGAGTGATGATGAAATATCACGGCTGCATTTTGGACGATTTGAAGTTTCCAAACACTCTTCAAAGGTAGCCCCATGTAGAGAACATTGCAGTAGGCGAACCTCATGTGACCATGAGCAAAGACTCCCTGTCCAAATAGGGTCACAACTGGCGCACCAGGTGAACCTGGGCAAATGCCCGCCTCACCACGGTCAAAAGATGGTGTTCTAAAGTCAGCTGTGGATCGAGGAGGATGACCAGGTTGCGGACCATCATTGAGGGGGCCAGTAATCCCCCCATGGTAATGGACGGACAGATGGACGTGTCCTTTGTCTTGGTGCAGATGCTCTCAGTGTACATAAAAGAAAATATACATTTGTCAAGAATCATGTGGTACAAACTTAATGATTGTCATAGGGTAAAATAAGCAATGAAGAAACAATCAATATTAATAAAAATCTTAGGATAGAAAAAACAAGTTACTGTTATACAGTTCTAAATGGGAGGAAATGGATGATAGGAATGATGACAAAAAACTAGTAGTAATAGTAGTGTGGACCTAGTAAAAAGTTTGACAGTGTTGAGGGAATTATTTGTTTAGCAGAGTGATGGCATTTGGGGAAAAAACTGTTCTTCTGTCTAGTTGTCTTGGTCTGCAGTGTAATAGTAACCTCTCCAGCCACGAGGGGGTGGGTTTGTGGCTCCTGGTGTTTTCTGTGGGAAATGTCTCTCTTCCTTCTTTCCTTCCTTCCCTCTCTCCCTCCCTCCCTTTCTCCTTCCTTCCTCTCTTTCCCTCCCTGTCCCTTTCCTTTTCTTTCTTTCTCTCCACTCCCCTCTCTCTTTTCCCTCTCTCTCATTTCTATGTATCTCTCCCCCTCTCTGCCCCCTTTTTGTTCTCATTTGTTTCTCTCTCCCCCTTTTTGCTCTCATTTCTCACTTTCATTTCTGTTTCTCTCTCTTTCCTCTTCCTCTCCCTTTTTCTTTCTCTCACCTTCTCTCTCATTTGTTTCCCTCTTCTCCCTCCCTCATTCTCTCTCTCTCGATCTTTCCCTCATTTCTCTCTCACTCTCCCTTTCATTTCTGTTTTTCTCTTCCCTCACCCTCTCTTTTTCTTTCTCATCCCTTCTCTCTCTCATTTGCTTGTTCTTCCTCTCCCCCGTTCTTTCCCTCCATCAGTTTCTCATTTTTCTCTTTCTCCTTTTCTCTCACATTACCTCCCCTTCTCACTTCCCTCCCCCCTCTCTTTCCCTCCATCTCTGTCTCTCCGGGGAGATCCAGCAGCCTACCCCACTTCTTCTTAGCTTGTCCTCCGGGGATGAGTGGGGTGCATACCGTAGCATCCAGCCGGCGGAGGAGCCCGCAGGGCAGCTTCAATCATCTGGCGGACAGGGCTCAGCTCCAGCAGCCCACAACCTAATTTCCTGTCTTCGGGGGCGCCTTTGAGAGGGCACAGCGGTCAGCGAAGGGCACCAGCTGCAGAATTCCCGAGATGAGACAGCTTTGTTTGGAGTGCCTTCGCCGATCGCTGTGCCCTCCCAAAGGCGCCACTGAAAGCGGGAGATTGGGGTGGGGGCTGATGTAGCCGAGCCCCGTTCCGCCGGATGATCAATGCCGCCCCACGGGCTCCTCTGCCGGCTGGATGCATTGAGGTGACACCCGCCCACTTCTCCAAAGCTGCTGCCTTGCACCCCACTCATCCCTGGGGCCGAACCACCGGCCTCCAGCCGACAACTTCCAGGCGGCCTTGAGGATATCCACCGCCCAACATCCAGTGTATAAGACGCACCTGTTTTTTGATGCACCTTTTTGAGATAAAAAGGTGTGTCTTATACACCGAAAAATATGGTATACAACACAGTCAGGTCCAGATGTATACATGTATATGGTGAGAAAAATGAATCTTGCAAATTTACCGGAAGGATAGAATAGGGAACAAAGCTGTTACAGAATCCAGTGGTCCTGCTAGAAATATTTCAAAACCTCCTTCTAGAGAAGAGCAACAGGAACAGGCGGGAAAGTGGGTGTGTGCGCTCCCGAGCAATGCTTTGAGGTCTTAGCACATAGTACTTATATGCCAGTTTCCTATAATCTTCTCCTATCCTTACCACTCTCTGTATGGACTTTCTATCTGAGGCACTGCGCTAATACGACTTTCACTCATATTGAAAATAATATTCTCAAGTGAATTCTTTGCTTATCTCTCGCACCACTAATGGGACTATAGGTAATTCTTGGCTAACAACTATTATTTAGAGACCATTCGAAGTTACAACAGCACTGAAAAAAGTGACTTACGATTGTTTTCTACTTGCAACGGAAACTGGCTTCCCAAGGTATGCCTATGTTACACCAACACTCCACAGTCTGCATTGGTTGCCGATCAATTTCCGGTCACAATTCAAAGTGTTGGTCTTGACCTATAAAGCCCTTCATGGCATCGGACCAGAATATCTCCGGGACCACCTTCTGCCGCACGAATCATAGCAACCGATTAGGTCCCACAGAGTTGGCCTTCTCCAGGTCCCGTCGACTAAGCAATGTCGTTTGGCGGCTTCCAGGAGAAGAGCCTTCTCTGTGGTGGCCCCGACCCTCTGGAACCAGCTCCCCCCAGAGATTAGAACTGCCCCCACCTTTCTTGCCTTTCGCAAACTCCGTAAACCCCACCTCTGCCGTTAGGCATGGGGGAACTGAAATATCTTCCCCAGGCATACTGTTTATGTATGGTATGTTGTGTGCATGTTTTTTTAAATTATGGGTTTTTAGCTTTCTAATTATTGAATTTGTATTATATATTGTTTTCTGTTGCTGTTATGAGCCGCCCCAAGTCTGCGGAGAGGGGCGGCATACAAATTTAATAAATAAATAAATAAATAAATAAATAAATAAATAAATAAATAAATAAATAAATAAATAAATAAATAAATAAATAAATGTATAAACGTGGTACTAAATTAACGACTACAGTGATTAATTTAACATCCATGGCAATAAAATGGGGCAAAATGCACTTGAAAAATTGTCTTGCTTAGCAATATAAATTTTGGTTATAAGCCGATGACCATGTGTAAAATATTGCAAAGACACAAACAGTGTCTCATATTTTAAAAAAAGTTGCCAATCATTGGAATTACTATCTAGTTCTAGTACCCAACAATCTAAAATAACCATATTAACAGTGATCTGATTGTTTCAGTAGAGTTGCATCTGTCTGGTTTTACAGAGACTTCCCTGTTCTTTTCTGCAAGCAAAAGAATGTATGTGAACACCATGTATGCAATTAGGCATAAAGCCTTTCCCATGACATGTTTTAACAACTTTTTGTATGCTTTGGATTGTATCCATTGGGCACAAATCAAGGAAAGAGGCGTCTAAGTGACTTTAAAATCAATAGGATTTGAGTCCACAATAATTTTTCCACATTCCATTCATTTCAAGCACATGTAGACATATCCACCTTTCTAAAATTGTCTTTCCATTTCTTTGAAAAACGGTTACGACATTTCTTGCACAACAAAATTCCTGGCACAATAAAATCTAGTGGCCTTGATATTTTATAGTCAATTCATAAAGCAGATACCATTATTCTATATATTAACTTTGATGCAAACATTAATAGGAAAACATTGAGGACAGAGAGAAGCCTATTACTAATTAAGCAGCCTTCACATAGATACGAATTCCCCATAAAGTTACTTAAAGTTGAAATTAACTGTTCTGTGTTAATATTTGTTCTGTATAATTCATCTATTCAGGTAAAATTAAGATTTCTTGCCCACACTAGGTGGATTGGATTCCAAAACACTTATGGATGTTTGTAGAAGGAAGGGAGGTTTTCCATTATTTTGGTCTTTGCTTAACCTCCTAAAAGTAACAACAACAACAACAACAACAACAACAACAACAACAACAACAAATCTATTAGATGCTGGAATGATTCCTAATCAGTTAATATTGGGGATGTCTGTTTTAACACAATGCATAGAGTAAAGACCAAATGTTTAAGAAAGAGGCTCTAGGCCAAATGTGCCAGGCATCCTTATGTTGAAACTGTAGGGGAGGGGAGAGGAGAAGACAGGGGAGGAGAGGAAAAGAAAGAGGAAAGAAAGAAAAAGGGGAGGGAAGGAGAAGAACCAGAATAGCCCTTCACTCCTCTACCCGTAACAGAATACCCTACGAAACTAGACTTACAATCTAAGTCTTGAAAGCTTAGAACTACGACGCCTTAAACATGATCTAAGTATTGTCCACAAGATCATATGCTGCAATGTCCTGCCTGTCAAAGACTACTTCAGCTTCAATCACAACAACACATAACAGATTCAAGCTCAATATTAACCGCTCCAAACTTGACTTGTCGAAGCATGGAACTCATTACCGGACTCCGTAGTATCATCCCCTAACCCCCAACATTTTACCCTTAGACTGTCCAGGGTTGACCTCTCCAGATTCCTAAGAGGTCAGTAAGGGGCGTACATAAGCGGACTAGCGTGCCTTCCGTCCCCTGTCCTATAGTCTCTCCTATATCTCCTATATCTTCTCTACTATATCCTCTATAACCTTCATTGTGTATTATTGTGTATTGGACAAAATAAATAAAATAAATAAGGAAAGGAAAGAAGGAAAGGAAAGGAAAATTTCCCACATACAATTTACTAATGCGGCCGTTACTTTTTTCCCAGGCAGAAATTTATTCTCGGGACATCCCTTTCTACATTAATCTTCTTTGTTGAAAGGCAGAAGGGGGAATACCTCATTTGCTGTATTTTTTACTTAACATATAAACATGGACTCTCTTATCAGGAGATAGGATTTGCTGTTAAGTTTTCTCAGAGCTTTAAGATGTTTAGATGTCTACTCCCAGAATTCTCCAGCCAGCCTGGTCAACCCCAACTTGATTATGGCTGATTTAGAAAGCCAAACATAAGTTGGCCCTACTTAGGATTTAAATGAGGGCATTTGGAAGTCTAGGATTGCAGGCTAGAGTGCAATCTACGGGTCTATGGAGAGGGGCAGCATACAAATTTAATTAATTAATTAATTAATTAACTGTTTTACTACGGAAAAAGTGGCAAACCACTTCTCTTTCATGCCGGAAAATTGTGTAGAGGTGTCACCCACAAACAAGTACAATTCAGCTAACCTTAATGGTTTTTGCTCAGCAGACATTAAATCCTCTTAATTTATCGATCCTACCTCCAAAATAACCTAGAGCTGCTGTAACAATTACATGCAAACTAAATTTAGTCTACCTGAAATAGAGGCTTTAATCCGCAAAATGTTATGCTTTTTAGAACAGTGTTTCCCAACCTTGGCAACTTGAAGATATCTGGACTTCAACTCCCAGAATTCCCCAGCCAGCATTTGCTTTTAAAGTGGGGGGGGCTTCAACTCCCAGAATCCCCCGGCCAAGAATGCTGTCTGGGGAATTCTGAGACTTGAAGTACACACGCCTTAAATGTTGCTGAAGTTGGGGAAACGTTGTCCTAGAAAAATCCAATTATTTTCAAGGTGCCCCATAAATGTTGGTTTTATTCCCACAAGCTGTGTGTGTGTGTGTGAGAGAGAGAGAGAGAGAGAGAGAGAGAGTTACCTCTCGGAGTTTTGTTTTTTTCTCTTATGGGATACTCCTATTTTAATGGGTCAGAGTTCTCATCTAAGCAGTTTCTGGAAGAAGTAAAAAAACGAACTACATTCCTCTGTCATGCCGCGGTTAAAAGAAAACACGGAAGATCAAATAAAAACACGTGCATTTTGAAATAACTCCAGACCTTTGCAACTAAATGCTTTGGGTTAGAATATAAATTACTATTCTGAGGAGGGAAAGTTTCAGATTACTCGCCGTAACTCATATAGACTTTTGCCCCGAGCTCGTAGCCTGCTTTCTTAAGTGTTACTTGCTTTGTACGTACTTCCCCCTCTCACACTCTCACACTCTCTCACACACACACACACACACACACACACACTTCGCTGTGTGGTGGATCCTCCAATCATAGTCTTCCATGCAAATATACTATAGCGTGCTCAGATTAAAAAAAAAGGCACAATTAAACCTAGGTACTCAGAGAGGGCAAATATAAGTGAACTTTACTAAAGCCTGCTTTCACCTGTGTTGCAGGAACCGCACAAACCATGTCGGCTGCAAAGACTTTGCCTGCACCCCTCAGTGATGTGCCGATTCAATATACTAAGGTTAGTTCTATTTATTCTGGCTAACTTTTCCTCAAACCATGATTCCCCAAGCTGTGAATGTCTTCGTTCTTCTGCTATTCTTGTTTGGGCTTCGGATCTGAAGTGACTTCTGGATTTATTCCTGTGCTCTCGTCTGTCATTTATCGGCCTAATGACAGAGCTCTTGAATCATACTAGCCTCAGAGGTTATGGCAGAGAAGTGAAACAAGCTTGAGACGGTGTTTATATTAACAACAGCAAAAAAAAAAAGTGTTTTAGGTTTGATGTTAAGTACAGCCGCAAAAACTACATGTGAGTTCTTGGAAGTATGCCCTGCTGGACTGAACTATTGCATGTTTATTTTTTATTTGTTTGTTTGTTTGTTTTGTCCAATACACAATAATACACAATAATAGTAGAGGATATATACGAGTAGAATGTATCAAAGAGAGTATAGAAGAGAAATATAGGAGTAAAATATAACTAGAGATAATAGCAGAAAATATAAGAGATAAAAGAGATACAAGAGATAGAAGACATATAATGGATAGAAGAGATAGAAGAGAAGATATATGAAATATAGGAGAGACTATAGGACAGGGGATGGTAGGCACTCTGGTGCACTTATGTACATAAGTGGGGAGGCATACAAATCTAACTAATAAATAAATAAAATAAATATTTACATTAATAAATCTCACTGGGTCTCACTAGAACTTAAGTGGGAGTTGTGAAATGGAATAAGCATAGCTGTGAGTTCAACTGTAAAATTCCATAATGTTGTGGTTGTTTGACAGTAAAGGGTGCAGAAATTATATCTGTCATCCCACAGCTGTCCCTTTAAGCTGAGGGCGGTAAGAACATGCTAAGACTTAAGAGAGAGAAAATTTAGTTTCTCAGATCAGCCAAGGGGGGAAAATAGAATTATATTAATAACCAGTGAAACTTCATTGAATTGTGATTTTGCAGTTTGGATACATGAACGCATATTTGAAAAAAGTAATTTTCATCAGAATCAATTGTAAAGAATATAGATATAGCTGGACAATAAGTGCATAGAAGGAGAAAGCAGCCTCTGCCCACGGAATTGCCATGACATTCAAATAAGTAATCAATTACCCTTCACCCAGTTAAAGTGGAAAACCTGAGAGGTAGGCAGATTTGTACTCTAGTGTTACATGAAGTGGAAAACAATTCACTCTTCTCAAATAAGCTCAGATTCAGAATGTTACATCAAGTGGAGCTAATTGGGCCTGAAAACATGAAGTTTGGCTAAGTCCACTGCAATCAGTCTGAAGAAGGTTATCTGTGACAGTTGGCAACACAATCCACAAAACCGGTTGAGCTATGAAGTCTGAATTTAAACCAGGGGGGAGTAATTCAATGGCATTCCTCTGATAGGAGATGGATTTATAATGTTACATAAGGATTTTACTTGTGCCACTTGCACCAGAGCACATCATGCAGTTGCTTCATTCCAGCAGAGGTATTTTAATGCTCAGAAACTTCTTCCCCAATGAGTGGGTCAACAATTTGTAGTGCAGGTTTTGCCCTCGGCCTATCTGCATTGTCATCACTGCAAGTGATTTGCAATGTCTGCTACTTCATAACATTGAATACATAAAAATATAGGTGGTCTTGTATGGAGAAGAATAGGTTTTCTAGTATAGTGTGGTGCAATGTTTTCTATGTCCAGTCAGAAAAAAAGGAGTTCCATCATTTAGGGGATTTAAGAATGAAATAGGTTTTGAAAAACAGTGTAAACTGTTAGGAAAAGGAAGACATTCTAATACTGCTTTAGATTCTTTGTATGTCTGTGAAGACAAGTTCGCATATCCAATCAAGCACTTGTTATAAACAAGTTTGCATCACAACTTACAAGTATCTAGTAAATTCTTTCTCTATTCATGCAGAAATAGATAAGAGGAAACATGACATTATTTTGTTTAACTTTTCAACCAGTTTTCTCCCCCCTTTCTCTTACACAAGACTGATTGCTGCAAAATGATTGACTTTTAGTTGGTAGCTAGCAGAACCCCCTGAATTTTCAAAGACTTTTAGATGAAGTCTGGTGGGGTGGGAAGAAATCTTGAAGAACAGCTCTCTTATCCAGAAGGAGGGCTCTGCAGAAATCCAGATCTGAAGAGCTAAAAGTGACTCAGAATTTCTGGCAGGTGCAATCTCTGGTGGCCATTTTGCTTTTCAGGCTTGGATTCTTGCATGGGTTCATCAAGTTTATTGCTTGTCTCTTTGTATTTTTATTGAGCACAAGTATAGAAGGATCTTGGAAGGAAACCAATGCTCTTATCTAGATATATCAGGATTTCCAATATTGCATGCATGTGCACATGGTGTAAATAAGCCTTGATTGTTTAAGGTCTTCTGGAAAAAGGTTAGGAGATAATTATTACTGCATGTTAAACTGTTTTTAAAGCAAACACTGGACAACTGTGTATTAGATACATCCCTGATTATCTCAAGTCAGGAATGTATATTGAAGCCAAGTTAAGCACTCTAAAGTCCAGTTGATTTTAGTGGTAGAAAATTAAATCCAGACTTAACACTCCCACAAACATGAAGATGCTTTAACTTTAACTGGAATGTGTCTCAATTATATAATCATTCACAAGGCCAGTTTAAGGTTCAAAGCACATTGAAGCAATTGGGAAAAAAGGGAACTGAGCTATTTGTTCATGAATGTGGAATTATGGCAGCCTCCCTGCCTTAAAGCCAGTCCTAGCCCATCTTAATTATTTTACTTGTTTGTGAAAAGTTTGTTAATATATTTGGGAATATTTCACAAGGGGTTTTTTCCTTGATTAAGTGATATGCATAACTTGCAGGAAAATACAATTGATCTCTACAATGGATCAAATAGAATGTAAGAGAATTTTGAAGTCTCCCCTGATGATTGCAGTCCATAGGATTTCCTAGAGTCTGCTAATTTTATTTTGTTTTTTTCAGTGCAAGGAATTTTAAAGCAATTGTTTTCTCTGATATAATTTGACAGCTATAAAAAGATAGTACAGTATATAACAACCAGGTCTTCAGCTATATTCTTATTTTATTTGTACTGGCACTGATAGGCAAAAACATCTCCCAAAAGCACAGTCTGCATACTGTTATAGTTATGTAGCATATATCATCAGTTACTGTCCAGATGAGTTGGAGCATAACACCCATCATCACTCAGCACAGCTGTGAGCTGGATGGAGATGATTGGAGTTGCCATCGATATGCCTACACAGTCTGGAAGAATGTTGCGTATGATACCGGAGTCTATAAACAATCACTTTCCTCAATAATAATATTTTATAGCTGAAAAAACAAATGCATGCCCAGAAGCAATGTTACTGAGTCTATGTACATGTTTACTCAAAAAGTAAATTTAAGAGCAATGGTTTCAAGGATCACAGCTTAAAACTATGTGAGAAATTGATGCTCTTAGAAATGAGCTGTTCAACCACTTTATTTAGCAAAACTGTATTTCCAGAAAGTCCAGTTGCCTCTTGAAAAAGCATCTTTGGGACACTTTATCTAGTCCCTCTCTCTGTGAAGATTTAATATAAGTCAGTGGTTCCCAAACTTCTTAACTCCACCGCCTCCTACAAACTCATCGTCACTGCTCCTATCCCCACACCCGCTCAGGTGGGCATGGCCTGGTGGTAAGGTGACTGGGTGGGCGTTGCCAACTTGTAGAATGTGGTGAAACTCACTTAACAACACTCTTGCTTAGCAACCAAAATGTTAGGCTCAATTGTGGTCATAAGTTCCTTCCTTCCTTCCTTCCTTCCTTCCTTCCTTCCTTCCTTGCTTGCTTGCTTGCTTGCTTGCTTGCTTGCTTGCTTGCTTGCTTGCTTGCTTGCTTGCTTGCTTGCTTGCTTGCTTGCTTGCTTGCTTGCTTGCTTGCTTGCTTGCTTGCTTGCTTGCTTGCTTGCTTGCTTACTTCTTTCCTTCCTTCTTTCCTTCCTTCCTTCCTTCCTTGCTTGCTTGCTTCCTTCTTTCCTTCCTTCTTTCCTTCCTTCCTTCTTTCCTTCCTTCCTTCTTTCGTTCCTTCCTTCTTTCTTTCCTTTCTTCCTTCCTTCCTTCCTTCCTTCCTTTTCCTTTCCTTCTTTCCCTTCCCTTCTTCCTTTCCTTTTCTGTCTGTCTTCCTTCCTACCTACCCTCTTTCTTTGGGGTGGCTGGGTGGGGTTACATTCAGTGTATAACACGCACCCAAGTTTTCACCCTCTTTTTGGGAGTAAAATGGTATGTCTTATACTCTGAAATGCTTGATGTACCTGATGCTTTCATAAAAATAAAAATACTCTTATAAAAGAAATCCACACTATACCATCACATTTTAACAATTATCAGATGGACACTAATACCTCCTCAATCTAACCTAAATGGAATTAGATCTAGTCTTGAGGAAATCAGTAGAATTAAATTCAAATCTCAATTGATCATTTCCACTGAATTTGTCAGTGCACGCAACTAATAAAATGATTTTCTCCTGCATTCCTTCCATGCCTCAAATTTATACCAAAGGTTAATCAAAAACCTCAAAAACTGTACCTTTTGCACAGATGTGCAAAGTACTTGAAAGAGTTGATAAGATATTTGTCCTGTAGTAAATATTTTACTAGTTTGTGGCTTGAACTTTAGCAATGGTTATTTGACCTCATCCATACTATGAAAACTTTTACAAATTTTCATTTTAAGAAATGCTTCCAATCTTATGTACCATTACTTAGTATTTAAGTTTCAGAGCTTCTGCAAATACATTCATAGCTTCACAGGGCACACTGGACAATGGTAAACTATGCACAGAAAGGGGAGAAATGCACTTCTTTGTCACCCTTTGTGAAGCTAAATTGAAAGTAACAAAAACATATTAATTAGATAAGCATGAAAACCAAAACACAAATAGAAGTGTTAGCTGTTTAATTAGCTGTTGAAAAGCATCAAAGACCCATGGGGTTTAGCTTAATATTGTCCAATCTTTCTTAAGCAATAAACAACAGCAAACTTGTCCCTTCTACTCAGTTTTCATGTTTTCTCCTTTACATTTATTTATGTTGTATTTTCATAATAATTTAAATTTGCATGAATCCGTATGTTTCTCTTCAATAGTCTGCATTTTTGTACATAGTATGACTTTTTTTGGGAAGATTCTTTTTATTATTTATTGGATTTATTTTATTTATTGGATTTGTATGCCACCCCTCTCCGTAGACTCGGGGCGGCTAACAACAGTAATAAAAACAGCATATAACAATCCAATATTAAAACAGTTAAAAACCCTTATTAGAAAACCAAACATACAGACAGGCATACAATGCATAAAATTGTAAAGGCCTAGGGGGAAAGGGTATCTCAGTTCCCCCATGCCTGGCGGCAGAGGTGTGTTTTAAGAAGCTTACGAAAGGCAAGGAGGGTAGGGGCAATTCTAATCTTTGGGGGGAGTTGGTTCCAGAGGGCTGGGGCCGCCACAGAGAAGGCTCTTCCCCTGGGTCCGGCCAAGCGACATTGTTTAGTTGACGGGACCCGGAGACCTAACTGGTCGCTGGGATTCGTGCGGCAGAAGGCGGTCCCTGAGATAATCTGGTCCGGTGCCATGAAGGGCTTTATAGGTCATAACGAACACTTTGAATTGTGACTGAAAACTGATCGGCAACCAATGCAGACTGCGGAGTGTTGGTGTAGCATGGGCATATTTGGGAAAGCCCATGATTGCTTTTGAGTGACACCAAATCAGTGAGATTTTTCATGTGCACGCATATTCTGATAAGAGTATGGCAATGCAAAGTAATACATTTGTACACCTATTGAGGCAAAATGTATTTGAACTATATAGAGGTTGTGCAATTTGCTGTATCACCAATGATCTTAGAAGTCAGGGGAAAAGAAACTACCCAAGGGAATGGTCAGATAAAAGTCAGATGAACCCACAGTAGAAATTGGGGCAAAAGAAGAGGCTCAGAAAACAACCTCCCTAGTTTTGGGGTTATCAAGGGGACAATGGTAGAATTGTTCCTTAAGACTTGCAAGATTCTCTTAATATAGCTTTACAATAAAGTAGAATTGGCTCATCTGATTGTGCTTCCTGTTTGGTCTACCTAACAAGGGCAGACAAGAAGCACTACCATGAGTACGACCACTATCATTATTTATTAATTTGATTTATTAATTTATTATTAATTTATTTGATTTCTATGCCTCCCTTCTCTTGAAACTTAAAGGCTACAGTACAAAAACGTTCATATCTGAAAATACCTTACCCCTACATTATTTCTATTTTCCTCCAAACTAGAGGAGGTTTCTTTTAAGATGCTTTCTTCATTCCAACACCTCATCAGAATCAGGGTTCATTTATGTGGCTATTGTCTAAGCGGTAGCTCTTCTTCCTGTCTTCCAACATTGTTCCCATCCCATATACTATTGTAGTTCAAGAGCAGAAGATGTGGAGAGGCTTGGTCCATAGATGAGTCAAGAGTCGGACATGGCTGGATAACATCATCATCATCATCACATTACTTGACCTCTTTTTAAATAGTCATAGAAACATAGAAACATAGAAGACTGACGGCAGAAAAAGACCTCATGGTCCATCTAATCTGCCCTTATACTATTTCCTGTATTTTATCTTACAATGGATATATGTTTGTCCCAGGCATGTTTAAATTCAGTTACTGTGGATTTATCAACCATGTCTGCTGGAAGTTTGTTCCAAGGATCTACTACTCTTTCAGTGAAATAATATTTTCTCACGTTGCTTTTGATCTTTCCCCCAACTAACTTTAGATTGTGTCCCCTTGTTCTTGTGTTTACTTTCCTATTAAAAACACTTCCCTCCTGGACCTTATTTAACCCTTTAACATATTTAAATGTTTCGATCATGTCCCCCCTTTTCCTTCTGTCCTCCAGACTATACAGATTGAGTTCATTAAGTCTTTCCTGATACGTTTTATGCTTAAGACCTTCCTGGTCTGTCTTTATAAAGAATAAAAAGTGTCATTGAGAATGTGCGTTCACATATATAGACATTCCTATGCTTGAAATGATCACGTCATCCATTACAGACAAACTGAGAAACAAAAGTAATGTTACAGGATTATTTGCTTATTGATAGAATTATCAGCAAATTAATCACAGTTCAAATATGCTTGATCCATCTGAAGATATTTAATATTGATATTTAATCTCGTGGCCCATTTGGCTTTTTGAAGAGTGGCTTCGACACTGCTTTGCAAAAACCAGCTGCCTCACAGTCCAAAAAGGAATCTCTATCTCCCTGCAAACAAATATACCTAATTTTCCAGAGTATAAGACGCACTGGAGTATAGGACGCACCTTGGTTTTGGGAGAGAAAATAGGGAAAAAATAATCTGCCTACCAGGTATTCAACTGGCTAGTGTTTAGTCTGGTCAGCTTCAGCACGTTAGTTTGCTGGTTTTGAGCTCATATGCTTGCTTTTGTCTCCCGGTTGGGGATAAAAAACAGTTTCTAAAACACTTCGCTTCACTCTCTCTCGTCTAAAAGAAACAGTGAGAAAATCAGGCAAAGGGATCATCACTTCACTAGCAAAGCATGGAAGATGGCTTCATTGTTAGCACCTTGTTAGGGCTGAAGAAAGGCTCAGCTGATTGGCGGAGAAATCAGCAGTGAAAAAAGCAGGCAAAGGGAAGATTGCTTAACTAGCAAAGCACAGAGGATTGTATAAGCGCTTTGTTAGAGCTGGGGAAAAAGCTTAGTAAAAGCTACATTAGGAGTATAAGAAGCACCCAAATTTTCAGCCTCTTTTAGGGAGGGAAATGTGTGTCTTATACTCCCCAAAATATGGGGGGGGGGGTATCTATGTACAGTGGTATCTCTACTTAAGAACTTAATTCATTCTGTGACCAGGTTCTTAAGTAGAAAAGTTTATAAGAAGAAGCAATTTTTCCCCTAGGAATCAATGTAAAAGCAAATAATGCATGCAAACCCATTAGGAAAAAAATAAAAGCTCGGAATTTGGGTGGGAGGAGGAGGAGGAAGAAGAGGAGGAGGACAGTTGCTACCGAAGGAATAAGGTGAGATGAGGGGAATCAAAAAAATCCAAAACTTTAAGGCTTAAAAAAAAAAAAGAGGGACTCTGAGACAGGGGCTCCCATACACCCGGCTCGAGGCTGCCTCCCATACAAAGGCGGCTGCTGCTGCTGTGCTACCTGCTGCCTCTTCCTTTCTATGCTGAAGTGCTCCCCTCTCCTCTCGCTCGCTTTGTTGCCGGTGCCTTTCCTTCACTGTGGTGACTCCTCAGTTTGGCTGAAGCTAAGTTGCTCCAGTGGGGTAAAGCACCATTTTTTGCCTTTCCACACCCAGACGCTCCAGGAGGCAACATCGCACCAGGTGTATGGAAGGCAGTGCGAGGGAGTCACCACCACGAAGTGGTTTATTCCCTCTCCAAATGCCCAGAGAAAGGAAAGCGCTCCATTCGCTCTGGGCTACCAAAACGTCCTTAAGTGCCACCGAAAGGCTCCTCTGGCAGCCCAGAAAAGCCCAAGATGGTTAGGATTAAAGGGGGAATGGCAGGAAACTGGCCGGGCCTTTGTGCCGCTCTCAAATTTCCTGGGAAATTTTTCCAGGCTCGAGTTCTTAAGTAGAAAATGGCTCTTAAGAAGAGGCAAAAAATCTTGAACACCCGGTTCTTATCTAGAAAAGGTCTTAAGTAGAGGCGTTCTTAGGTAGAGGTACCACCATCTAGCTATCTAGCTATCCACTAAACACTTTTCCAAAGGGAAGTGTCTATTAGGGTTTCTTTCTGTGACATCACATTAGCTCAACCAATGAAAACAAGAAGAGTTGTGTCCTGTATACATATCTGTGGGCTCAAAAAGGATAAGGTAAAGAAACCACCAAAAAGAATGAAACGCCTTGGTGTTAAGTCATATTGAATATTTTTAAAACCACCCATCTGGAATTGAACCTTTTACTTACGTAAATATTTTAGGCTATGGGTTCTTCTTAAACATTTTTCCCCCAAATCCAGAGTCAATGACTCACAGAGTGCATAAGAGAATATCCACATTTCGTGAGGCTGCAGAGAAACCAAAGCCACAATTAGCAAAGTAAACAACATGGAGGACAACACCTGATCATATACTTCCCAGGACTTGTTCTTGGTTATTTAGAGCAAAGAGGGCCAGTTCAAACAAGTGTAGCACAGCTGTTGATATTCATGCTACCTTATTTGTTCTGTCTTCCACCTTCCAAAAGAAGGGAGATGACTTGTGCCTTGCTAGAAGTGAATACAGCTTCTTGAAGTAAGGATATTCAGATCATCCAGGGTCTCTGACTGTGACTGAGAAGCCATAAAAGTTAGAAAAGTATCTTTCTGGAAATAGGAATTCAGCCCTAATCAGGAAAAGTAGATGAAACAGAGAATCTATGGAGGTTCATTCTCATTCTTCCATATCAGCTGATTTTGTGGCTTGGAACGGGACGTTTCATCCTCCAGATGTTTCAGGCAAGCTGCCCTAAAGCCCCAGAGGCAAAAGAATCCCACAACTGACAAACCGGAATTTGCCGTTGTGCTGTTTTTTGTACTCCGGAGGGGTCAGGGAAGCTTCCTGAAGCTTCGGAGTGCAAAAAACAGCACAATTGGCGTTTCCCCAAACTTCCAGTTTGTCTATTGGGAGATTTTTTTTTCACCTACCAGGCTTCAGAAAGGCCTTTGCACATGTGCAGGGGACTGCGCTGGGTGTGCATGTGTGGGAGTGGAGGAAAGGGGTGTGGGCACACGCAGGCATGCTAGCACGCACACACACCTTCCAGCATCACTGTTCTAGGGGAACAAGATTTTTACCCTTAGACTGCCCATGGTTGTCCTCTCCAGATTCCTAAGAGGTCAGTAAGGGGCGTGCATAAGTGCACTAGTGCAGTGTTTCCCAACCTTGGCAACTTGAAGATATTTGGACTTCAACTCCCAGAATTCCCCAGCCAGCAAATGCTGGCTGGGGAATTCTGGGAGTTGAAGTCCAGATAGCTTCAAGTTGCCAAGGTTGGGAAACACTGCACTAGTGTGCCTTCTGACCCCTGTCCTATTGTCTCTTCTATATCCCATATATCTTCTATCCCTACATCTTTCTTCTATTCTCTCATTGACTTATTTTATCTTAGATTCTCTCTTCTATTCTTTCTCTAATTCTATTTCCTCGAAGGTGTCCTCTATTACCTTCGTTGTGTATTATTGTGTATTGGACAAAATAAACAAACAAACAAACAAATAAATAAATAAATAAATAAATAAATAAATAAAAGTTTGGGCAACAAGACATTGATGAAGGAATAAACAAAAAGCACAGTTTTGTTGGCTTAATACAGAGACAAGCAAAGTGATACCTCCAGACACATTTTCCAATAATCTAAGAGGCATTTGCCAGAGATTATATAAATATTCACAATTCTCAAGGAGAGGAGATATCAAATTGCCAACTTCAGTGCCATTTCAGAAAGGTTGGGATGAAAATGTAAATAACCTGAGCAGAACCTTATTTATATAAAAAGAAGGACCAGGGAATTAAAATTAAGAGGATACTAATTTTCTCATATGCTAAAGAGAGGTATGAAAGTTCCTGGTAATTGCCTTATAAATTGATCTTTTGTGAAGATTTGTAATTTTCACCTATAATATAATAATTCACCTTCAACGCAATAATACATGAGTACACAATAGATTCAAACTCAATGTAAGCCATTCAAACACTGTTGCAGAAAATACGACTTCAACAATAGAGTGATCAATGTCTGGAATGCACTACCTGACTCTATGATTTCTTCCCCAAATCCCCCCCAAAATTAACCTTTGACTGTCTACAGTTGACCTCTCCCCATACCCAACAGGTCTGTAAGGGGCATGCATAAGCGCATAATTGTGTCGACTGTCCCTGTCTTACTATCCTATTGTCCAAATTTACCTGTACCTACTTTGCTTATGCTCCTATCTTGCACATGTTTAAATAAATAATAAACAAACAAATTTACTTTCAAGCCAAAATATCCAGGGCATGGGGTTTACCTAATGTATTTTCCTAACAGATAGTAACTTGGATGTTTCATGAGTTCCAGGTTCTAAAGCTAGCAGTGGTTAGTACAAGAAATTCCTGTTTAAGTGGTTGACGTATTTACCAAATCTCTATTTAGCGTTTTAAATAGAATATTTCGCTGGAAGATTATGGTTGTCTCATGATTCCCTTGTTGATCAGTGCCAATTCTGTTCTTTGAATTTGGGGTAATAAAGCAATAGGTAAGATGGAAATAAACTCCAGGCCAATCCAATCAAACATGACTTTACTGTATGAAACATGACATACTTCATAATAATGGAAAACAAAATTATTTGGGCTTTATCCAATTGCTCAGGAATCTGTGATTTGTTTACAAATGGTTTCATGCATGATTTTATCTTTTACTTCACTAAGTCTCACATGGTTTGCACTTGTGTTTTGGTTGTTGGAAAAGACAGCTGTAAGATCATCTCCTTTCTGCATAAAATTTCTCATTTTCAATAATCCCACCATCTTTGCCTAGAGTTGGAAAGTTAATATGTATAGAGCCAAAGCAAGTCAGTGCAGATAATAATGAGCTAGATGGAGCAATGATCTGTATCATTTAATATGATGTTCATATAAACTTCATGACTGTAACACGAAAATGTGGGCATTGCATTTGGGTGTACCTTAGAATGAACAATAATGAACTGTTTCTTATCAGAGTTGGTAACATCTGAACTTGAGGTAGTGTCTCTTAGATGGTTCTAGGCAATGTTTTGCGTGTTACTCCAGGAAAATGTAGATACATTAGCTCAATGGAGTCGGTGTGAAAGATTGAAATGCGGCTGGAATAAGGAATGTTAGACATAAACAACCAGCAGATGAGAGTAACATTTTTCAGTAACCAAATCAAATCTTTATTATAGTCAAATACTAGCTTAAGGAAGGTTGAGGAATAAAAATACAAATGTTTACAAATACGTACAAAACAGAAAGGCATAAAAATACAACAAAATAAAATTGCATAAACAGAGATATATCTTCCAGATAATTGGAAGAGTGAAAGTATGTATTAAGGAGATGGTCCAGAATTGATAAGAGATGTAGAATAAGAATGGGACCAACATGCAACCTTACTTTACACCTTTCTAAGTTCCAATGGCACTGGGTGGATGGTTCTGGGGTTGACATCTTGTTTTGAGTGACGTCCAGTGATGGGCTCCTACAGGTACGGTCAGGTACACAGTACCGGTAGCAAAATTTTGAATTTTTATCTTTTTTTCCCTTCTGGGCTCTTGGTATGTTTTTCCTATCACAGTAAATGACGTTGAATGTGTATACGGTAATTTTAGAAGAGTTCTGTGTGTGTGTGTACATACACATACAGTTTATGTAGTAGATAATGTATATTTGTGTGTGCCTGTGTATAATATGTATCTACACATATGGCATATATACATAGAATTAAATAGCATATTTTGGATGCTCAGTAATAGTAAATAGAGAGGGAAATTGTATCTCTTTGAGTTGATAGGCCAGGCACCCTAACCTAAACCCTTGACGTGAGTGACGTCAAATTGGCCACCTTTAAGCCAGTCACATGACCTTTAAGCCACCCTCAGTCACATTATCATCAAGCCACTTCCACCTGGTCACATGGCTGGCAAGCCACACCCACAAAATAACACGCCCACAGTGTGGTAGGAAAAAAAATATGTAGCCCTTCACTGGTGATGTCCATTCATGAAACATACATATTGGATGAAGTCAATCAAGGAGGCCTTTAGTTTTTCCCAGAGTTGGGCTTGAGATACGGAATCAAAAGTTGCATTATTATTAATAATAATAATAATAATAATAATAATTAGATTTGTATGTGCCCCTCTCCGAAGACTTGGGGTGGCTCACAACATAACAGCAATACAATATAAATACAAATCTAATGTTAAAAACTTTAAAAAACTAATTTTAAAAAACATTGTTATAAAAACTTATCTGTTACACAATCATATACACATGCTTTGAAGTCTATGAAGGCAGCATAAAGGTAAATAATGTTGCAGGAAGAGATTTTTCAATGAGTTGTTGGAGGATTAAGCTCATTCTTCCTTAAATTTGGCTTGATCTTATACAAGTGTACTGTCTCTGTCTTACTGTCCTATTGTCCTTATTTATCTGTACTTACTTTGCTAATGCTTATGTTTATACCTATACCTGCTATCTTGCACATGTTTGACAAACAAACAAATAAATAAAAGTAAGCACCGTATTTTTCAGAGTACAAAAGGCTGAAAATTTGGGTATGTCTTATACCCTGAATGTAGCTTTTACTAAGCTTTTTTTCAACTCTAGTGAGTTGCTAACAAGTGAAGTGATCTTCCGTGCTTAACTACTGAATCTTCTCTTTGCCTGCTTTTCTTATCATTTCTCTCTCTGAAGAGAGAAAAGAATGAAGTGTTTTAGAAACTGTTTTTTAATCTCCAACCAGGGGATAAAAAGCAAGCACATGCGCTCAAAACCAGGAAACTAATGTGCTGAAGCTGACTAGACTAAGGAAAAGCAAGATGAATACATGGTAGGCAGATTATTTTTCCCTATTATCCTCCCCCAAAACTAAGGTGCATCCTATACTCCAAAAAATATGGTATTTCATCTTGTTCTAGTCAATTCTGGACCTTCCATAGTAGGAGACCTGCACAAACTTTGCTGATTGTATTGAAGAAGCTGATCAGTCTAATTAGCAGGAGCATCCTTTTTCCTTTTTTCACATGTAAGAACAATGATTGTGCACCCCCAATCCTTGAGTACATGCTCATAGGTAAATATTAGTAAAAGGTAATGCCAGCGTGTGGGCCCAAAAGGTAAAATCATTTTTTGAGCAGTTAGGTCTTCTCCCAGGGTCTCAGTTGGCAAATAAATTCTTGATCTGTGTCAATGGGGAAATTTGTTAAAAGTTTTTCATAAATAGAAATTCAATTCAAGCTGCGAAAGCCCGGGAAGAAGAGATTAACATTCAAAGAGATGTGCATGCTTCAATGTCTAATAATAAATTGATAATAAATGAAAGCTAGAAGTATTTACTACGGTTTCTAAGATTCTACTTTCCTTCCGATTCTTGCATTAAAGCTCCTTATTGATGTATGTGTGATTCATTCTTTGATTGTGATATGCAGTGTGGGGCTTGATGAGTGACATAGATCTCTAGATATTGGGGGGGAGGGGGTGTTACATTATTTACCTAGATTTCTTTTTCTGGATGAAATGGAGTTTATGATGATACACCAAACACAGCTCCATATATTAATGGATTATTCTGCTTATCAAGATCAAGATTATTTAAGACTTGTGGACTTCAACTCCCAGAATTCTCCAGCTAGCTATGCTGACTGGAGAATTTTGGGAATTGAAATCCACAAGTCTTAAAGTTGCCAAGTTTGAAGATCTCTGATGTAGATCCATTTCAACCTCGCCTTCACTATGTTGAAATGATATTGCCTCAAGTTAATATCTTGGTCAAGAAAAGATGATGGAATAGTTAGACTATTCCAGGTGATATTATTCCTTACAGATTAGAGCGCAATACATTCAGATGAGCTCTTCATTAACTAGGGTTGTGGTTCCAGCTCTGACCTTTCTTGAGAAAGGAAGATTTTGACTCCAAAACCATTTCCAAAGTGTTCTGAATGAGAATCTGCTGGAAAGTCTTCCAAAATGAAAGACAATCCAGAATGCGATCTTGATAACTGAACATCTTGCAGAGAGTACCTATTGCATCTCTGCTTGAAGACTTTGAGGGGTTTGTGGCTGGTTTCTAGACAAAACATATTACTGCTCATGAACTATAAATACAGTGGTACCTCTACTTAAGAACACCTCTACTTAAGAACTTTACTAGATAAGAACCGGGTGTTCAATATTTTTTGCCTCTTCTTAAGAACCATTTTCTACTTAAGAACCCGAGCCAAGAAAAATTTCCCAGGAAATTTGAGAGCAGCACGAAGGCCTGTCCAGTTTCCTGCCATTCCCCTTTCAATCCCAAACATCTCGGGCTTTTCTGGGCTGCCAGAGGAGCCTTTCGGTGGCAATTAAGGAGGCTTTGGCTGTCCAGAGCGAACAAAGCATTTTACTTTCTCTGGGCGCTTGGAGAGTGAATAAACCTCTGCCAGTTCCCAGAGAAAAGAAACGCTCCCTTTGCTCTGGGAAGCCCAGAGCGAACGGAGCATTTTCCTTTCTCTGGGTGCTTGGAGAGGGAATAAACCACTTTGCTGTGGTGATTCCCTCACACTGCCTCCCACAAACCCGGTGCGAGGTTGCCTCCCGGAGTGTCTGGGTGCGGAAAGGAAAAAGGGGGCCCTTCGCCCCGGCCGAATCAACTCTGCTTCAGCCAAACCGAGGAGTCACTACAGTGAAGGAGTGAGCGAGAGGAGAGGGGAGCCCTTCAGCATGGGAAGGAAGAGGAAGCAGGTAGCAGCAGCAGCAGCAGCTGCTGCCTTTTGATCAAAGGAGTGGGAGGTTCCCCCCTCTCGCCCGCCATGGTTTTGCGCCAGGTGTATGGGAGGTGCGTGCTTCTCCTCACCACCTCAGAGTCCCTCTTTTTTAAAAAAGCCTTAAAGTTTTGGATTTTTTTGATTCCCCTCATCTCACCTGCTTCCTTCCACAGTGACTGTCCTCCTCTTCTTCTTCCTCCTCCTCCTCCCACCCAAACTCTGACCTTTAATTTCTTTCCTAATGGTTTTGCATGCATTATTTGCTTTTACATTGATTCCTATGGGAAAAATTGCTTCTACTTACAAACGTTTCTTCTTAAGAACCTGGTCACCGAACAAGTTACGTTCTTAAGTAGAGGTACCACTGTACAGTAGTCCAGGTCAAAGTAACTGAAAACCTGAGTAGTTCGATACAAGTAATCATCAGTTTACCACCACAATTTGAGCCCAAGATTTCTATCGCTAAGTGAAAAATGTGTTAAATGAGTTTTCCCCATTTGATGACTTTTCTTGCCAACTTTGTCAAGGAAACCTTCTTAGCAGGTTGCAAAAAGGGATCATGTGACCCTAGGGACATCACAACATCATAGATGTGAGTCAGGTGTCAAGCATCCAAGTATAAATCACATGACCATGGGGATGCTGAAATAGTCATAAGCAGTATTCTGTTCTAAAACCTGTTGCTACCGGTTCGTGCATGCCGCTACCAGTTTGGAGAACTGGACCGAACCGGAAGCAACCCATCACTGGTTATAAGTGTGAAAAACGGTTATAAGTCAATTTGGGGGAGGGGCGTTGTAACTTCAAATGGTTACTAAGTAAACTGTTGTAAGCCGAAAACCTCATGTATAGAACAGGGATGGCGAAACTATAGCACATGTGCCACAGGTAGAACGCGGAGCCATGTCTGCCAGCATGTGAGCCGTTGCCCTAGCTTAGCTCCAGCGCACATGTGTGTGCAGTCCAGTTGATTTTTGGCTCACACTGAAGCTCTGGGAGGGCATTTTCAACTTCTGAAGGGCTTCGGGGGGGCAGGGAGGGCATTTTCACTCTCCCCAGGCTCTAGGGAAGCCTCTGGATTCTGGGGAGGGTGAAAAACAGGCCGACTGGGGCCACCAGAAGTCAGGAAATGGGCCATTTCTGGCCTCCAGTGGGCAGGGAATGAAGTTTTCATCCTCCCTAGACATTGAATTATGGGCGTGGGCATTCGCACTTTGGGCACCTGGGGAAAAAAAGGTCCACTATCACTGGTATAAAATATATTGGATCCATCATTAGAAGGTAAAATGTCACAATGTTCTTCTCTGTCATCCTGGCTCTCTACAATCCAATTTGAAACAGACTTCTGACTGTGCCACAAGTATTCTCCTTCCTTGTTGCTGGTTTCATAGGTTCCAAGAACTCCAGAGGAGTCTGGAGGCTCATAAAAACACATCTGGGCAGACAGTGAAAGTTATGGGAGAGGTTCTTCCACAAATTGTTCCCTTAATACTGTACAGGTACAGTACTCCTCGACTTACAACAGTTCATTTGGTGACCATTCAAAGTTACAACGGCACGGAAAAAAGTAACCTATGTCCGTTTTTCACACTTATGACTGTTGCAGCATCCCTATGGTGTCATGTTATCAAAGTTCACATGTTTTGGCAACTGACTCAATATTTATGACGGTCCCAGTATCCCAGGATCATTCAATTACCTTTTGCAACTTCCTGACAAGCAACGTTAATAGAGAAGTCAAATTCACTTAACAATCACGTTGCTAATTTAACAACTGTAGTGATTCACTTAACAACTGTGGCAAGATAAGGTCATAAAATGGGGCAAAACTCACTTAACACATCACATTTAACAACAGAAATTTTGGGCTCAATTGTGGTCATAAGTCAAGGACTACCTGCATATGATCTAGGATTGCAACATGGGAACGGATATTATTTTAATCTAAGGTTATTCCATTGAAATTTAAAAAGGGGGGGGGAGAGATACACCGAGTACAGATTTTTTAATAAATAAATTTAATGTTCTCTATTTCCCATCAAGTTTCTTCCCGGTAAACTTAAATCAAATATTTAATTCTGCAATATTGGTTCCGCTATATCCAAGTTGTGACTGAAAATAATGACACCAGGAAATAATGAAAAGTATTGTACCTCCTTTTTTGTGTGTTAAATTTCCCACCCAAAATAAGACATCCCCTGATAATTTTGACTGCATGGCAATAAGGCCAAGAGATTATTTCAGGGTTCAAAAAAAATGTAAGACATGGTCTTATTTTCGGGAAAATACAGTAGCTGACAAGAGTTAAATAGCTTGAAATAGATCTATATTAAATTAGTCACCCTTTATTTCTTTTGTCAGTAAATACAAATTTTAACACAAAAATAGTTTGTCGTGAAAGCGCTTCTGGATTGAGGCTGAAAAGGGGAAATGGAAGCAATATGCTCCATCCCATATTTAGGTAGATCAGGTTGCCCTGATTAAAAAACACTGTACCTCCTGTAAGTCTTTGAGCCAATGTGCTAAAGGTGTTGATAAATGCATAGTATGAGATCTTCCATAAAAAAAGGCCTGCCTCATCAGTTTCACAAACGTACATGGATTTGACATATTGTCATTTCACAGACACGGCACTATTATATTAATATTTACCTTGCTCTCTTCCTTTAGAAGCCGAAGGAGTTGCCAAGTACCACTCCTTTTTTTACTTAACGTTCTGCTTGCAACTTATTAATGCTTGATTTAGTTTTTATTGTGAGCCAATCACTCTTGGGTTTATTCATTCATTCAATATCTGCCTCTGGGCCTAGTTACCAGGTTCCTCATTAGATTCTTTAATTGGTCAGCTTATACCAAGAATTTGAAACCAAGTTTGTTTCCACTGCTTGCCCAAAGTTAAAACGTGATTTATAACTTGATGCTCTGTATCTAACTTTTAAAAAATGGGTATGATTTCCAGTTGTTCAAATCATAGTTTGTACAAAATTAAAGTAACACCATTATTGCCATTATTGTTCTTAAGAGATGGTTTCCTAGTGCGGGAATATGGGAGGCCAATTTCATTATTTATTTGTAGTCTAAAAATTAAGCTTAACTTTGGAAAGGGAAGAGAAAATGTAAATGCATTTATAATTAGTGTTGGATAAACCGAACTTGCATAGTTCGGGCATGTGCCGAACTTTGCGGGGTTCGGCATACCGAACCCGGACTTTTAAAAAAGTCCGTGTTCATGTTCAGCCTTCACTCGAACCCACGGTGGGCAGGAGGAGGAGGTGGGGAGGGCTCTGAGGCTCAAGCCGCTGACTCGGCTTGGGGGGGTGAGAGGGGGCAACTCCAGACCTGGAGCCTGACCTCCCCCCAGCACTTCGCCTTCCACTGGGCAAGAGGGCTCGGGAGGCAGGTTCTGAAATGAGAGAGAACTAGGGGCAGGGATTTTCGGCGCTTCCCGGCCATTGCCCGTTTGATGGAGCCTGACACCCCCCCCCAGGGCTTCAGGATCCCGGCCAGCAGCTTCAAGCAGGCGGTGGACGGGAGGGGGAGGCGGGGAGGGCTCTGAGTCAGAGCCCCCCCCCCCCCGCCTCCCTCTCCCGGCCATCGCCCGCTTGAAGCTGCCTGCCAGGATCCTCAGAAGCCAGCCCGGCAGAACCTGCCTCCCGAGCCTTCTTGCCCAGCAGCAGGCGAAGCCCACTCCATCAATCAGGCAATGGCCGGGAGCCGCTGAAATGAGAGAGAACTAGGGGCAGGGATTTTCGGTGGCTCCCAGCCATCGCCCGTTTGATGGAGCCTGACACTTCCCCTCCAGCGCTTTGCCTCCCACCAGGCCAGAGGTGTTGGGGTTCAGGTTCGGCAAATCTACCCAAACTCCAACTGCAAGTTCGTCCGAACCTGCCGAACCCGAACTTCAACGGGTTCGCCCAACACTATTTATAATTACTGTAAAGATCAGAAGTCATTTTAAATTTCTTTTCTATTTATTTCTTTTCTGTTTTAATAATCACTTTTAGTTTACTTTTTTCTTTAAATTGGTATTGTTATTAATTTGTAAAAAGCCTATGTAAAAAAAGTGGTTAAAAACTTAATTTAAAAAAAGCTAAGCCAATAGGATGAAATGATGAATTGGTGCTATATGAGATGATCTCATCCACTGTCCATCCCATGTACACAAAATGGAGCACACACCTCTAACTTCCCATGTGGTAGTGCAATATTTCAATTCAGGGAAGAACGAAGGGAGAGCCTTGTTGTGTAGCCTGTGCATTGAATTGTGTGAGTTCTAGTTTTGTCTTAGGCATGTAAGCCAGCTGGGGGGGCTTTGGACCACTCTTCCTCTCTCAACCCAACAAACCTGACAAGTTGTTGTGGGGAAGAGGAAGAAATGTTGTGTTTGTCTGCAACATTGAATGACTTATAAAAACAGGATTAAAATATAATATGTAGGTAAGTGTGTAAATATTTGTGTGAGAGAGGGAGAGAGGGGAAAAATATATATTCTGCAAGGATGTTAGAAATTAACTGAAGTAAATATGCCTCCCATTGCTATACTAAAAATAGGAGACATCCTCCTATTATTGTCATAACAGAAGGATGTCATAATAAAATTAGAATTACTAAAATTAAAATTAGAATTACTGGCATTAATACATTTGATACAATTTCTTACATTTCAGTGTAAATAAATCTGAAGACATGGTAAATGACTGCAGTTAGTGAGTTCCAATAAATGACAATTCAGCTGAGCTATTTTTATTTTATCTCCACCCCATACATTCTTGCAAGGAATGGCTAGACCAACCCTAGAAATGAATATTTGGGTAATAGAAGGACATTAAAATTTTCAACAACAAAAAAAAGTTAAGAAAGCATTGGTTTATTTTTAATCCACCTAGGTTGCCACCTGTAATTTATAAATACTACAGATAGGCGCCAAAAACAACATGCCATTCCATGTGCATACCGTGAGATTGCAATTTATTTTTATGATTGTAATGTTGTTTTTAACACTATTATTATGTAAGCCACCACAAATTACTTTTGTGATGGAGGCAGCTTAGGGAATTGATTAAAAACATAAAAACCTAGCTACCTATCTACACACCCTGGAAGTACAGTAGATTGTGACTGTGTTGGCATGTCCCATGCAGAGAAAAACGGGTTTATGGGATATCTGAGAGGCTTGAATAAAATAAGATTTATAGAGGAGAAAGATTAGAGGGTGAACACTGGTCATTTTAGTAATCTTTAGTGGTCAGTGAGCTATTGAAAAATGAAGAGGAAAGAAAATAGGTTTTTTTTAACTCCATCTCTTGGCTGCAAATAAAAAGGCCAGTTTAAGCAAACATTAAGTTTTGACTAAAGGCTTTCTTCCCTCTTATACTCTCCATAGAAGATACACATTTATGATTGTAGATTAGCTTCCAATTACCATTTTGAGTGAAATTATATGTGAGCCAGAACAGTTTTTAAAGGCTGAAATTAATTTACTTCTCATGTCTGCCTTGTCTCTTCAATAGACAGTCTTTTCCTTCCTTCCTTCCTTCCTTCCTTCCTTCCTTCCTTCCTTCCTTCCTTCTTTACTTACTTACTATATTTATAGGCTGCCTATAAATATATAATCGCTGCCTGTGGAAGCAATTATGACATTCCAAAAGTGTGTGATTGTTCAGCATCATCTTTTATTTCAAAATGGCATACTTTGTGTGTGTGTGTGTGTGAGAGAGAGAGAGAGAGAGAGAGAGATATGGACAGACTGACCGACCAGAGAAATGTGACATGGCATTTAATAACATTGGTGTCAACTTCTGTGTTGTATTTTCTTACAGATATTTATAAACAATGAATGGCACAATTCAGCCAGTGGCAAAAAATTTCCTGTCCATAACCCTGCAACAGGAGAGAAAATTTGTGAAGTGGAAGAAGGAGATAAGGTACGCTTTTAATCTTTGCTGTGTCATCGATTCCCTTTCCTGCCAGTCAAGGCTAAAACTGGAACACTTATTTCCATACTTCAGTTAACCCATAATTCATTTCCTCAGGTTTCTGAACTAACTATAGCAAAGACACATGCCGAGAGAGGGAGAGGGAGTTAATACTTGGAAGGGTTTCAACAGTATCAAACACTTCCATAATTTTGTTGTATGCAAATTGGTTTCCTAGTCAAACCAACAGTTGACTTGGCTTTTTAAACAAGTTCTGGGCCAACTTGATTTTGTGATTCTGCCTGAGTGGTTGCTGGGATTTTCTTATTTCTGTGCATCACTACACATGGCGTTTTGCGTCTCATGCTGTTTTTAAAAAACTTGGCGACTTTGGGATGTGGGGACTTCAACTTCAACTTCCAGAATACCGCCCCGAGTCTTCGGAGAGGGGCGGCATACAAATCTAATTAATAATAATAATAATTATTATTATTATTATTATTATTAGATTAGATTTAGATTAGATTTATTGGATTTATATGCCGCCCCTCTCTGAAAACTCGGGGCGGCTCACAACAAGATAAAAACAATACATAATAGCAAATCCAATACCCACCAATCCAATTACAATTTTAAGCTAAAAATTCATAAAAAACAACCCCAGAATATTAAAAACACGCATACAATCAATCTAATACCAAAACAACACGGGCAAGGGGGAGACGTTTCAGTTCCCCCATGCCTGACGGCAGAGGTGGGTTTTAAGGAGTTTGCGAAAGGCAAGGAGGGTGGGGGCAATCCTAATCTCAGGGGGGAGCTGGTTCCAGAGGGTCGGAGCCGCCACAGAGAAGGCTCTTCCCCTGGGTCCCGCCAGACGACATTGTTTAGTCGACGGGACCCGGAGAAGGCCAACTCTGTGGGACCGAACCGGTCGCTGGGATTCGTGCGGCAGAAGGCAGTCCCGGAGGTATTCTGGTCCGGTGCCATGAAGGGCTTTATAGGTCATAACCAACACTTTGAATTGTGACCGGAAACTGATCGGCAACCAATGCAGACTGCGGAGTGTTGGAGTGATATGGGCATACTTAGGGAAGCCCATAATTGCTCTCACAGCTACATTCTGCACAATCTGAAGTTTCCGAACACTTTTCAAAGGTAGCCCCATGTAGAGAGCGTTACAGTAGTCGAGCCTCGAGGTGATGAGGGCATGAGTGACTGTGAGCAATGACTCCCTGTCCAAGTAGGGCCGCAACTGGTGCACCAGGCGAACCTGGGCAAACGCCCCCCTCGCCACAGCTGAAAGATGTTTCTCTAATGTGAGCTGTGGATCGAGGAGGACGCCCAAGTTGCGGACCCTCTCTGAGGGGGTCAATGATTCCCCCCCCCCCCAGGGTAATGGATGGACAGATCGAATTGTTCTTGGGAGGCAAGACTCACAGCCACTCCGTCTTGTCTGGATTGAGTTTGAGTTTGTTGACACCCATCCAGGCCCCAACAGCCTCCAGGCACCGGCACATCACTTCCACTGCTTCGTTGACTGGGCATGGGGTGGAGATGTACAACTGGGTATCATCGGCGTATTGATGATACCTCACCCCATGTCCTTGGATGATCTCGCCCAGCGGTTTCATGTAGATATTAAATAGCAGGGGAGAGAGGACCGACCCCTGAGGCACACCACAAGGGAGAGACCTCGAGGTTGACCTCTGACCCCCCACTAACACCGACTGCGACCGACCGGAGAGGTAGGAGGAGAACCACTGGAGAACAGTGCCTCCCACTCCCAACCCCTCCAGCCGGCGCAGAAGGATACCATGGTCGATGGTATCGAAAGCCGCTGAGAGGTCAAGGAGCACCAGGACAGAGGACAAGCCCCTGTCCCGGGCCCGCCAGAGATCATCCATCAACGCGATCAAAGCAGTTTCCGTGCTGTAGCCGGGCCTGAATCCAGACTGTTGAGGACCTAGATAATCGGCTTCTTCCAAGGACCGCTGGAGTTGAAGTGCCACCACCTTCTCGACAACCTTCCCCATAAAGGGAAGGTTGGAGACTGGACGGTAGTTATTAAGCACGGCTGGGTCCAGGGAAGGCTTCTTGAGGAGGGGGCGCACAAGTGCCTCCTTATAAAGGGCCGGAAAGGACCCGCTCCCCAAGGAGGCGTTGACAATCTCCTGGACCCAGCTCCGTGTCACCTCCCGACTGGCCGAAACCAGCCAAGAGGGACACGGATCCAGTAAACAGGTGGCGGAACTCACAGCTCCAATGGCCTTGTCCACTTCATCAGGTGACACCAAGTCAAACTCCGCCCAGACAGGTGGACAACTATTATTATAGTTAGTATTTATTTATTTATTTATTATTATTATTATTATTATTTATTAGTAGTAGTAGTAGTAGTAGTAGTAGTAGTAGTAGTAGTAGTAGTTAGTATTTATTTATTTATTTAACTGATAAGGCCATCAAATCAGAAATGATTCTGATTTGATGGCCTTACCAGAGCAGGATAAAATAGATCTGTGTTTTTCAAATTTGGCATCTTTAAGATGTATGGACTTTGACTCCCATGCTGGTTGGGGAAAACTAATAATAATAATAATAATTATTATTATTATTATTATTATTATTATTATTATTATTATTATTATTATTATTATTATTCCCCAACCAGCATGGGAGTCAAAGTCCATACATCTTAAAGATGCCAAGTTTGAAAAACACAGATCTATTGTATCCTGCTCTGGTAAGGCCATCAAATCAGAATCATTTCTGATTTGATGGCCTTATCAGTTAAATAAATAAATACTAACTATTGTTAATAGATTGCTAACAAGCAGTTGTTCCCTTCACTCAAGAAGTGAACTTCCCTCCCTATATCATACTCCCACCAGACAGGACTGCTAAACTTGATAAATAAAGAAAACCCAAGCACAGCCAAGAAAGGCTAAGGCCATTATTGTATTCTGTACCTCCCAATATATCTGAAGACTAAGGAACACCAGATCTGGGCTGCAGAAATCTGGAAGACCATGAGAAGGCAGCATAAAGACTTTTCTGATAAGTTTTTTGATGTCATTTAATGATGATCCAATTTTTTGCAGCCTTTCTCAAGTGCTCACATGCTGTAATTATAAAGAGCAGCAAACACAAAAGTTGTTTCCTTGCTGTTGCTGGATGAATTGGGCAAATAACTGGAAATGGACATTTTCTTCATTTGACAGATGATGTTTAGTGCCCAGGACAACCCCAAAATAAGGATTGTCCTAACAAATAGAGAATGTATGTTTGGTTTTATCTTTGGTTTTAACCTTGTTTCTAATCCATAAGACTAGATGAAAGAAGGTACTCAGCCAAAGTTGGAAAATCAGATTTACATGCATCTAAGTGAGAAGTCCTGGTTTGATTGCAAAAGCAATTGAAGTCTCCCCAATGGGTCTCCTGTCTTTCCTGAACCGTACAGAGGACAAAGCTCTGTGATGTTTGGAAGCTTTATGTTAATTTTTTGAGCAGTGAAAGTCATTTAGGAAGCATGCTCTTTGCATTCAGTCCAAAGATTCCTTTTAGAACTATTTTTAAAACTGCACATTTGCTTAGTACTGGATGACCTTTCCTTGTAATGTCAACTGAACCATGTGCCCATATCCAGGAGTATTTTTTTTAAAGAGGGCAGAGAGATGGTTAATTATGCAGTTCATTTTATCATCGCCTCTTAAATTAAAAAAAATAGTATTAATAATAATAATAATAATAATAATAATAATAATAATATAATAATACTTTATTGGATTTGTATGCCGCCCCTCTCCGCAGACTCGGGGCGGCTAACAACAATAATAAACACAACATTTACAATCCAATAATAAAAAACAACTAAAAACCCCTATCATAAAACCAAACATACACACAAACATACTATGCATGACTTGTAATGGCCTAGGGGAAAGAGCTATCTCAACTCCCCTATGCCTGGCGGTATAAATGAGTCTTGAGTAGTTTACGAAAGACAGGGAGGTTAGGGGCAGTTCTAATCTCCGGGGAGAGTTGGTTCCAGAGGGCCGGGGCCGCCACTGAGAAGGCTCTTCCCCTGGGGCCCGCCAAACGACATTGTTTAGTCGACGGGACCCGGAGAAGGCCAACTCGGTGGGACCTTATTGGTCACTGGGATTCCTGCGGTAGCAGGTGGTTCCGGAGGTAATCTGGTCCAATGCCATGTAGGGCTTTAAAGGTCATGACCAACACTTTGAATTGTGACCGGAAACTGATCGGCAGCCAATGCAAGCCACGGAGTGTTGAAGAAACGTGGGCGAATCTTGCTATTCAAATCAGTTGCTATTTCATTTCCCTGCAGTTCAATAATGCAATTTGTTACAATAATAATTTTTTTGCTTGATGAAAGATTTAACAATTTGAGAAAGTGATTGTTCAGGTTAATTTCTATTAAATGTGTTTTTTCAAAATGTAAAAACACACAGAGAGCCCAAACTAAAATTATCTTAAAAGCAATAGAAAACAAACAAAATACCCTACTTCTGAATACAATAATACATACAACAACAACAACTACTACTACTACTACTACTACTACTACTACTATTATTATTATTATTATTATTATTATTATTATTATTATTATTATTATTAAAAAAACCAGAGTTAGAAGCAACCTTGGAGGTCTTCTAGTCCAACCCCCTGCTTAGGCAGGAAACTCTACACTACTTCAGACAGATGGTTATCCAACATCTTAAAAACTTCCAGTATTGGAGCATTCACAACTTCTGGAGGCAAGGTGTTCCACTGATTAATCGTTCTAGCTGTCAGGAAATTTCTCCTTAGTTCTAAGTTACTTCTCTCCTTGTTTAGTTTCCACCCTTTACTCCTTGTCCTATCCTCAGGTGCTTTGGAGAATAGATTGACTCCATATCGGAAGGCATGCGAGGTGTTGCCCTATGTCAGCTGCAGCACACATGTGCGCCCTAGCCAGCAGATTTTCGGCCTTGGGGAAGGCCGTTTTGTCATCTGGAGGCTTCAGGGAAGCTTCCCTAAAGTCCTGGAGTGCAAAAAAACCCACCCACTGGGCAAACTGGAAGTTTGGAAAAATGGACTTCCAGTTTGTCCATTGTGCGGTTTTTTTTGCACTCCGGGGCTTTAGGAAGCTTCCCTAAAGCCTCCAGACTGCAAAAAACAGCACAATGGGCAAAGTGCTGTTTTTTCACCATCCCAGGCTTCAGTGAGGCCTGTGCACATGCATTTGGATGGGGGAGATTGTGTGCATGTGCCGGCAGCATGGGGGGATGCACAGGGCATGCACAGGGCATTCAATAGGAAAGTGAACACAAGAACAAGGGGACACAATCTGAGGTTAGTTGGGGGAAAGATCAAGGGCAACATGAGAAAATATTATTTTACTGAAAGAGTAGTAGATCCTTGGAACAAACTTCCAGCAGACGTGGTCGGTAAATCCACAGTAACCGAATTTAAACATGCCTGGGATAAACATATATCCATTGTAAGATAAAATACAGGAAATAGTATAAGGGCAGACTAGATGGACCATGAGGTCTTTTTCTGCCGTCAGTCTTCTATGTTTCTATGTTTCTATGCATGGGGGGGGGGGGGGAATGGATGTGGGCACATGCATATTCATCCTTTTGGCACACGAACCAAAAAAGGTTCGCAATCACTACTCTAAGCTGATAATATGTTTAACTCCACCTCGCACAGCTCTATTTGCTCTTCTCCTACATCCATTGCCAGAACATACCCAAAAAGTAGAAACTATTGGCAGGAGCAGTCTCAGATAACCATGTCCTAAGCCATATAGTTTCAACGATTGCTAATAAAGGAATCGTTTACTGAAGCGCACAAATCTACAAATCATACAAATAAATGAATAAACTCCAGATTCTAGCATTTAATAGGTGAACCGATAAATTCTAGGACTTCGATCTGTGCTTACAATTGACACCACAAAGGATTATTCATTTCAGAAAAAAGTCTCTTTCCTTGCTCCGAAAATCAAATTATAAGGGAAAGAAATCCATGGGATTGTGAAATAAATCATTTCACTCATTTCACTGTTCATTCAAGCTACAATCACTACGACCACTAGGAAATATTTAAACATGATTATATTTTTATTTTATTTTTATTTTTTAAAAATAAAGTTTTTAATTTATTAAGAAAAGGAGAGAGGGGAATGGGGATACAGAAAAGTAAAAGGGATACAAAGCAAGAAACATCTTTCGAAGTAATATATATAACTTATAATATATCAATTTCAAACATTTGATTGTGCATATTCTTGTTATATTCAATATTTTAAACTGTGTATTATTATTATTATTATTATTTATTAGATTTGTATGCTGCCCCTTTCCGTGGACTCGGGGCAGCTCACAATAAAACAATTCATAACAAATCTAATAATATACAATTTAAAATTTAAAATAGTTAAAAAAAACCATTTTTAAGCAGACATACCTACAAACATACCATACATAAATTATATAGGCCCGGGGGAGATATCTCAATTCCCCCATGCCTGACGACAAAGGTGTGTAATTTCATATCTATTATATATGTTGGTTTAAAAATAAAGTAGTACGGTAATATAGATATTAAGAGATAGATAAGATAAGAGGAGATTTGGATGGGGAAAGGGAAGGGGGGTAATACCTGCAGTGTAGCAGGCGTATGTATTTTAACGGTGTGTTATTTAGTTATACATGGTGGATATGTATATTAAGAGATAGTTGTGAGTTACATTGTTATATTGATTATATTTTTAAATGGTCATTTAAAGGAAAAAAATGCAATCTTAACATGCCTTTTTTCAAAAGGCAACTGAATTTCCGTGGGGTTTTTTCCTTTAAAATATGTTTTACATCTCCTCCAAGAAGCTTCTTTGGTTCAGTTCTTAGATGAGAAGTGAAATGTTTTTTTCAAAGGAGAAAAAAACCCAAGAAAGTCTAGAATTGCCTGTTTGAAAAAACACCTTTGAGATAACTATGACCTGGGTGATTGAGAATCTTCATAGACATTTAGATGTCAATCCTATACCTGATTTATGAGTACTGTAAACTATCATAATGTTATTGTTGATAAGTCTCATTAAAATCAGAATAAACATATAGTAATCCCTCACTACTTCACAGTTCATCTTTCGCGGATCAGCTATTTCACAGGTTATCCACTAAATCCATTAAAAATTTTAAATCCATTAAAAATTCATAAAATTCTTCTACAGTATTATTGTACTCTATTAAAGAAACTGGTAGGATATCACATGTAGTCCCAGCTCAGAAACATTATAGAATGACTGTTTAATGCAAAGGGTGGGTTTTAAAAGTCCAAATACTCGTTAAATACATAAAAAATATATTTCCTATACTTCACAAAAATTCATTTTTCACGGGTGGTTTCTGAACACATCCCCCGCGAAAAACGAGGGATCACTGTATAGTAATTTGTTTATTTCTACTTGTATGGACTTCTGTTATTTAGCACCATGGAGCTTAATCATTGTTCTTTCACCAACTAGATTTAATTTTAATTTTCTACCATGAAATTAATTCATGAAAAGCATGCTGTGGATTTGCTAAGAAGTTTGCTAAAAGGAAAAAGTATGTTTTTCCTTGTACAGTTTTCGGTAGGAACACAGTTTTTCAATATTATTCAATGAGATACACTTGCGTGCTTTATCAAAATTGTTAACAGATCTGTTAGCCAGTTTGGTGTAGTGATGGCAAGAAACCAGGACATTGTGAATTCTAGTTTTACCTTGGCATGAAACCAACTGGGTAGCCTTTGGCCAGTTATTGTCTTTGAATCTTAGGAAGGAGGCAATGTCAGACCACTAATGAAAATGTTGCCAAGTAAACTGCAAGGACTTGTCCACGCAGTCTTTGAGAATTCAACATGATTGAATGGAAGAAAATGCTACGCTTATTTATTATCTTCTGGAGAACAAAGAAAATGTAAATGTGTACTAATGAAAGCATTAAAAAGGAAAATGCCTGGAATTGTGCTGATGTGAGCATTTGTAGAATTGTTACTCTAGTGCAAGGGTCCCCAACCTTGGCAACTTTAAGACTTGTGGACTTCAACTCCCAGAATTACAATGGGAATACAAAACAAAAATGATTCGGAGTTCTACAAGGCCTGGGAGAAATGGTACAGATGGCTACCTAATCTTAAAAACAATAAAACAGAAACCAACTAAAACTCCTTATCCTACACCAAAAGAAAAATATATACAATAAAAATACCGACTAAAATCAAAACACACGCTCTGTCTGAGTTTAATCCAACCGATATCTGTCGACAACCTACTAACAACATAAGTCACAAGTATCTTTAATACACAAACTTAATAAACATCACCAAAACTAAGTTGTCAAAATATATACGCCTGCTATCTAGTAGGTACTACCCCCCCTCTCTTACCCTCTCTTACCCCATCTAAAACTTCTACTATATCATCTATCTTTTAACACATATATCAAACCACTACCTTATCCTTAAATTAACATATTTCATAGATATGAGATTAAGTATGAATATTGAATACAATGTAAATATCTATAGATAAATGCTTGAAATGAATATACAACAATTTATATATGTTATTATGTAAAAAGATCTTTTGTTTTGCACCCCTCTTATCCTTTTTGTATTCCCATTCCCCTTCCCCATACTTAATAAATTAATAAAGTATTTTTTTTAAAAAAAGACTCGTGGACTTCAACTCCCAGAATTCCTCAGCCAGTTGGCTGAGGAACTCTGGGAGTTGAAGTCCACAAGTCTTAATGTTGCCAAGATTGGAGACCCCTGCTCTAGTGAACGATCACTAATAATCATGATCTGAAAAGTATTGATATGACATGTGTGAGGGTTTGTTTGTTTTTTTCACAGAAAGATGTCGACAAAGCTGTTATAGCAGCAAGGAAAGCATTTGAGTTTGGATCCTCCTGGAGGACAGCAGATGCTTCGGAACGGGGCAGGCTGTTAAACAAACTGGCCGATTTAATTGAAAGAGACCGTCTTCTCTTAGCTGTAAGTCTAATGTGCTCACTCTTAAGCAAACCTATTGTTTTAAGATGAGATTCTTTTGATGCCTTTGAGTACTCAAGTGAAATGACATATTCTTGTTTTAAGAGAATTTAACCAACCCAAGGTCATAGTTCATTAGAAGAACCCACACTGTTTCCTTGTTAGAAAAGCTGGGCTGTTGCGTTCAGTCATTAACATCTCCCTAGTCTTTCTTAAGCCAAGACAGAAAAATGACCTAGTGTGGTTAGGTAACATTTCATCACTGCTACTGAAGAAAAATAATGAAGTGAAGAGGGCACCAGGTAATGCTCCCAGTACTAATTTGAAAACCAAGCTGTACTGAGGAGAGTCTTCAAATTTCTCCAAGTAGCCTTTAGGTCAACCACAATTTTAGAAGAATGTTTGAAGAATGTTGGGTTTGTTTTGCTGCTTTCCTGCACAAGCCCATCTAGTTTGACACTATTCACCCCAGGACCTGAGAATGAAAATTACAATCTTCAGTTATATGTTCAAAGCCTTTTTTTTTTTCTTTTAACATCCACTATATGTTTGATGCAGAGATTATCATCTCTCAAACAAGGAGGAAAAATTGGAGAAATTGAACGAATTCGCTGATTAATTTCAAAGAATGTGGCTGCATTTCAGATGAAAGAATGAAAATGGTTGTGGAACCCATCCTAATGGGTTTAACCATTTCTTTTCCAATCTTTGCTCAGCCCATAAAGCCAAATTTACGAATATAAAATAAATATCTTCATTCAGAAAGGACTGAGAAATAACATTTTCCAAACGATACAGCAATTTCAAGCAATATTTCACGCAGGGGTCTCTTTTGTGCTATTGTTGAATATCTAGGTGTGTTTTAAAAAAAAAATTGGTCGTTTACCTAAACTTTGGAAGCAGTCATTTGAAAAACCTGTTACTCTGTCTTTGACAGCTAAGTTGTTGTATCTAACTAAAGTGAATGAATAACCTAATGTACTGTAGTAGTCTTTTTAAAAAAAGTAATAGAGTATTATGTCCTGGGGGTTAGTTCAAAATGCAAAGTCTTTTCCTTTTTCCATAGAGGGAATGCCAGTTTAGAAATAGTACTGGCAACATCTTCCAGAAAAATGATACAGCAAAAATCGAGCTAAGAGTATGTTTGCTGGCTTCCCTGAGATTAAACATCTCCATTCTAAAGCTAATATATGTTGATGGCCACTATCCTTTGAGATCATGTATCAGTTACATAACTATCCTCAAAACAGCCACTCTAAAAATTACTCCCCAGGAAGTCCCTCAAAGCTACACATTCAGTTCATTTACATACATTTTCTTCAACATGATTGTAATGCCCAGTTGCTTTAATAAAAATGAAAAGATTTGTAAGATTTTAAGGCCTATTGTTCTGTCCCCTACTGAAGATAATCTTACTTTCCCAATGCCATTCTTAAGTCATCATGACCTAGTTAGTATAATTCTGAATAAATCAGTGTTAAAGACAGATACATTCTTTAATTTATCTACAGTGACTAATTTTTTAAAGCCGTTCTTTGTTTCAGACAATGGAGAGTCTTAATGGGGGAAAGGTTTTTTCAAACGCCTACCTTATGGACTTGGGTGGTTGTATTAACACTCTGCGCTACTGTGCTGGCTGGGCTGATAAAATCCAAGGACGTACCATCCCCATGGGTGAGTCGCTCTGGACATGGTGTTCATGATATAAAGTTGGTTTAATATGAATTAAAAGAAGCCTTGAGTGAAAGAACTTTTTCATCTGAGAAAAATGCAACCTTTAGAAATCTGTTACATAAAAGCATATTGGTAAAAACTTTATCAGTAATGATTTTGGGTTTTTTCCCCCATTGATTGAATTCATTCCTGTAATTTTCCATCCTAACTGAAGTTCCTTCAGTTGCAAGGATTAAGCAGGTTTTATTATAAATGCTTTTGTATTCTCTGTGTGTAAGAATGCAATTATATTTTCTTTACCAAGTGATATTGCAGTCTGACTGATTGTATAACCATACAAATTGAGCAATCTTTGGATTTCTTTTTTCCCTCAAGGGCCCAGCTTTTAAAATAACAATATCTAAGCCTGCGGGAAATATGTTGTTTTTCGACTTTAAACAATACACACACACACACACACACACACACACACACACACACACACACACTGTATAGCAGACTCAGCCGTGTAAATGACATCCATATGGAATTCATCTTAACATCCTGAGAAAAGACCAAATCTTTTCAGCCTTCCAGAAGACCAGAAAGGTCACAACCTTCCTCTAAGTTGACTTCTAGTATCTTAGCTTCTTGAAATGCAAACTGATTTTTCATCACTTGTCCTAAATAAGAATTAGCTAAACTGGTTCCCCTATCATCTTATATACATTGTAAGACTTACCTTCCAATTAGTACCTTAATTTTTGAAGTCATTTGCAATGGATAAGATATTATCTGGTCCGAGCACATTTCAAAGGATGTTAATTGCTGGTCATGAAGCTAAATTTCTGAAATAACTAAATAAACTAATGAAGAGAAAAAAGAAATGAATAGAATTTTTTTTATCTTTTTATATGCCTAAACTTTCATTTGAACATATATAATTGTACATGCCTAAACTTTCATTTGAACATACTGTATATATTTGAACAGGGGGTTTGGTTATTTTTTTTTCTCCACAATTTCCATTTTTATGTCAACACATATACCTTAAAATGTCAATAACATAGATATTTATACATATTTATACACAGAAGCCAAAAACGCCCTCCCAGAGCCTCCAGGCGAACTGAAAATCAGCTGGCCGGCACATATATGCACATTGGAGCTGAGCTAGGATAACAGCTCGCGTACCAGCAGATATGGCTCGGCGTGCCACCTGTGGCACCCGTGTCATAGGTTCACCATCACTGGCCTCTAGCAATTGCAGATTAACAAGTCAGATTTGGTTTTTCTCTTGTTAGATCTTCTATGCTTTCTTATTATTTTACCTAGATGGAAACTATTTCACATTCACTAGACATGAACCTATTGGAGTCTGCGGTCAAATCATTCCTGTAAGTATCATGTAGATAATAAAATGAGTTATGTCTTTCATTTCACATAAATTGCCATTCGTGGATACGTTTTTCATGTCCCAGAGGCTGTAACTAACAACAAATGGAACAATGTGCATCAGTTTAATAGATTTAATTTAATTTCAATTTAACTTGAGTTAAATTTTTGTCAATAAATACATAAACTGAGCTCCTGAATAGTGAATACTGAATAGTGATGGGCGAACCCAACAGTGTTCGGGTTCGGCAAGTTCGGACAAACTTTACGCAAAATTTGGCCGAACATGAACCGAACTCGAACGGGGAATCCCTCCCACGAAGAGATTCCAGGGGCAGAGCTTTGATGTCACCGGCATGTTGCAAAGGACGCCAAGGTGATCACTTCCTGGATCCAGTAAGTGATCACCTTGGCGTCCTTAGCAACATGCCGGTGACATCAAAGCTCTGAACACTGAACATGACCCCGAACTTTGCCCGAAGTTTGAAAAAATTTTGGGTTTGTGTTCGGCATACCGAACACCGCAGAATTCAGTATTGACCCGAATTGTGCAGGTTAGGTTCACCCATCACTACTCCTGAATATTTAATAGCTTTCCCCTTTTATCTCATTAAAAAATGTCATTTGCTTACAATTCTGAGGACTACACATCCAGGTTTACCCAGTTGGATGCCTTAAATTATGTGTTTATGGACAAAAATGCATATATGTATACTTACTTTAATTCCCAATAATCTGCTTTGTCCTGTGAATTGAATTTAAGAGATTCTGACAGTTTCTCTAGATTGAAGACTGAGTGTATATTCATACTTTTAGTTAGACGCATCTTCATTTAAACTAATTCGTTTAAGAATCAGTGTATGTTGACATTCCTGAAGCCAACTGCTGAGAACAATTAGTTTGCTTGTTTGTTTATTTCCTGATTATATAGACCAGTGGCGGGATTCAAACATTTTTTACTACTGATTCTGTGGGTATTGCTTGGGGGCATGGTGTGGCTTGGTGGGCATAGCTTGATGAACATGGCAGGGGAAGGTTACTGTAAAATCCCCATTTCCCCCCAATCAGCTGGGAATCAGGAGGCAGAAAATAGATGCGGGCAGGGCCAGTCAGAGGTGGTATAGTGGTATTTACTTGTTCTCTGAACTACTCAAAATTTCTATTACCAGTTCTCCAGAACCAGTCAGAACCTGCTGAATACCACCTCTGTTATAGACGGCTACAATCAGCTACTTTTAAGTGACATACAATTCCCCCCAAATCACCATTTGGGTTTAGAATCAAACAACTCTGTTAGCAATGTTGGCTACTGTGTGGCCTGCTCTAAAATTTCTCTGAGATAGCTATACTTGAGATATTGTATGTGTGTGTGTGTTTGTATGCATTTAATGTTGACAAAGTTGTACAAAATAGATTTGAGAAAATATGTTTAAAAATCGGAATATTTTCTTCATAAAACCTCCAGCTCAAGTTAGAGTCACAGGTTAAATATGATGGAAAGTGCCAGAAGATACTAAGAAGGAGGTCCAAATTAATAAATAAATAAATAAATAAATAAATAAATATAATCCTTTCGTGTAGAGAACTTCTGCCAGGAACTGAAACTTTTCACTGGAGCCTTCATACCTGCTGTGTCACCTCCAAACATAAATCTGAGTATCATCATTTGAAAATTTAGAGTTCATCATCTAATTATATCTGTTAACCATTTGCTAAAATTCTATCTTCTACTTTGAAGCAGAACAGGCATGCGTTGAATTGCTAGATAAGAATATAACTTGAATAGCCCATCACTATAAATCCAGTAAAACTAAACTATAGTTACAGCTTTAGACTAGATAAGTGCCCTTTGAACATCTGGAATATTGGAAGGTGCATCTGATTGACCCCTGACCAGGGTCACTCTGGTTGCTCACCAGGATTTGCTGAGGGCAGAAAGTAAACAAAAGCCATAAATCTTGGCTCTAATAGATTAGCCTTTGATGTAATCTAGTCTAATACATGTTTATAACCCTCACTAATTACAGTGCTCATTGTTTCTGGATCTCTTCAAAAGAAACTCTGCTCTTTGGCAACACACCAGCAGCCTTGTTTCTAGTGCCGGCCCCTGAAAGGAGCCCTAAGTTGGTCAGCTGTCTCTCCTTAAGTTCAATGGAAGCATATTAATCAAACCTCAGTGTTAAACTTGTGGCTGTTTTCTGATGGGTGGTGGACGTTTACAAAGTGCAAGTAGGAAATATAAACTTGTTATAATGATTTGTTGGTCATGGCTTCTTACGGTGCCTTTGTAGTGGAACTTCCCACTGGTTATGTTCATTTGGAAGATTGCCCCGGCCCTTTGTTGCGGAAACACGGTAGTCGTCAAGCCAGCCGAACAAACTCCACTGACTGCTCTTCACATGGGCGCTTTAATTAAAGAGGTGAGTTGCCATAGCGAAACGACTGTGTGCGGGTCCCGAAGAAGGGAAATTGATGTAAATGTGATCTTTACATTAACCGTGTATATCAATGGTAAGGGCTAGCCTGCTTTTGTGTCAGAGGCGCTCACAGCATGCCTGGCCTTGTCTTGGGCTATTGTGTTGTATTGCAAACCACTGAAGCACATCCAAGGCTAGAGGCTCACATGCTTTTTCCAGCCTAAATTGTTCAGAAAACAAATCATTAGCAGCTTAGTGGACTGAACATCTTGGCAAACCTCACGCTTTGGGGAGGCAAAAACAAACAAGAGACGACTCAGAAAAGGCAAAGGGAGGGGTAAGGAGGGGGATGGGAAGGGAAGGGTTGATGTTTCACATGAGCGTTTCAGTGATGAAACCTGGTAGTTGGACTTGATGTTTTAATTTAAGTTTCTCACCGAAAGCTTAATTGCCTTACCCAATAAGTGAACATGAGCTGTATGAAACAGTCAAATATCAAGCTAGGTGTGCCCTGGGTAAAATACACCTGTTCTAAAGTTGTAATTCGAAACATCCACACTTGGATCAAATGAATAGAACTGAGTTTACACGGGGTGGGCAACCATTCAAGCTTTGGCCTGTTCACAATCTTGCATAAGGCATGCACAGTAATTGCTAGCAATCTGCCAAGACTGTCCAATTCCACAAGCTTGCTGCTGCTTCTCAGGATCTCATGAGAAGGTCTCTTGTCAAGAGTGGCACAGACTGAAAGAAATTCATTCTTTTCTACAAATTGAGATTATTTTTAAAGCAAGTTGAATATTGGGAGGAGGGAGTCCTAACAGGCCCTTAACCAGCTGCTCAAATGCAGCCAACCATTAAGTAACATAGCAAAGGACAGCTAAGATTCTGTAATTATTTATTTATTCATTCATTCATTCATTCATTCATTCATTCATTCAATTTTTATGCCGCCCTTCTCCTTAGACTCAGGGCGGCTTACAATATGTTAGCAATAGCACTTTTTAACAGAGCCAGCCTATTGCCCCCACAATCCGGGTCCTCATTTTACTCACCTTGGAAGGATAGAAGGCTGAGTCAACCTTGAGCCAGTGATGAGATTTGAACCGCTGACCTACAGATCTACAGTCAGCTTCAGTGGCCTGCAATACAGCACTCTACCTGCTGCGCCACCCCAGCTCTGATTGATGGTCAAAAGAATTAGAGATTTTATTGCCTGTACATTCCTGTACAATCTTGAAAAAATACAGGAAGTCCATAACTTACAATTATTTGTTTAGTTATTCAGATTTTTCACCAAACTTGCAACTGTTGCAACATACCCAACATCATATTGTTGTGATTGGCAACTCACATGTATTTGTGACTATTACAGAGATCCCACGATTACCATTTGCGATCACCATTTGCGATCTTCCCATCTGTTTCCAATAAACAAAGTCTCTGGGGGAAGCTGGTTTCATTTAATGGCTGTTGAGATTTACTCACTCTTAGCAACAAAAAAAGTAATAAAATCAGGTGTCCTTCACTTAAATGACCTCATTGCTTAGCAATGAAATTACAGTCCCAATTGTGATCTTAAGTCAAAGAATTACTGTAAAGTGATATGTGCTGTTTTGAAGGTGAGTTAGCCCATATTTTGAATACGTTCTCATTTTTTTGTCCATTAATATACCAATTTTCTTCTTTTTGGAAGCCTTCTAAGCTTTGGACTTAGTTTTGTAGTAGATAAATTAGGGACATTATCAGGACTTGGCACGGTCAAAGAATGCCCTGTTTAACAGAATTTAAAGCTTACTTTGCAGAAAAAGTTTTTAAAAATCTGTTAGAGTGAGTCCCTAGAGAGGGATTTAGTCAAGAGTTACACACCCCAGAGAGAGAAGGAAACATGAGAGAGAGAAAAACCCCTTTGGAGTAATATGGCTAACAACCTGATTCTCTCTGTATGAGTGCCTCTGCATGAGAACTTAGTTTTCTCTTGGCTCCATGTTGGACAACCACCATCTTAGATTGTCCACATGCCATTAATTTCTTGGCATCGTTGCCATGTATCTTGAGCAATTTGAGAAAGCTATTGTTGGCAAGACTAGAGCAGAATACTGATTTAGTTTCTGTCTAGAAGTGCCATCTTCTAATGCCATATCAGCAACTGGCCTGCTTGTTGAATAGCCAATGTGTAGCAGAGGTGAATTCAGAATTATGGAGAATGGTTGATAAAAGTAAAGTGATGGAAATAGGTGATATTAGTAACTAACATTCTTGGAAAATTTCAACAGAAATGTTGAGCTCAATAGAAACAAAGATTGCCAGCCACAATTTGTTGAGATCACACAATAATTTAGCCAAATATATACCATGTATTGAGATGATATATGCATCTGGTCCTGAGAAAGAATAAAACTATAAGAAATTGGGAAAGCTCTACTGAAAGGTGACAAAATTTTACTTTCTCCTTCCAGGCAGGGTTTCCACCAGGAGTGGTGAATATTGTGCCAGGATATGGTCCTACTGCTGGAGCAGCCATTTCCAACCATATGGATATAGATAAAGTGTCATTCACAGGCTCAACTGAGGTAGTTCCTTAATATTATGAAGAACTGAAATAGAAAAAATTAAATTCCAATTCTGACAAAATCTAATTTGTTTCTGTGTAATAGGGTTGGTGTTTTCATTTTTAACTGAATTAAACAATATAGCTGTAATTATTTCTTGATTACAGTCATCTCAAATGCTTCTTTTCCATGTGGTATTTAAATCTTATTTTGAATTTTCAGGAATTTTACATTGTAACTTTTTTTTTACTACAGCTTGGGTCCCCAAATTATTTTGAATTGTAAAAAAAAATGACAAATTTTATATATCCCCTCCCCCCAAAATCCCAAGAGTTTTGGAAGATGATAATCAACCTGAACAACAGCAGAACTGTTTGCAAAACATCAGTGTTGGGATCATGCTGAAAAGTCACATTGTTATATTTTAGCCCCTAGCCCCCCAGGAATCAAATACAGACCACCAGATTTAAATAATAAAGGAATTTACTTTGCATAAGGAATATATTTACAAGGAAAGGTGTTTTTTTTAATACAGTGAAAGTCTTTCGGAGAAAACAAAAAGCTATAAATGTCTTTGCCAAAACAATCAGGTAGGATATTTCAGCTGGCAAGAGTCCCGGAAAAAGAGAGAAGAACAATAATAATTACCCAGTTGGAAATAATCAGAAGCAAAGAGGCACCAGATTAATCTTTCAAGTTCAGAGAACTTCTTAAACCCAAAAATGTTCTTTCAAGTGCAAGACGATCACGAAATTGGAAGCCAGAATAATCCGTTGTTCTCTGCACTGGAGTGTGGCTCTGCTCACTCCTAAATACCCTGAGGGCATGACCAGCAGTACTACTCATGAGTGACTCTTCTCCTAACCAACCATTCAAGTCTCTTAGATGCTCTTCACACCCTAGCATCCAGAAGAGGCTTCTCCTTCCCCTGAGTCACTTAAGATAGAAAGTGCTGATTCATCCCTGACAGGAAGTGCTGACTCACTCATGCCAGGAAGTGCAGAAGACCCTGGTTGTTCTGACCCTGACCCCTTATCACTTTCACTGTCACTCTCAGGTGCCAGGAGAGGGGCGGCATACAAATCCAATAAATAAAATAAATAATAAATAAAATAAATACAGGACGCCTGCCTCACCCCTCCACAGTCTCTGCTTTCTCTGAGTCCATGATTATTTGTGCAAGACGCGAGCGAACCATCACAAACATTCTGTATTTTCATTCATTTTATCTGAAAAGCATATTTAGACATTCAAAGAATATATGTTTTTATATTCTGTCTGGTTGGACACATTCCACACTTAAAAAAAAAAAAGTATAGCTCATAGGAAGATGCCTTATAAGTCAGAATATTTGCTTCTCAAGCCCTGAATTATCTACTCAAGGCAGTATTGTTATTTGTAATGTACTACTTCTTGCAAGTCAACTAAGATTGAATTTGGCACTTTCTCTTGAACGGGTGCAGCTCTGTTTAGTGTCTTTCCTTTCCAGGGATGGTTTACAGTGACCCAAAGGATGTCGATGAAGAATAAGAAACTCTTCTTTCCCCCAAGGGCAGAAGTGGGCAACTATGGCAACTTTACAACCTGTGGAGTTCAACTGTGTCTGGAATTCTGGGAGTTGAAGTCCATGGATCATAAAATTGTCACAGATGTTCATCCCTGTTTTAGGGACCTAAAGCTCCATTATGTTAGGAGCCATGTGCCAACCATGATCACTGCCAGAACAAAAAATGACCATAGCCGCAGTAGAAAACTTGTGGTCAAATTATGAAGGGAAGCGGTCAAAACAAGTGCAACCAGTGCCAAAAAAAGAGCAGCAGTGACCTCACAATCTTTTTTCAGAAGGCAATTACATTTCAATTTCCATCCCATTTCCTGTCTAAATGTTTCATTTATTTTCCTTTCAGGTGGGTCAAATGATCAAACAAGCTGCTGGAAAGAGTAATCTGAAAAGAGTCACTCTTGAACTCGGAGGGAAAAGCCCCAATATCATTTTTGCAGATGCTGACTGTGAGTGGATCATTTACTCAGGATTAACTTTCATTAAGATCAAGCGTTAATCAAGATATATTTATTTATTTATTTATTTATTTTTATTTATTTTGTCCAATACACAATGAGAGTTTTAGTGGGTATTTATCTATATACACATAGTAAAATACATGATGAAGGTTATAGAGGAGATACTCATAGTAAAATATATCTAAGAAATAATAGAAAAGAAGATATAGTAATAGAACATATCAATGAAAGAATAGAAGAAGAGATATAGGAATAGAAGAAAGGCATAGGAGATATAGGAGAGCAATAGGACAGGGGACGGAAGGCACTCTAGTGCACTTGTACTTGCCCCTTACTGACCTCTTAGGAATCTGGATAACTCAACCGTAGATAATCTAAGGGTAAAGTGTTTGGGGTTTGGGGATGACACTATGGAGTCCGGTAATGGGTTCCACGCTTCGACAACTCGGTTACTGAAGTCATATTTTTTACAGTCAAGTTTGGAATGGTTAATATTAAGTTTAAATCTGTTGTGTGCTCTTGTGTTGTTGTGGTTGAAGCTGAAGTAGTCGCCGACAGGCAGGACGTTGCAGCATATGATCTTGTGGGCAATACTTAGATCATGTTTAAGGTGTCTTAGTTCTAAACTTTCTAGGCCCAGGATTGAAAGTGTAGTCTGGTAGGGTATTCTATTTCGAGTGGTGGAGTGAAGGGCTCTTCTGGTGAAGTATCTTTGGACATTTTCAAGGGTGTTAATGTCTGAGATGCGATATGGGTTCCAAACAGATGAGCTGTATTCGAGGATGGGTCTGGCAAAAGTTTTGTAAGCTCTGGTAAGTAACAGGAATAACAGGAATGCTTTTCCTTTGCAGTGGATAGTGCTGTGGAATTTGCACACATTGGTGTGTTCTACCATCAGGGCCAGTGCTGCATAGCTGGATCTAGAATTTTCGTGGAAGAGAAGATCTACGATGAATTTGTGCGCAGGAGTGTGGAAAGAGCCAAGAAAGGCATCCTAGGAAATCCTCTGTCTCCTGGAGTAAATCAAGGTCCCCAGGTAAGTTTTAATTAATCACAATGATCGAAAGTAAGTTTTAATTAATCACATGATCGAAACATTTAAATATGTTAAAGGTCCAGGAGGGAAGTGTTTTTAATAGGAAAGTGAACACAAGAACAAGGGGACACAATCTGAAGTTAGTTGGGGGAAAGATCAAAAGCAACATGAGAAAATATTATTTTACTGAAAGAATAGTAGATCCTTGGAACAAATTTCCAGCAGACGTGGTTGGTAAATCCACAGTAACTGAATTTAAACATGCCTGGGATAAACATATATCCATCCTAAGATAAAATACAGAAAATAGTACAGTAGTCCCTCGCTATACCGCGCTTCACCTACTGCGGCTTCACTTCATCGCGGGTTTCTGAGGAAGCCGATCGGCAGATTTAAACAGCCCGCCGAACTCAATCGGCAGGTTTTTCAAAAAAAAAAAAAAATCTAAAATTGTAAATACTGTATTTAAATACTGTATCTAAAATAAATACTGTGTGGGAAGGGTTTATAAACACTTAAAACAATGAAAACTTACCAAACAATTACAATATAAATACTTAAATAAGTACTATCAGTCGATAAATTCCCCATCGCGGATTTCACCTATCGCGGCCAGGTCTGGAACGTAACACCAGCGATAGATGAGGGACTACTGTATAAGAGCAGACTAGATGGATCATGAGGTCTTTTTCTGCCGACAGTCTTCTATGTTTCTACAATATCATTGGTGGTGGTTGTTTTATCGGAGTTGCCAGAGTCAAGGATCAGCCCAAATGCAAGATTTCCTGGCAGCTTGATTGAAGCCTTATTGCTTGCCAAAGTACTTTTATAAAAGTTTAATACGGCTCTTCAATGTGATTAGCTCCTTTCCTTTGAATCATCTTTGTATATGAAAGCATTGCCAAATGGAATTCAATTTCCCATTTGATTTTCACATAACCCTTACCTGTCTCTTTGAGGTTGTCCCAATTTCCTGGTTCTCTGAGGCTCCAGCTTCCTGTTTCCTTCTGCACACCTGCTGAACTTGCTCTGTTTGCCTTCAGGCAACTGAACTTAGCTAGATTTGAGAACCAATTGCTCAACCTAACCTTACCGGGCACAGAGTCCCACCCTATGTGTGATTCTTTGACAAGCAGGCACAGATTGTCTTCACAAAGAACATGTTCCTGACAGATGGTTATTCTGAACCAGTCTGCTTATTAAAAGTGGGATAGTAGCAATGCCATTATCTATTACTCTGTTTCTGACAGCATGACAGAAGCTTGGTTATTTCTGTCATTTAACCAGGGTTTTTACTTAGAAACTTCGACAACTCTTTGAAAAGATGCAAGGACACAATTTCACAAACGCGTAGTCAGTCCACATCGAACATGCTGGATATTTTGTGCAGAATGTATATTTTTCAGTGATTAGGGGGCTGAAAACATTAGGAATGTCGAAACTAATATTTGCCCTGTCCTCCCTGAGATAAATCACTGGGCCTTTCCCTGCTTTCATCCAGATTTTGCATAAACATGCCCTGGCAGTAATATTTATAATGCCATTATGTTGCCTTCATTTGACCTCCAGCCCACGGATGAGATACATACAAGTTGCCCATTACTTATAAATAGTAAAATAGCATTTTCTCCTTAATTTTGTCCAAGAACAAGTTGTTATTGTTGTTGTTGTTGTTGTTGTTGTTGTTGTTAAATTTTATTTGCCCTTCATCCCACATACAAATACTCTAAATCAGTGTTTTCCAACCTTGGTAACTTGAAGATATCTGGACTTCAACTCCCAGAGTTCCCCAGCCAGCGTTTGCTGGCTGGGAAATTCTGGGAGTTGAAGTCCAAATATCTTCAAGTTGCCAAGGTTGGGAAACACTGCTCTAAATGGCCCACAATAATAAAAAAATGAAAAAAGTAAAACAATAGAACAATAAAGTAAACCACAAAAAAGAAAACAGAGAAACTAGTTAAAAATAGATGGGGGAATGAGAAGCAGAGAGTGGAGAGGAGGGGAGGTGGAACCTGCTGTCAATCTAGCAGCCAGAGTAGTTGAAAGTATATACAGTCTGTTGGGTTTTGTCACTCTCGCTTATAGGTCCTGTTAGCTGACCTGCGGAACGCAGAGTGGGATGGAGCCCATTAAAATGGCTGGTGTGATGTCTTGTCACCAGGATGGAGGGTTATTTGACTATTTGATCATTCTCTTTTATTAGTTTTATTATTTTATATATATGAGGTTTTTATATTCCTCTAAGCTGCCTTGAGTCCCCAGGTGAATAGACAGCAATATAAATTCAAATGAATTAATGATTGAGTCAGGTAGCTAACAGTGCCTTAAAAAGGAAGCAAGGGGCATGCATAAGTGCAACAGAGTGCCTTCCGTCTTAATGTTTCTCTTTTACTGGTATCACCTCATCACCTCGAGGCTCAACTACTGTAACGCTCTCTACATGGGGCTACCTTTGAAAAGTGTTTGGAAACATCAGATCGTGCAGAATGCAGCTGCGAGAGCAATCATGGGCTTCCCTAAATATGCCCATATCATACCAACACTCCGCAGTCTGCATTGGTTGCCGATCAGTTTCCGGTCACAATTCAAAGTGTTGGTTATGACCTATAAAGCCCTTCATGGCACCGGGCCAGATTATCTCAGGGACCGCCTTCTGCTGCACGAATCCTAGCGACCAGTTAGGTCCCACACAGTGGGCCTTCTCCGGGTCCTGTCAACTAAACCATGTCGGTTGGCGGGGCCCAGGGGAAGAGCCTTCTCTGTGGCGGCCCCGACCCTCTGGAACAAACTCCCCCCAGAGATTAGAATAGCCCCCACCCTCCTTGCCTTTCGTAAGCTCCTCAAAACCCACCTCTGCTGTCAGGCATGGGGGAATTAAGATAATCTTTCCCCCTAGGCTTCTACAATTTATGCATGGTATGTTTGTATGTATGATTGGTTTTATAACAAGGGTTTTTAGCTGTTGTAGTATTGGATTTTTACATTCTGGTTTTTGTCACTGTTGTTAGCCGCCCCGAGTCCACGGAGAGGGGCGGCATACAAATCCAATAAATAAATAAAATAAATAAATGTATATACATATCATTATATCTTTGTATACCACCAATACGTACTTGGCAAAACAAACAAACGAATAAAAATAAATAAACAATTGAGGCAGGATTGGGATCAGCGTTGAGAACTGCAAATTCCGTGCCGCTGTCACAGCCTTCCTCAACCTGGTACTTGGAACATCGACTTCCAATTCAGTCTGAGAACTCTGTGAATTTAATTCACTGTAGGAAGCCCACTGTAAAGAATGATGAAACAAACGAGGCTATAAGGGCAGTTCTCAATTTATAACCCTTTCATTTAATGACTGTTTGAAGTTAAGATAGCGCTGAAAGTGACTTACAATCACACTCTCGCGACCCTCACAGCATCCTCATGGTCCCATGTTCAAAATTCAAGTACTTGGCAGCCAGTGTGTATTGACTGTTGCAGTATCTCAGGGTCACATGATTCCCATTTGCAGTCTTCCAACAAGCCTCAGCCTAGGGAAGAAGCTGGATTTGCCCAATGACCCTCTGATCCAATTAACACCCACAGTGATTTGCTTACAACTCTGGCAAAATGTTCATAAAATTGTGTGTGGCTGATTTTAAGCACTCATCCCTTAGTGAGACAAGTTCCAGTCCTAACTATGCTCATAAGTCAAAGACCACCTATAATCAAGTATGGTCTTCATCCTGGTAGCTTCATGGAGAATTATTTACAAATAACTAACTCCTCAGATCGATACTCCTGGAAAGAGTGGGTTATAAAAAATATGACATTGGCGTGAGCCACCTTTGCATATACTTAGTTTTTCATGTGTCAAACAGTTTCCAGATGTTTTGTCCAGCAATTTCTATCTGGCATTCATGATAAGTATATGCTGTTTTATTACTGTTGTTAGCCGCCCCGAGTCTGCGGAGAGGGGCAGCATACAAATCCAATTAATAATAATAATAATAATAATAATAATAATAATAATAATAATAATAATAATAATAATAAGTTGAAATAGGCCTTCATATGACGCTCAGTCATTTGGTCCCTAGTCGTGTCACAGATAGATTACTATAATGCGTTCTACATGGAGCTGCCCTTGAAGAGCATTCAGAAGTTATAGCTGGTACAGAGTGCAGCAGTGTGGAGGTTACAAGAATGGCCTCTGTAACACCACTGCTCTGTGAGTTGCATTGGTTACCAGTCTGCTTTCGGGTGCAATTCAAGGTGTTGGTTAAAGCCCTTCCTGGCATGGGTCCAGTTTATATGAGGGGCTGTCTGACCCACTGGGATGGGTCTGTACCACTCATGCTAGCAGAGGAAGCATGCTGCAGGTCCCACCAGCCCAATTATTCCAGCTAGCAGGGTCCAGGGGCTTCCCTGCTTTGGCTTCTACCTTTTGGGACATCTTGTCCCCCAATGTCAGGTTGGCCCTGACTCTCCTATCTTCATAAGGGTCTAAAGACATGGCTCTGCCAGTCAGCTTGGTGCCCCAGTGGGAGATTAGCTCTGGAACCAGCTCCCCCCAGATATCAGAGTTGCTCCCACCCTCCTTGACTTTCGCAAGCTCCTTAAAACCCACCTCTATCGTCAGGCATGGGGGAATTGAATTTTTTTCCCCCTTCCCCCTAGGCTTATAGAATTTATAGATGGTATGCTTGTTTGTATGATTGGTCTCTTAAATTGGGGTTTTTTAGATTGCTTTTTAATATTAGATTTGTTACATTGTTTTCTTTATTGTTGTTAGCCGCCCCAGTCTTCAGAGAGGAGCGGCATACAAATCTAATAAATAAATAAATTAGTGCAATGGATGTGGTTGATAGAGGAAATATATCAGGGGCGAAATGTTTCCGTTTTGCTCGTTCCTGTGAGTTGTCAGAGAGCCAGTCACGAAGGGAGCTCTGACTGGATGCCGCCATTTGGGTGGAGTCTCACGCTCCCTTCGCGACCAGCTCTCCGGTGACTCACAGGCACGAGCGAACCAGGAGCATTTCACCTCTGAAATGGATCAGTGTAATGGGTTTAGTTAATGACAGATCCCACCTCCCCTTCCCGCTCTGCCTCTACCTTACCTATGTGTCCTTGGCTTTAATGTTTGTTTTTAACTTTTTTATGTTTTAGCTTACGTGTAACAGTAGTTTAGTTTAGTTTAGTTTATTTAGATTTGTATGCCACCCCTCTCCGAAGACTCGGGGCGGCTAACAACAATAAAGAAAACAATGTAACAAATCTAATATTAAAAAGTAATCTAAAACACCCCAATTTAAGAGACCAATCATACCAACAAACACACCATGTATAAATTCTATAAGCCTAGGGGGAAGGGAGAAAAAAATTTCAATTCCCCCATGCCTGACAACAGAGGTGGGTTTTAAGGAGCTTGCGAAAGGCAAGGAGGGTGGGGGCAACTCTGATATCTGGGGGGAGCTGGTTCCAGAGGGTCGGGGCCGCCACAGAGAAGGCTCTTCTCCTGGGTCCCGCCAAATGACATTGTTTAGTCGACGGGACCCGGAGAAGGCCAACTCTGTGGGACCTAACTGGTCGCTGGGATTCGTGCGGCAGGAGGCGGTCCCGGAATAATGTTACCCAGAGTTAATCTATGGTAAAATTGGCAGCCAATAAAATTTATAAATAAATAAGTAATGCTTAAAATCACATCACCTGTTTTAAATCAGTTCCCCTAGCAAACAAATCTCTGACAATGATTGCAACAAGCCTCCCATAAGGAGGGAACAAATACTAACCGTTCTGATACAGCTTTGCAAAGCACCTTGATAATAATGAACTAAGCATTTTCAGGGATCTTTCTTTTTTAACATGGGTAATAACTAATCCTTCTAATTAAGGTAAGGACTGCAGTTGTGTTCTTGAAGCCTTGTTAAATTATTGCGAGCATACTTTGTTAGATCTCCTATATAGCTACAGTTGTGAATTAAGTTTTAAACTACTACGACTTCAAAATAACAATCTGGAGAATCACACCCATGCAAGCACAGACATTGTGCTTCAGAAAATAGCCTACCAAATTAAAATTAAAACAATATGAGAGGAATTAATATGAAAAGAGTCTAAGAAAGATCCAGTCCATGAGAACATTTGTAGCATAATAAGGTTTTTTTCTTTTTTTAAAAAAATACTTCTGTTCTTTAAATCCTAATTACTGAACTTCATGAAAAGTACTGGCCCAAAGCCAACATCTCGATAGTAAATTGTTGCTTCATCCCCCCCCCCCTGCCCTACAAGCACTTGTTCCTGCTTTGTAATCCTAAAGCCCCAGAAGTGGCTGAGAAGTGACTTATCAGTGCAATATTTCCATCCAGATTGATAAGGAGCAGTATGATAAAATACTTGGACTAATTGAGAGTGGGAAAAAAGAAGGCGCCAAGCTGGAATGTGGAGGAGGCCCCGGAGGAGACAAAGGCTTCTTCATTCAGCCGACGGTTTTCTCTGATGTTACCGATGACATGCGCATCGCCAAAGAGGAGGTGAGTTGATGCAGCACGCTGGGCATTGGGCCCAAATGTTTCATAGCTGAAATACAGCAGGCTTTTTAAGTAAGCAGATGTGCAGGATTAGAAGGTATGCAAAGAGGGGATTTTTCGGCCAGAGTTGAATTCTGTGTATCATAACTAATTAGTTATTCAGAGTTATCTAGTGACAAGAGATGATTTCAGTAATCAAAAAGTGTCTTCCTGGATGCCTTTACGATCTGGGAACTTCAACTTCCAAAATTCCTGAGTCAGCCAGGCTGGCTCAGGAATTCTACGAATTTATTTATTTATTTATTTATTTATTTATTTATTTGATTGTTTATTTATTTATTTATTTACTTACTTACTTACTTACTTACTTACCTACTTACTTACTTACCTACCTACCTACCTACCTACCTACTTACTTACTTACTTACTTACTTACTTACTTACTTACTTGATTTTTATGCCGCCCTTCTCCTTAGACTCACGGCAACTTACAACATGTTAGCAATAGCACTTTTAAACAGAGCCAGCATATATACTGCCCCCACAATCTGGCTCCTCATTTTATCCACCTCAGAAGGAGGGAAGGCTGAGTCAGCCTTGAGCCGGTGATGAGATTTGAACTGCTGACCTACAGATCTATAGTCAGCTTCAATGGCCTGCAGTATAGCACTCTACCTGCTGCGCCACCTCGGCTCTTACAGTTGAAGTTCACGGGATTGCCCATCCCCGTCCTAGGGCAGTGGTTCTGAAAAAGGAAAAGGAGGCACTTTGGAATTCTTTTTCCCTGAATTTCTTTCAAGAAACTGAGAATCCCAGCTGATTTGGGGAGGAGTAGCTTTGAAAAGGCACAAGCTATTTTTATCTCACTGTTATATTCAAGGAATTTATATTATATTATATATGTCATAATTTATATTCAAGCCTGATTCTCCTCATCTCCACGTTAACCTCATCACGTTTTAACTCATCAGAGTTAAATCATGATCTTCCCATTTCACTTCAACTTTGTAACCAGTGTATCAAAGTAATTTATTTCAAAGAAATGTGATCCAGCCAGGATAATCCTAAGATTCCTATCCACACCTATGTGTGGCTTCAAAAACATGGTAATATAAGATGAAATAGCGCCAGGGCAAGTGGGCAGGTCCACCCGCAGGTTGTAACTACCAGTTTGCCTAAACCAGTCCGAACCGGCAGCAGCCCACAACTGCTTATTACCATTTTTCACATGTGTTGGTACAGGGTACATGGTTTTTAGGGTTTGCCATTGTAAACTACCTATTGTAGTCTCTTGTACTATCACTTTAAATATTTTGGGCTGGTTCGCCATAAGAGGGCGCCAGTACTCCTTCCCTCAATGATGCTTTATCGCTCATTCACTTTTGCTTTGCCTTGTGGGGGGAGTGTATTTGCTTAGTGCTTGTTATGGATTGTTTCTATTTTGTATATATGTAAATAGTACGTATTAAGCATAACTAAGTCTGTGTCTTTTTCTTTGGCTTTACCACACATCCACATTCTGTTAAAATTCTCTGCTCAGTGTATGTCAATAATAGCTATACCGAGATATACCAACAACACGTATGACCATTGCAGCATCCCCATCGCCATGTGATCAAAATTCAGAGGCTCAGCAACTGGTTCATATTTACGGTGGCTGCAGTATCCTAGGGTCATGTGATTCCCTTTTATGACCTTATGACAAGCAAAGTCAATGGGGAAATCTCACACTTAACAACTGTGGCAAGAAAGGTCATAAAATGGGGCAAAACTCACTTAACAACCATCTCACTTAGTAAAGAAAATGTTGTGGTCGTAAGTCGAGGGGTATCTGTATTCCCTATACCGCACTCCTTATTAAAGGAAAGAGAATAGGTATCTAGCTTAATAGAGACTTAGAGCTACTCAGTTACAATAGTCCTATTTAGTGAGAAACGTTGCCCAAAGGAAAGTAGGATTAGATGACCACTTGAAGCATCTTAAAAGCATAAACTCTGAATTATGAAACTGCCACTTTAGAATTTGAGGTCAAAAGAAATCACTTTTAACTTAATTTGTGTCGCTTGCTAGTAGCTCTGAACCAGGCAGGGGTTCCGGCTACTGCTTGTACCAGTGTGCTGTGCGGGCAGCTTTGGGTCTTTGATGTGTGCACACATGCACAGGAAGCAAAATCTCATGAGGGAATGCGTGTGCGCATGAGATTTTAGCAATATAATAGAAGTGCAGATTTAGTAGAAAGTCTGACAGTGTTGAGGGAATTATTTGTTTAGTAGAGTGATGGCGTTCAGAAAAAAACTGTTCTTGTGTCTAGTTGTCTTGGTGTGCAAGTGCTCTGTAGCGACGTTTTAAGGGTAGGAGTTGAAACATTAATGATAATTAATACATACAAACACCCACGCACACACATACATACATACATATATACATATTCAGTTTTAAAATGCATTTTAAAATCTAGTCCTTTTGTACAGAAGAAGCAGTGGAACAGCGTGAACAGTGGACGTAAGAGAAAGTTACCTTTGTGGAAATAGGTTATGTAATTGTTTTTCCCTAAGGCAATCCCAATGCTCCATCTGATGTTCCCTCTTATATTCACTTTCAGATGGAGGGGATTCAAATATATGAATCATGTAGTTGGAAAGAGCCATATTAGTTATTTAAATTAACTATATACTGAATGCAGACAATTTAAAACCTTTTTGAACAATGGTTCTCAACCTGGGGGTCGGGACCCCTTTGGGAGTCAAATTACTATTTCACAGGGGTCGCCTAAGACCATGGGAAGAGACAAATATCCCATGGTGTTAGGAACTAAAGCTTCTATTCTGCTGCCTTGGAACATATTTTTACAATCCGACCAATCAGGTATTTATAGTGGGAGTGTCCTTCTGACCTTCCTGCCAATCAGCTTAAAGTTCTGTTAGGAGAATTGGCGCTAGACTTATGGTTGGGGGTCACCACAACATGAGGAACTGTATTAAGGGCCATGGCATTAGAAGGTTGAGAACCACTGATGTAGAAACTATATACTTGGGCTACAATTGAAGCAATTGAATGGTAACAGCAGTTGAAACGTCTTTATCATTTTTTTAACCAAAGGGTTTTATAAAAAAATATCATTTTATCACTGTTATGAATGCTTCCCATTTTTTATTGTTATTATTAGATTTAGGCACTGCACAGGTGCAATACAATCCTTGGTGGTTCAAAATGTCAAAGCCAAAAGATAAAATCCAGTAACAATGAATAAGACACCATCAGCCAAAAGGATATACAAAGTGAATACTAAGTATAGACTAGGAAAAAATATGTTTGAAGCAAATCTAAAATACTAAATAATGAGCCGGGGTGGCGCAGCAGATAGAGTGCTGTACTGCAGACAAACTGAAGCTGACTGTAGATCTGTAGGTCAGCAGTTCAAATCTCATCACCGGCTCAAGGTTGACTCACCCTTCCATCCTTCCAAGTTGGGTAAAATGAGGACCCGGATTGTGGAGGGCAATATGCTGACTCTGTTAAAAAGTGCTATTGCTAGCATGTTGAAAGCCACCCTGACTCTAAGGAGAAGGGCGGCATAAAAATCGAATAGGTAGGTAAGTCGGTAGGTAGGTAGGTAGGTAGGTAGGTAGATAGAAAGAAAGATAGATAGATAGATAGATAGATAGATAGATAGATAGATAGATAGACAGACAGACAGACAGACAGATAGATAGATAGATAGATAGATAGATAGAGCTGAACTTCTCATTTTTTTTCCTCCTGATGTTGACCTCCATAATTATTGTTACCTTCTCATTGACACAGATATTTGGGCCTGTCCAGCAAATCATGAAATTCAAAACTATTGAGGAAGTTATCAAGAGAGCAAACAATACTCACTATGGTCTAGCAGCTGCAGTATTTACCAAAGACATCGATAAAGCACTGACATTTGCATCTGCACTTCAGGCTGGAACTGTCTGGTATGTATTCTTCTTTGAGCCGAATTGTACTTGCCATTTTCACTGGCAGAGCGCTTGGGCCACCATAGGCCCCCTCGAACCCGAGTGATGTCATGCTAGCTACACCCACCCCAGCCACGCCCACCTTAGCCCCTGAGATACAACACAACCCTAATGCGGCCCTCAATGAAAATGAGTTTGGCACTCCTGATCTAAAACATTGTAGAAAAGAGGTGGGGTACAATAAATAAAAAAAAACCAATAATATAATATTTTAATAATATAATAATCATTCCTAATTAAATACACACTGTACTTTGGCCACCTGGGCGATCAGGGCAAAGATGAGTAGAACATCAGTAAATTTATTGATAGTTTTGGGGTGTTATGCCGGGCTTCACATTACAAGCCCCCAATTAAGTCCAAAGTGGAAATTCAAACACACACGTTTGTAAAGTAAACAAAGTTGGTTTATCAAAAGGAAAATACTGTCCAAAACGCACTTTTAATCAGCCAAAGTGCTCTCCCATACACCACAAGCCGTGAATGCTGTGAAAAACATAAAACAAAAGCAACACAGATAAAAGGCAGCTGTGAAGACGTCACAGCCACCCCCCTTCAAGAGTTCTCACGCTGAAACTTAACTGAATTGTTCCACAAGGTCCTTGAAAATCCTGAAGCCGTTCACAAAAGTCTTTGTAAATTCTGAAGCAAAACCACAAGTATCTCTCTCTCATAAAACAGATAAACTCCCACACCAAGAGGCAACAATGCTGGCAATTTATCAGCAGCCCCATCAGCCTAATTGCCCCAGCCACATGTGTTCTCCCTTATTTCCTATAATACTTGCCCAGTTGTTCTTTCCTTTTCACAAACCTGCGCCTGCGATCATCTATGAATCCTTCTCCTTCTGATTCTAATGACGATGATGATGATTCACTACTGGGGTAATTAGCTAATGGGCTGCCTGTAATCACCTCCTCATCCAATGCTGCTTCACTCCCAGAAGCTTCCCTTGATACAGAAGCTTCACTATCGGAAGCTGTTGGCAGTAAAACCGGCCTCTGATAATGTGAGGATTCTCCCACATCAACCCCCACAGTCCTTGGAGCAGGAGCTGGCCCAGAGCCAACCACAACATGGAGGAGAGAAACAAAGCAGTTTGTGGGGAAGTTTGTTTCTGGTGTTTGTTACAAATGTTTGGCTTCAGCTCAGAGACCAAAAATTAGTAAAATGTATGAATAAAAATAGAAAAGATAAATGGAATGAAAAAAATAATCTCCTTTATTTGGAAAAAAATATAATCCTGCAAACATAATTTTCATAAAACCAGGTAAAATAAAAGTTCATGTTTTGGAAGCATGTGGAAGCTGAAATGAGCCTGGAAACTCATTTCTGGTTCCAGAGGGTCAGGGCCGCCACAGAGAAGGCTCTTCCCCTGGGACCCGCCAAACGACATTGTTTAGTCGACGGGACCCGGAGAAGGACAACTCTGTGGGACCTAATCAGTCACTGGGATTCGTGGGATAGTTGGGGGAAAGATCAGAAGTAACGTGAGAAAACATTATTTTACTGAAAGAGTAGTAGATGCTTGAAACAAACTTCCAGCAGACGTGGTTGGTAAATCCACAGTAACTGAATTTAAACATGCCTGGGATAAACATATATCCATCCTAAGATAAAATACAAGGGCTGACTAAATGGACCATGAGATCCTTTTCTGCCGTCAATCTAGTTTCTAGTTTAACTATCAAGAACCAGTAGTTAAAAATGATTTAAAAAAAAAAATTAAGTTCCCAAGTTCAGCTGTGCAATGCGCAATCATCGAAACTTTAAAAAAAACCCTTTTAAAGCATTTTTAACTACTGCCCTTTGAACTGGTACTTTAAAAAAATGCTTAAAAGTAATGTTGGGCGAACCGAACCTGCAAAGTTCCGGTAAAGTTTGGGTTTGGGTTTGGCTGAACACCACAAAAATGCCGCTGCCTGGGAGGAGAGTGGGGAATCCCATCATGGGATTTCCCACCTCCTTTTGCTTGCAGCGCTGCAAGCAAAAGGAGGTGGGAAATCCCACGAAGGGATTCCGAGGGCGGGGCTTTGACATCACAGAGACTACTTCCTGGCTGGCTGAAATGGGGAGGAAGGAGTCTCCATGACATCAAAGCCCCGCCCCTGGAATCCCTTCGTGGGATTTCCCACCTCCTTTTGCTTGCAGCACCGCTGCGGCATCCTTTTTTGTAAAACTAAAAGGAAGCAAAAGGAGGTGGGGAGTTCCCCACCTCCTTGTTTATTTTTACAGAAAAGGACGCCGCAGCGGCTTGCTGCAAGCAAAAGTTCGGGCTTGGGTTCAGCGAACTCACCTGAACTTCGTTGGGTTCGCCCAACACTACTTAAAAGGTTAAAAAAAAATCTGACTATTTTTTACTACTAGTTCAGGTAAACCAGCCCGAACTGGTAGCATTTCATCCCTGCCTAAGACAGGAGTCTCCAACCTCAGCAACTTTGTGGACTTCAGCTCCTAGAATTTTTGCTGGCTAAGGAATTCTGGGAGTTGAAGTCCACAAGTCTTAAAGTTGCCGAAGTTGGAAACCCCTGCACTAGGAGAGACTTTACCCAAAACATGGCACTGATGATAAAATTTGCGTAGAGATGCTTAGTGGGGCATGGCCAGAAGAAGGTTGAGAACCACTGCGTCTAACCCTATGAAGCAGGCCATACCACTCCCAAAAACTTGCCATAAAAGTTGCAGGGACTTGTCCAGGCAGTCTCTAAGAGTCAACAGTGATTCCACGGCACCAAAATAAAAAGATACTATCAGCCCCAATAGGTATACCAAGAAGTAAAACTGCCTTTGTTGAGAATGGCTCAATAAAACTTGTCAGTTATACAGCACAATTCTGACTGTGCTGTACCTCTTCCTCTCTGATATAAGGAGACCATTATGTGGACATTCTGGGCTTTAAAAATGCTTAGCCCTTTTCGCCTAGGCAACAGCTCTGCACAATTTTCCCAAGGTCATCTTCCTTACTCTCTACAGATAGTTTGTAAAATAAATATTAGGACAAAGTCACTGCTGAGTCACTGCTATGTTGAGTAAGGATTTTAAAGGGTACAAATGATAGCTTGGGGAAAGTGGGACATAGAGCTTCTTTACAAATGTAAAAATTCTATATATAAGGCAATTATTTATGACTGAATTAAGCTGGCCATTCTACTTATAATTCAACCCCTTGTATAAGTTGCCTTTATCTCTTCTTCTTCTTTTTCTTCAGGGTTAACTGCTATAGTGCAGTGTCTGCTCAGAGTCCTTTTGGGGGATTCAAAATGTCAGGAAATGGACGTGAGCTGTAAGTATAGCCACCAGGCTTTGCTTCACGTTGAAAGGATCTGTTTGCAACTGTATGATACAGAGATAAATGTTAGCACTCATAAGTCAGCTGTATGAATCTTTGTATTAATATTAGGGAATTGTTACTGTACATTCTTGTTTGCAGGAAACTTACCTTCACACTATATACAGTGGTACCTCTACCTACGAACTTAATTCGTTCCGTGACCAGGTTAAGTAGAAAAGTTTGTAAGAAGAAGCAATTTTTCCCATAGGAATCAATCTAAAAGCAAATAATGCATGCAATTGGGGAAACCACAGGGAGGGTGGAGGCCCTGTTTCCTCCCAGGAGATTCCTAGGGAGGCCCCATGGAGGCTACTCCATGCCTTTTCTGGCCCTGTTTCCTACCAGGTGATTCCTAAAGAGGCCCCACAGAGGCTTCTCCCCACCTTTTCTGGCCCTGTTTCCTCCCAGGTGATTCTTAAAGAGGCCCCACAGAGGCTTCTCCCCACCTTTTCTGGCCCTGTTTCCTCCCAAGTGATTCCTAAAGAGGCCCCACAGAGGCTTCTCCCCGCCTTTTCCGGCCATGTTTCCTCCCAGGAGATTCCTAGAGAGGCCCCACAGAGGCTTCTCCCCGCCTTTTCTGGCCCTGTTTCTTCCCAGGAGATTCCTAGAGAGGCCCCACGGAGGCTTCTCCCTGCCTTTTCCAGTTACTGTTTCGGAGGCTCGAGTTTGTAAGTGGAAAATGGTTCTTGAGAAGAGGCAAAAAAATCTTGAACACCCGGTTCTTATCTAGAAAAGTTCGTAAGTAGAGGCGTCCGTAAGTAGGCCACTGTAGTTTCTAATTGTTCTATTGCATTTATGAGGAAGAAATACAAGAAAGTGTTACCTCATGTAATGAACCATCACATCTTTTCATTCTATGATAGCCATGAGCCATTTTTTAGTACAAATAAATTTCATTGTTTTATTCAGAATTTGGTGGCGGGGTGGGAATAAATGGCATTTTTACTCATCTTCCTCAGGTGTTCACGTTCATTGTCTGCTCTGGTAAACTAATAATAAGTTAGTTGTTCTGATGGTCTATTCCAGGGCTATGAAACTGACTGCTGTTATCTCACTGCTGTCACAGTGAGCTGTCAAACTCAGTTGTGTCATGCACTGGCCACACCCACACCCAGTTTAGTGAAGGGGACAATTGCATTAGCAATAGCATTTGGACTTATATACTGCTTCATAGCGCTTTTACAGCCCTCTCTAAGCTGTACACAGAATCAGCCTATTGCCCCCAACAATCTGGGTCCTCATTTTACCCACCTCGGAAGGATGGACAGCTGAGTCAACCTTGAGACGGTGGTGAGATTTGAACTGCTGAACTACAGCTGGCAGTTAGCTGAAGTAGCCTGCACTGCTGCAATCAAACTACTGTGCCACCCCGGCTCTTGAAAAAAGCCTCATGATGATAGCACGAATTTGACACCCCTGGTCTATTCAGCATCCAAGAATCAAGCTACTTGTCTGCATACTCCCAGGAGAACGTGGTCTCGTTTTTAGCTAATAGCAGCCCTCTCCTCCCAAAATAGTATCAGGGTCAAATAAATCATCAGATAATTTTACCATCGTGCAATACTTTCAGCTCTTAGGAAAAAAAATAAGGACAGTCTGGATACAAATATTATTTCAAGAACTATTCTTATGCTATTTCTCTTCTCTCTCTCTCTCTCTTTTTAAAGGGGTGAATACGGCCTTCTTGAATATACAGAAGTCAAGACAGTCACAATCAAAATTCCACAGAAAAATTCATAATGGCGCTACAAAAGCCGTATCGGTTACTAGACCAAACTGCAAAAACGAGCTGTGTTGTGAAATGCTTTGTAGAAGACTATATCCTCTGTTTAATTTTGGATTTCATTTTTAGTGACCTTTAACAGTTATGAACAGTGATTTAGAAAACTTTAAATGGTTTCAGTTAGGGGGGAAAAAGGCGGTCGGGGAATCCTAATGCCTGAATCAAATTAACAATTTAGGAACCTTATTCAAATTTTATTTGCCCATTTAAATAGATTTGTAGCGCTGTGCAAAATAAATGGTTAAAATATACGCTTACAAAAATTGCTCACTTGTATTCTAGAGGTATTAATTTCCTGTTCTTTTGTATGAGATTGGCAAAAGCACTTATATATGACTATCAAATAAATAGTTTGCTTTTGCTAATGGTTACCTCTTGAAATCAATCTTCTGGCTCCTGCTATCTTTGAATCTGCTCATATTACCCAACTATTTTGGATGTACACATTATAAACCTTTCTCTTTTTTTCCAACTGCAATTGGAACATATCAACAAATGCAAAAAGCACAGAGGTTTAATTTTTAAAAGAAAGAAAGTCCATATAATGCTGCCGAAGGACTTTGGGGTTATCTCAGGCTACATTTGTCCTTGATTGACTCCTAAAGCAAAACAGGTGCCAATTTTGCTGAATTTGGGTGGATTTACCATTTTGAGCTGCATGAAAGAAAGGCTGGATGTATAATTACAGTTGGGAGTCCCTTGCTACTGATCCTAACCATCACCATGACCCTTCAGTTTAGATAACCATCTGATAAAGAGAATAAAAATCTATTGGAAGTGAAGGAAAATGTGTGGCACTCAAGTTGTTTAATATTGATTTCAATAACAAAGCACTGATTTTCTCTACTGGGATCAGCGGGATTTTCACGGGATCAGCAACCTGTGGCTCTGGAGCTGCATGTGGCTCTTTCATCCCACTGTTGTGGCTCCTTGTCACCGTTCAGCACCACAATTTTGAGAGGAGCTTCTGCTTGGCATGGGAGGAAGCAGAGGGTGTCAGGAGGAGACTCTATAGCAGTGATGGTGAACCTATGGCACAGGTGCCATGGGTGGCACAGGAAGCCATATCTGTTGGCACAAAAACCATTGCCCTAGCTCAGCTCCAACATGCATGTGCAAGCCGGCCAGTTGATTTTTGGCTCACATGGAGACTATGGGAGGGTGTTTTCAGCTTACATAGGGCCTCCAGGGGAATGGGGGAGGTCATTTTTACCCTCTCCAGGCTCCAGGGAAGCCTCTAGAACCTAGGGAGGGTGAAAAACGGGCCTACCGGGCCCACCAGAAGTTGAGAAACGGGCCTATCGGGCCCATCAGAAGTTGGAAAATGGGCCATTTGGGCCTCCAGGGGGAGAGGGAGGCTGTTTTCATCCTCCACACATTTAATTATGGGTACTCGCACATGCCCTGATTATGAATTGTGGGCACTCGCACCTGCGCGATAGCGCCCACGCCCACACTTTCAGCACCCATGGGGAAAAAGGTTCGCCATCACTGCTCTATAGCAAGGGACGGATTTTCTGGTCAGTTCTACAATTGATAGGGCTTTCAGTTAGGACAGGTAGAGGAAAAAGGACCCCGCTCTAGGAGGATACTCTATGGTGGGGGAACTGGACTTCCAGAATTGAATGGAGGGCTTCCAGTTAGGGCCTTTGTGAATCTTTAAATGTTTAAGGTTGCCAACCAGCAAGAAAGTGGGAGAACATGAATTCAAGTACCAGCTTAGCCATGAAAACCAGCTGGGTGACCCTGGGCCAGTCATTCTCTATCAGTCCAGCTTGCCTCACAGGGTGGGGATTGTGGAGCAAATAGGGGAAGGAAGGTGTGTTGGATATGAATGTTGCCTTGTGTTATCCATAAAAATAAAGTAATGATAATAATAAATAAATGAATAATTGGATTCTACTGTGATAAGCTGACAAAAACAAGATGGTCACAGATTTTCCCAAGAACAATACAGTGATACCTCATCTTACAAACCCCTCATCATACAAACTTTTGGAGATACAAACCCGGGGTTTAAGATTATTTTGCCTCTTCTTCCAAACTATTTTCACCTTACAAACCCAAGCCGCCGCCACTGGGATGCCCCACCTCCAGACTTCTGTTGCCAGCAAAGCGCCCGCTTTTGCGCTGCTGGGATTACCCTGAGGCTCCCCTCCATGGGAAACACCACTTCCGGACTTCCGTGTTTTTGCGATGCAGGGAAATTCCAGCAGCGCAAAAATGGGCGCTTCGCTGGCAACGGAAGTCTGGAGTGGGGTTTCCCAGCAAGGGGAGCCTCAGCGAAATCGCAGCATCACAAAAACACGGAAGTCCGGAGGGGTGGTTTTGAGGACTTCCATGTTTTTGCGATGCTGCAATTTTGCTGAGGCTCCCCTCACTGAGAAACCCCACCTCTGGACATCCGTTGCCAGCGAAGCGCCCGTTTTTGCGCTGCTGGGATTCTCCTGCTGGGATTCCCCTGCAGCATCACAAAAACACAGAAGTCCAGAGGTGGGGTTTCCCATGGAGGGGAGCCTCAGGAGTATCCCAGCAGTGCAAAAACGAGCGCTTCAGCTGGCAAAAGGGGTGAGTTTTGGGCTTGCATGCATTAATCTCTTTTCCATTGATTCCTATGGGAAACATTGTTTCGTCTTACAAACTTTTCACCTTACAAACCCTGTCCCGGAACCAATTAAGTTCGTAAGATGAGGTATCACTGTACAGTATCTTGAAATCAGACATTTCTTATTTCTTACAAACTCTCAAGACGTAGATCAAAAAGAGAATGGCATTGATGGACAGGAAGAAGAGGTACAACTCAGACAACAGTGAGATTAAAAAGGACTGAGTCTAGGGCAGGAATGTAGTCAACATCTCAGACAAGCCCTTCCCTAATTCTCATGAAAATAAAGGGAGGGAGGGAAAGCACATTCAGACTTGCACGATTCTCTTACTAAAGCTTTATAATAAAAGTAATACTGATCTGCATGATCTTGTATTCCTGGTCTAAAGTAACCTTGGAGAGCCAATACAGGTGCTTAAAAGCAACAGTATAATTTGGTGAATATAATCTAATTGCAAATGGAGGGGCTGGGGCAAATTGTCATGTAAATTAGAAGAATGTCAATCAGTTCTGGGAGCTTGCAATATAATGCACAAAGAGAAGGAAGAGACCTCTATTTTTAATTCTTTTTTTTTTAAAAAAGCATTTTTGGACTATAGTGTTGGTAACATAGTAACCCAATCAGAGGTTTGGTTTAATGGAAATAATTAAGAGGTTTTTTAAAAAAAAACTCTACTTTTGAAAGGAGCCTGACATTCTGTTTCATCAGCACAGAATTTTTTTATCATTATTTATTTTTCAATTTTCAACCGCCCGTAATTACAGGGTAATTAGTCCAGGAAGACACACACCACGCGATAAAAGGAAAACCCAAAAGTTTTTATAAACAGAAAAACAGAAACAGCTCCCTTTTTAAATGTCAAAGGGATTTTCTGATACACACAAGGCACAGGGCAAATGTAATCCAATTGCTCACCCAATAACTGGGAAATTGAGTCCAATCTAAAGTCCAGAGAGTCCACACACAATCTTGAACAGCACAAAAACCACGATCTTGACGAAACAATGAATCAGATAAACTGCCATGAGGCTAAAACACCAGGCTGCACTTTTATCTGTAGCACTAATTACAGCAGCCCCACCCAACCACAGGTGGCCTCATTTTCTCTTGTAATAATCCTTCAGTTGTTGTCTCCTATGCATCACTCTATGCATGCGTGGATGTGTCATTAATTCTTGTTCAGAATCCAAGGATGATACAGATGATTGATCTCCTCCTGGGCTGTCTGCCAAACTCCCCTCTTCCCTGTCACTCACACTTCCTTGGTCAGAGGAGGCGTCGTCGGCAGATTCCATCGGGAGCAAAACAGGCCTGTGGCATGTGGATGTTTCCTCCACATCCACCTGCACATTCCTTGGGGCAGGAGCTGGGCCAGAGTTAACCACAACAAAAAATTAATTGCGTCATGAAAACCATGCAGTACCTCTGGATCTTTTTCTCCACTTCAGTTTCTCCATGCACTTCCATGCAAATATTTGTTCATAAATCAGCCCTTACGTCACATACATTTCCAAAATCCAAATCCAAAATCTCCCATTTCTAAAATCTCCCTTATTCTAGAAAACCTATTTTATTTCCCTTCTTTTGGGGATGGAGGAAACATTCATTTCTGGGCCATTGTTCTCCATTGGTACCCCTACCCACTTTACCCCCACAGCTCCACTAGATGGACAGCCAGGGGTGGGTTACTGCCCAGACGGGGGGGAGACGCAGTGGGGTAGTGAAAATGTACCTCTGCCCCAGAGCACCCAATTTGCACTGAAAGATGTTGAAAGAAAATGCAGGACGTCCTGCATAAGCCACGCCCACAGTGTGGTAGTAAAAAAATTGGTAGCCCTTCACTGCGGACAGCCCTCAGATTCATCAGGCTGACACTATAGATTGGTTACTTACTTGTTTAATCAATTTACTTAGCATCTCAAGACACCTCAACCTGTGTAAATAGTTCAGGCTTATGTGGAAAAATCTTGCACCTATTTTAAGTAAGACTCTTGTATTGTTAATAGCCATAGTATCTCTTGGAATGGTTTTTACCCCTGCTGAGATACTGTAGAACAGGGGTGTCAAACTCAATTTAATTGAGGGCCACATCGGGATCGTGTTTGATCTTGGGGGCCCAGGGGGTGTGGCTAAGGTGGGTGTGGCCATGGGGTGTGGCCAGCTCAATGTCACTCATCAAGACTCCATTTTCGGCAGAGACTCCTGCAGCCATCTGCCAGCAAAAACAATCTCCACTTTTGCTAGCGGGGGGCTGCTGGAGGCCAAAAATAGAGCTCCATTTTTGCTGACAGAGGTACCACAGGCTGGTCCTTCGCTGTTTCCAAGGTGGCCTGGTGAGCCAGATTTAAGCATGCCAAAAGCCAGATTTGGACAACAGGCCTTGAGTTTGACACCCCGATATAGAAATACAAAGCAGGGAGCAAAGTAAGGATTCAACAATATATGATAGAATAAAGCTGAAAAAAAGTGTGTTTGATTTATATCCTGTCTTCATTCCAGCAGTGTGCAGCAGCTGCCAAAAAAGCCAACATATTTCTAGGTTGCATTAACAGAGGGATAGAATCAAAATCACGTGAAGTGTTAATACCACTTTATAAGGCCTTGGTAAAACCACACTTGGAATACTGCAGTCAGTTTTGGTCGCCACAATGCAAAAAGGATATTGAGACTCTAGAAAGAGTGCAGAGAAGAGCAACAAAGATGATTAGGGATTTGGAGGCTAAAACATGAAGAACGGTTGCAGGAACTGGGCATGGCTAGTTTAATGAAAAGAAGGTCAAGGGGAGACATGATAGCAGTGTTCCAATATCTCAGGGGTTGCCACAAAGAAGGAGTCAATCTATTCTCCAAAGCACCAAAGAACAAGAAGCAATGGGTGGAAACTAAACAAGGAGAGAAGTAACTTAGAACTAAGGAGAAATTTCCTGACGGTCAGAACAGTTAATCAGTGGAACAGCTTGCCTACAGAGGTTGCGAATGCCCCAACACTGGAAGTTTTTAAGAAGATGTTAGATAAACATCTGTCTGAAGTAGGGTTTCCTGCCTCAGGAGGTGGGACTAGAAGACTTCCAAGGTCGCTTCCAACTCTGTCGTTGTTATTATTATTATAAGATCATAAGGTGTCTTCTGCTATTTTCCCCTACAGCAAGAATTCAGGGAGACTGTGCTGAGAAAGTATCTGGACCAAGAAATTCTGGGACTGAGTTTCCTTGGCTCATAGAACAATGTTTCTCATCCTTGGCAACTTTAAGATGTGTGGACCAACTCCCACAATTCCCTAAGCAATGCACATATCTTAAAGTTGCAAAGGTTGAGAAACTAAGGTAGATTGAAATCCATATCTTTCCAGTGCCAGGATATTGTATACACTTATCCGCTATAATACACACTGACTTAAAATTGAAGCCATGAAAAGGTAGAGAACACTGAAGAGTTTAAACTGTTAAAAGGTAGGTATCCACCATAGCCTATTATGCAATATGCTTATTGCATATTATGCAACATGCAATATGATTTGCTTGGTCTGAATCCAAGCAAATCAAATACCATGAAATATCTCAGGCATTAAAAGAGGTAATTTAACATTGGTCATTAATACCTACAAACAAATACAAACTAATACATCCACCTAAGTGCCATCTAAGCATACTTTTTTTTTCTATTGACGCCAAACCCATTTCTGTGTTAATCCAAAGTGCTGAATTTGCCTACAAATCTTGCCAAAACAAAGAAATACACCTTTTGTAAACTCTGATTTCAGAGCAGCCTAAGAGTAATCATGTTTACCATTGCTCAAGACCATTTGCAATATGCCTGAATGCAGAAAATCAGCAACCTGGCAGGTACTCCCAAATTACTGAAACATTAACCTGAGATGCAAACAGAATTTTGCTAACACAAAAATATTCTGAAAACCAACATGACTAGCAATCTATGCAGTGCCTAACCATCTGAGAAAATAATGCAAAGCTGAAAAGAAAACAGGTGATTGTTTCCAAAGAATTTTGGATGATATAGTACAATGATGGAGAACCTTTTTTTCCTTGGGTGCCAAAAGAGCGTGGGCATGGACTATCACGCATGCCCGAGTGCCCACACCCATAGTTCAGTGCCCAGGAAGGACGAAAACAGCTCCCCCCCCCGAGGCCCTCTGGAGGAAGGAAACAGCCTGTTTCCCAACTTCTGGTGGGCCCAGGAGGCTGGTGTTTCGCAGTCCCCAGGCTCAAAGGCTTCCCCACTACCCAGTCTCAAAAGCTTCCTTGGAACTGGGGGAGAGCAAAAACGCCATCTTCCATCCTCCTGGAGGCTCTCTGGAAGCCAAAAATGCCCTCCCAGAGCTTCTGTGTGAGCAAAAAATCAGCTGGCCGGCACACACATGCATGCTGGAGCTGAGCTAGAGCAACAGCTCATGTGCCAGCAGATATGGCTCCACGTGCCATCTTTGGCACCCGTGCCATAGATTCGCCATCACTGGGCTTGTGCATATATCCTGGCCCTATTTGATCTCTCTGCAGTTTAGATACCATCAACCACGGTATCCTTCTAGATCTGTTCAGAGCACTGCCAGGATAATGAGGACGCAGCACCGGTAGTAAAGCTGGAGCTGCACACGCAGCTTCAGGTTTCTGGCATGCGTGCGTGCACGTCCAGCAAGATTTTGCTTCTGTGTATGTTCAAAAAGCAAAATCTTGCAAGGGGATACATGCGCACATGAGATTTCAGCTATTTTTGTGCATGCACAGAAGCAAAGAAATTGCAGAAAACTTTCACACGCATTCCCTCGCGAGGTTTTGCTTTCTGTGCGTATGCAAAAGCAAAACCTCGCTGGGACGTTCACGCCGCATGCCAGAGACTTGAAGCTATGCACACAGTGCAGCAGTAGCGGCAACCCCCGCCTGGTTCAGAGAGTTGGGAGTAGGTGGCATGGTGTTCTTCTCCTCCATTCATTCATTCATTCATTCATTCATTCACTCACTCACTCACTCACTCACTCACTCACTCACTCATTTACTTACTTACTTACTTACTGTTGTGATTCCGTCTGAGGCTCCTCAGGGAACGGCTGACCCTCTGCCGGAGGAGGAGGAGGAGGCCCAGGCAGACGGGAAGGAGGAATATCAGGCCGAGGGAGAGGGAGAACAGCCTGAGTCCCCCGGGGTGGAGCTCTCCCCAGCAAGCAGCCTGGAGTCCTTAGATGAAAATGCACAAGCCATCATCGATCTCAGGCACAGAAGAGCAGCACAACGAAGGGGACAATTAGCCAGGTATTTCCAGCCCTAAATAGGCAACAGCTGGGTTTGGGTGTGGTTCTCCCCAGAAAGGCTGAAAAGGCAGACCCACCCTTCCTGTATTGTGGAGTATTATCTTTGGGAGTCCTGGGACCTGGCTGTGATCTTTGGCGTCTCTGATTCTGGCTCGTGGCCTTGAAGGCTGAAACCTTGGGGGGAAAGGCGTGGGTCTTATTCTCTACAGTGGTGTGTGTGCCAGCAAGAAGTCTGCTGTATTGTCTGGCCGTCAGGACTCTGCTGTGAAGCCTCATAGCCTGCCTGTTGGGAAGAACAGGTTTTTCTCTGTGTTTATTTTTCAAACTATAAAGTGCCTTTGCTTTTACCAGCGTGTCTGGCTGTTTTTTCCAGTCTGGGGGCACCCAGACAGAACACTTACTTACTTACTTACTTACTTACTTACTTACTTACTTACTTACTTACTTACTTACTTACTTACTTACTTACATACTTACTTACTTACTTACTTACTTACTTACTTACTTACTTACTTACTTACTTACTTACTTACTTACTTACTTACTTGTTTGTTTATTAGATTTGTATGCCGCCCCTTTCCGTAGAATCGGGGCGGCTAACAACAATAATAAAACAGCATATAACATATCTAATATTAAAAAATAATTAAGAAACCCTTATTAAAAACCAAACATAAACACAAGCATACCGTGCATAACTTGTATAGGCCTGGGGGGGAAGGAGTATCTCAATTCCCCCATGCCTGACAACAGAGGTGGGTTTTAAGGAGCTTACGGATCCTTCAGGATCAATTCCCGTTGGTGATGATCACAGGAGGGAGCTCACCCTTATCCCTTACTAAGAGGGATGCCATAGGGCAGTGATGGCAAACCTATGCCATAAGTGCCACAGGTGGCACGCGGAGCCATATCTGCTGGCATGCGAGCCATTGCCCTAGCTCAGCTCCAACGTGTATGTGTGTGCTGGCCAACTGATTTTTGGCTCACACAGAAGCTCTGGGAGGGCGTCTTTGGTTTCCAGAGGGCCTCCAGGGGAATGGGGGAGGGCGTCTTTACCTTTCCCCAGCTCCAGGGAAGCCTTTTGAGCTTGTGGAGGGCAAAACACGAGTTTACTGGGCCTTCCAGAAGTTGGAAAATGGGGCATTTCTTACCTCCAGAGGGCCTCTGGAGGGCAGGGGAAGCTGTTTTCACTCTCTCCAGACATTGAATTATGGGTGTGGGCACTCATGCATGCACAATAGCGTATGCCCACGCTCTTTCAGCATCTGAGGAAAGAAAGGTTTGCTACCACTGCCATAGGGCATGGTGTTGTCTCAACATCTACATGTGGCCACTGAGTGAGCTTATGTCACTTTGGTGAGGTACTCTCAGTTTGCTGATGATATCCAATGATGTATCTTAACACTGACAAACTAAGTGATACCATTGTTCCCTGGAATTTTTGGCTCAGTTATTAGTATTTTAAAATGATATTAGGACTTTTAAACTGTTTTGCTTAAAAAGAAAACTTCAGGAAAACATGTTTTTTCTCTTCTTAACCAAGGCCATTTCTTTTGGTGTGAGAGAACTTGTTTTTTCAGTATCGAACAATAGAGTTCGTCTTCTGAAAAGTCCTTGAATGCACTTGTAAGTTTTAACAAAGATACAAATCCAACTGGGAAAGAGTATTGCAAGCCATACATTTGGCACTTGTGGAATATTGTCTCGAATCAATGTTTTCTATTGTTCAAGTCTCACATGTAATTGCTGTCTTTTATTGTTTGATCTCTTGCTTTCTGAAGTATTACATATACAGTACTGAGTGTTTGTATCCTTTATTCCTGTATCCTATGAAAAAATATTTGACCTTCATCCCTAAATAAATGATTTTCACTTTGCCTGAATTGCTGATTCACATTTTCAGATGAGCAAAGAATCCCCATTGCAAAGATAAAAGTATCTGGCTTAAATTCAGGGATAAAGTTTGTATCAGTTTCAGTATTGACGCCATTGCACCAGTAGCGAAAATGATCAGAGTTGCACTTTCGGAAGCTAGCCAGCCCAACTAACCAACCCAACCAGCCAGCCACAGACCAAAATATATGAAGTTAAAGTCTCCAATGAAACACAGCAGCAGGTGGAAATCTTTACTTTTTATTTACACTACTTTCAGTATTCTACCTTACTATACATACACCACACTAGTATCTCACTAGTATATCATTACAACTATCTCAATTACAGTAATTCACAGGAACCAACAGACCAATACAGCAACAGAGAGCATCAGAGATCAGAGAGCAGATCAGAGAGAGCAATACAAAAGCTCTTACATATTTATATATTTATCACCCAATCAGGTTGCTGCATGTTTAATTAACGCAGAATGACTCAGCATTCTCTTTCTAGCCCTTCCTTCTGCGTTGGGATATTACCTCAGGATATTGCTTAATCCTGACAAAAATGGAGCTGTGCGCTCTAAATCTTGTGCAAGGAAGCAAAATCTTGCACGAGGATACTCGCTCGCAAGAGATTTCACTGATTTTCAGCGTTTTTTGCTTCCGTGAAGAAAAAAACACAAAAAATTGGCAAAATCTTGCATGCATGCACATCCATGTGTGAGATTTAGCTTCCTACGCATGTGCAGAAGCCAAATCTCACGTGGGTGCACTTGCCAGTCGCTCACGCAACCGCACCAGTAGTGGCAGCTTGCCTGTTCAGCTCCATACCAAACTCAACCCTGAGTTTTGAGGCAATACCACAAATATCTTATTCTGATGGCTACAGACTGTGAAGACCTGTCAGGATCAGGTAACCTTCGTAAGACTGAATGTTTTTGGTTTTGAGGCCCAACACTTCTGCTATGTCTAATAGCTGGCAGGGCAGTAACTGAGGCTTGACTCATAACTGGTTTAGTCATATTTATTAAAGACAATAGAGAACAAAATCTGAGGTAAAACAGCTCTTAACAGCTCTTTAAATTGACAGCTTTCTGACAGAGCAACCAATCACCATGACCAATGATTCTGTTCCTAGAGTGGCTTCTAGAGGAACACTGGAACACTACAGATTCCAAGACCATGCCTCCTTTGGTGCTGAGTGGAGTTTCCCTCCCAGACAGATCAAGTTAATGCTGCTGAGTCCTTGGAAAGGAAGGACCCCTGTGCAAACTCGCTTTGCCTGTTTTCCGGCTGGTAAACTGCCGGGTAGCCCACCAAATGCTGCTGCTGCTGCCATGCCAGGAGGAGGAGAGAAAGGGAGGAAAAGGCGTAATGCAGAGCAGAGACTGCGCACAAGGGCCCCCTTGGCACAGCTGCCTGGTGCCTCCATGAGGGTTGGGCCATTCCCAAGCCGTTCCTCCGGTGACTCTTCACCAGTCAAGCAGTGGTGGTGGCAGCGGCATTTGGTGGGCTATCCAACATTTTTACCCACCCTTGGCTCCCTCCCTCTCTGGCCTTTGGCGGTGGACCCAAACACCCATGACAGTCACCGCCTTGAGCCATATGCGGGGCACCACAGGCAGGCAGCAGCTCTGGAGGCACAGCCGCCTAAGGACTCCATGGGCACCATTCTCTTTTGGCTGCCGCAGCAGAAACTACCGCAAAGGTAGGGGTGAGGTAAATCGCACACTCTCTCCCTGAAGGAAAACTACTGGCAGCTGTGCGAGCGGGCAGCCCGGGATCCAGGACAATTCGGGGGGGGGGGCTCTGACATGGGAGACACTGCAATGGGATGCTCTGCACCACACCGACTGCAAGGGACTCCCATCCCCCCCCCCGAGCACTTTCCCCTGTGACTGTCTTGGGGAAACTTTCAGCCGCTCTTGGGGGTTTTTTGACAGCGTCTGGGTATTTGAGGAGGGGGCTCGGGATGCTAAACAGGAAGGCAGAACCTCGTTGATTCTGTCTCCTCCTCCTTCTTCTCCCCGCCTGCTCATATGCACCCTCATACCCAGCAGCTGCGCTCCCCAATCAAGAAGCTTTTTCACTTTTTTTGGCCTCTAGTTTGTTCCGTGTGGAGTGGGATCAATAGGAGGAGGAGGAGAGCATGTGTCTTTCCTCCTCGCTTCTGCTTCTCCTTCTGCCGCTCCTTCCAATTAAAACAATTTTCAAGCCTGCAGGGGGAGTGGGGAGTTAAAGCCCACTGGACTCCCCTGGAGGAAGCGGGTGCCAAGCATGGAGTGCAAGCCAGGGAGCCTTGTCTGAGGCTGAAGCTCCAGTCCTTGCCACAGCTGGGATTCCCCACCTCTGGACTGCCACCACAAGCTAAGGGAAAATCCCAGGCGCTTCAGCCGGCAACAGTCAGTCTAGGCAGTCCGGAGGCAGGAAATCCCTGCGGGGGCGGCAAGCAAATAGGAAATCCCAGCAGTGTCAGCAACAAGGCAGTGAAATCCCTGCGGCAGTAAGAGAGCGCATGCGCAGTAAAAGAGCGCACACACCCAGGCTCGGGTTTGTAAGGTGAAAATGGCTCTTAAGAAAAGGCAAATAAATCTTAAACACCGGGTTCGTATCTCAAAAAGTTCATATGAAGAGGCGTTCGTAAGAAGAGGTACCACTGTATTTGGGGATGTTTAGAAGAGACATTACAAAGATCACTATTGTGGTCATATTTTTAAAAAATAGAATTGGTATTTTTTAATTTGGAATCTAGAACGTTTTGTTTGAAGTTGGTCAAGATAAAATCTGTTAGACCTTCCAGTTGTAACTGGAGATATGTCAGCTGTGAACAACCAGATCCACACCTGAATAGCTCCTGCCTATTTCACTGGAAATGTCCTAGACTAGCAGGATGGATAAGGTTGAAGAGAATTCAACTTTATCTGCTTTTTTGTACATAATGATTCCACAATGGGTAAAAAGGCCCATAAGTAAAGGTTTCCTTGTCAGTGGTGTCTCTCTAGGGCATAGTGTTCATCGCCATTTCTTAGCTGTGGAAGGCAGCATTGTCCGAAGAACCTTCTGTGGTCATATGGTCACAGCATGGCTATATGCCAAAGGCAAACAAAATGTCACTACCTTCCCAACAAAGTGGTATCTATTAACATACTTTCATTTGCATGCTTTCAAACTGCTAGGAGGGCTGGAACTTGAACAAGTGTTCTGTGGAGCCTGGGTCTTGAGCCTGGGCTGTCAGCTCTCCAGCTGACAAGCTCACAGTCAGTGGTTCTCAACCTGGGGGTCAGGACCCCTTTGGGGATCGAACGACTGTTTCACAGCGGTTGCCTAAGACTATGGGGAAAGACAAATTTCTCATGGTGTTAGGAACTAAAGCGTCTATTCTGGCGCCTTGGAACATATTTTTACAATATGACCAATCAGGCATTTACAGTGGGGGGGGGGGGGTGCCCTTCTGATCTTCCTGCCAATTAGCTTAAAGCTCTGTTGTGAGAATTGGCACTAGACTTATGGTTGGAGGTCACCACAACATGAGGAACTGTATTAAGGGTTTGCAGCATTAGAAAGGTTGAGAACCACTGCTCAGAGTCTTTAACCACTGATATCTAAAGACCCAATTCTACAGATGCTACTCTATGGTCGATAAACACAGACTTTAACTTTGTCTTTACAGGAATTCCCTAATATTATTTGGCACTGCGTAAGTTAAAGTGGTCTGAGAAAAATAAATACCAGACAAGAAAAATCTATAATGTTTCTCTTGCCTTAAACTCATCAGCCCCACACTTCTTAAAACAGTAAACTTTGGATAGAACTAAAATTATTTATTTTGAAGGTGAGACATTTAATCATAACATTGAACCAGACACCTGGCAAATGTATAACAAATAGGAGGCCAAACTGTGAGGTTTTGCAGAGATAAGAACCTGTGAACTGAAAAAAAATCTGGGAAGAGAGCTAAATATTTAAAATTCAAAATTTCCATTGTTTAACTAAAGCATTGTATCCATAAACAGAAAACATTTGTTTACTTTTAAGTCATTACATAGTGATAGGGATACACTTGCTATTATGAATTATGAATTTAAGAATATCCCCCCACACTCAAGACATCACTTTAAAAAAAAACACAGACAAAAATTCTATGCAATCACCATTTTCCAATTTTTCAGTCTAAAATTGCCAACCCCAGCTAAACCCATCAAATTCACAGGGAACCAGCTTTGGGAATTTCTTTTTCCTGATAAAATATATATTATCTATTGGAATTAAAAACAACAGCTTTGACTGTCATAAAATAATGCACCCATTTTAAAGACATTAAATTCCTGTGCCTCACTCTGTATACATGAGCCACTCTTGCAACAATTGAGAAGTATGAGGGTCACCCGAAAGTAATATGCCACTTTTTTTTTCTTCAACAATTATTTATTGAACACAATGAAATTTACGCACAAGAAAGAATGATGTTTCTTCTACACTCCCTATTTTTCCAGGTAATCTCCGACCCTTTCTATGGCCTTCCTCCAGTGAGACACAAGGACATTTATGCCCTGTCGGTACCACTCCTTGTTCTGGTCCCAAAGCCTTGGAGCTCTGCCGAACCGTCTTCTAATGGCCTCCCCCTCTGTGCCCAGCGACTAACCGTACTTCTGTCAACTGCAGATTCTCCATAAATTGTACGCAAACGTTTGTGAATGTTCCCAACAGTGTCTTTCTCTGCAATGAGAAATTCAATTACAACACGCCGCTTGTAACGTACATCACTTACAGACACCATTTCGAAACACTGCTGCAGCTACACTATCTGTCTGAAGAAAGGCAAAATTTACACATGCACTCCTGACAATTCAAATAATGTATATCTAAAGTTTTGTATTTGTACCATTACTGTCGGCTGAGGAAAAAAATGTGGTGCATTACTTTCTGGGCGACCCTCGTATTTATATATAGGCATTTCTCTTTCTAGCCGATGTCAAAGTGAAGTCAAAGCCCCCATTTCTTAAAGCTGCATATGTTGACAAACTCTGGCTTTAGAGACATTGGTGGGAGGGTGGAAAGGAATGGCTCAATGCCATTTAAAAACAAAAATTGAACCTATCCCAATACCCTCTTGTGTTGGCGTGCAGGCACGTCAGCAAAATAGCAAGAGTTGCACATTTAGTCAAAACAAATAGTTGTGTTAGTGGCCATTGTGTTAATCTAGACTGGCATAAAATCGGAAGGATTCTGTAGCAGCTTTTTTGCAACCAACACATTTTACCATATGAAAAGGCTGAAGTTTTCTTGAACAGCAGCAAGAGAAGTTAAGTTATGCCCTCTGCTGGTATCATATTTCTATTGCATACAGCACAAAGTCTCAATAAAACATAGAATTCCCTGATTTCTTCTTAATTTGTAAGAATACTTTTATATGTGTTATTTTTTTTATTGCTGAATTAAGTCAAAAGGACAAAGAAGAAAAATAATTTTTCAGATCAAAACAAAAGAATCTTTATTTTTCTGTGTGCATTTGCTATTAATTTATTTTTAATGTATGTATGCCATCCACTCCTATTTCTGGTTGTTAGTTGCTTGCTAATTTTCATGCAGTGAATATTTTAAACCTGTCTAAAATTAATTTACACTCAACCTTCTTAAGCATCTTGAACTGGAGCATGAAAATAACTGCTAGCCCTCTGTGCCCAACGACTAACCGTACTTCTGTCAACTGCAGATTCTCCATAAATTGTACACAAACGTTTGTGAATGTTCCCAACAGTGTCTTTCCCAACAGTGTCTTTCTCTGTGCCCAGCGACTAACCGTACTTCTGTCAACTGCAGATTGATGAATACTGATGATTCAGAACCATGGTATGTAATGTGACGCTTCCTTCAAGACTGTTACTCCAGTAGAACTGTCTTCAAGCCCCCCCTTCCCCCCCCCCCATCCAAGAGACATTGCAATAATCCACTTTGGTAGTGTGATCCCCCTATATTGAAAATCCCATTTTCTGGGCAAAATAAAGATTATTTTAAAAGAGAAAAGCTTTAACACATTGGGGGAATCCATGGAGACCCTCTGGAAGTATCACATACAGTGATACCTCATCATACAAACCCCTCGTCATGCAAACTTTTCGAGATACAAACCCAGGGTTTAAGATTTTTTTGCCTCTTCTTCCAAACTATTTTCACCTTACAAACCCAAGCTGCCGCCACTGGGATGCCCCGCCTCCAGACTTCTGTTGCCAGCAAAGCTCCCATTTTTGTGCTGCTGGGATTCCCCTGAGGCTCCCCTCCATGGGAAACACCACCTCTGGACTTCCATGTTTTTGCAATGCTGCAGGGGAATCCCAGCAGTGCAAAAATGGGCGCTTCGCTGGCAATGGAAGTCCAGAGGTGAGGTTTCCCAGCAAGGGGAGCCTCAGCAAAATCGCAGCATCACAAAAACACGGAGGTCTGGAGGTGGGGTTTCAAGGTCTTCTGTGTTTTTGCGATGCTACAATTTCACTGAGGCTCCCCTCGCTGGGAAACCCCACCTCCGGAGTTCCCTTGCCAGCGAAGCACCTGTTTTTGTGCTGCTGGGATTCCCCTGCAGCATCACAAAAACACGGAAGTCCAGAGGTGGGGTTTCCCATGGAGGGGAGCCTCAGGGGAATCCCAGCAGTGCAAAAACGGGCGCTTCGACTGGCAAAAGGGGTGAGCTTTGGGCTTGCACGCATTAATCGCTTTTCCATTGATTCCTATGGGAAACATTGTTTCATCTTACAAACTTTTCACCTTACAAACATCGTTCCAGAACCCATTAAGTTCGTAAGATGAGGTATCACTGTATTGATATCCCAGCTGATATTGTAAAAAATGACAATGCAAGAAAGAGAGAGTCTGATTGACACGAGTTCTTAGCTGTATAAACTGCCCCTCATTGCACAAGTTCTCCTTTATAACCCATTCCTTTTTTTAATTTATTAGATAATTCATGCCCCATATAATAGCAATTTTCTTCCTCTCACTAATTGTATTTCCTGGGTAGTTTATCAAGTTACAATTGTCTCTACAGGCATAAGACTCTGGAGAGAAAAGATATAGTTAGCTCCTATTGCTTGCACATAGAGATAGTATGAAAAGTTGCTGAAGAGATGATGTGAGGGAAAGAAGGAAGGTCCTTGAATGTTTCTTTCCAGGTGCTAATGATGTTCCCAGCTCTTACTAGCTTGCAAGTTTTTTTGCTTCCCACATTGGAGCTCATAGATCCCTGGAAGCCAAATGTAAGGAAACTCCAGTCCAACTGAAGTATCATTGAAGCTGCGGTGGTGCAGTGGTTAGATTGCAGTACTGCAGGGTACTTCTGCTGACTGCCAGCTGCCCGAAATTTGGTAGATCTCTCCAGAGGTGAGCTGAAGGTTGACTCAGACTTCCATCCACCTGAGGTGGGTAAAATCAGGATCCACATTTGCTGGGGGCAATATGCTGACTCCGAAAACCGCTTAGAGAGGGCCATAGAAGCACTGTGAAGGGGTATATAAGTCTAAGTGTTATTGCTATTGTGCTCCCAATAAGCGTTTGGTCCCCATTCTGGCTGGGGACTTCTAGGAGTGGAAGTCCATCTTACACTTTCCACATCTGAAAAACAATTGCTTAAATTACCGGTTGCTGATACGCAGCTATAGGTGGACATTATTGCTCTCCAAAGCAGGCATGGGAGCATCCCAAATGTATCCAGACTGTTTTCTGGAAAAGCTGGACTAGATCTCTGGCTTGATCCAGCATGGGTTTTCTGATACATTCTACCATGCTTCATGGTAGCAATCTTAGTTGTGTCGCCTCAGGTATTCCTTATGGTTCTTCCTGGATAATTACTCTTCTCATTGTTGAATTGCAGCATTGCATATATTGAAACATACTGCTGGAAAGTTTTTCTTATTGGTAATTTCAAGGCGGTCCTGGCATCCGTGGCTGAAAAGTTCCACCAGATGGAGTTCCATTCAGGCCTCTGCCTTGGGGTTCTGGTGCTTGTGTCACTGCTATGTGGGGAGAAGGTGGGGTTCCACCCCCTTGTCCTTTGCAGGGAGGGGGAAGCTTTCCATTGGCTACACCGGATCTTTCTTCCTGCTCTTGAGGTGACTTCTTCTTGGACTCCTTCTCTCCTTTGTTTTTATCTGAAATGGTTTGAGGAAGAGAATTGTTATTTAAAACCCAGTATACAAATGTGAATTCTTAACCAAAGCCCTTCCTAAACTCTCTTGTGGTTCCTTGTGGCATAGGTTCATGAACCCACCATCTTAAACCACAAGTGCAGAATCTGTTTTGCCTTTTTAGTGTCATGTCTGAAATAAATAATAGATACCTTAAGGTTGGAACAAAAATTAAATATAGTTAAAATGAACTTAATTAAATATATTAAACACAATTGCCCACCTAATGTGTACCATATAATAAATTTGTGCACTGTGTTTTATAGATGGATGGATAGATAGAGGATAGATAGATATGAGAGACACAGAGAGAGGGGGGGAGAGAGAGAAAGAGAGAGGGAGGGAGGGAGGGAGAGAATTTATTCAGAGAGAGAGAGAAAGGGAGAGAGAAAGAGGATTTATTAATGTATATGCTACCTGGAGTCAGTGAGATGGGAAGCACATTTAAATATGGAATGGAGTGGAGTGAAATGGAATGGAAAGAATGGAATGGAATGGAATGGAATAGAATAGAATAGAATAGAATAGAATAGAACAATTGATTGTGAGTTTTGACAGGGCTCCAGAAGCCAAGATTTGGGCAAACGTACAGTTTGGATGTCCAGGCACTAAATGAATCAGGAAAAAATGCAATCAAGAAAATAATTAACTCCTCTAATTACTTTTGAATTTTGTATCTTATTGTATCTTAAAACTCAATAAACGTGTTAAACCAAGAAGAACCCTCTGGAGCCAACTCCCCCCGGAGACTTGCACTGCCCCACTCTCCTGGCCTTCTGGAAGGCTTCAAAAACTCATCTTTGCCAGCAGGTCTGGGGTCGTTGAGCTCTAACATTCTGCTCTAGCCATTAGTACGATTGCGACATGAATGAGTGTGGTTATATGGTTTTAGATTAGTTTTATAATTGGACTTTAGAATTGTTTTTTGTATTGCTTTTATACATTGTGAGTCTCCATGAGTCTTTGGGGAAGGGCGGCAAATAAGTCCAGATAGATAGATAGATAGATAGATAGATAGATAGATAGATAGATAGATAGAGATAGATAGATGAGATAGATAGATAGATAGATAGATAGATAGATAGATAGATAATAAGATAGATGATAGATAGATAGATAGATAGATAGATAGATAGATAGATAGATAGATAGATAGATAGATAGATGAGATAGATAGATAGATAGATAATAATAATAAGATAGATAGATAGATAGATAGATAGATAGATAATAAGATAGATAGATAGATAGATAGATAGATAGATAGATAGATAGATAGATAGATAGATAGATAGATAGATGAGATAGGTAGATAGATAATAAGATAGATAGATAGATAGATAGATAGATAGATAGATAGATAGATAATAAGATAGATAGATAGATAGATAGATAGATGAGATAGATAGATAGATGAGATAGATAGATAGATAGATAGATAGATAATAAGATAGATAGATGAGATAGATAGATGAGATAGATAGATAGATAATAATAATAAGATAGATAGATAGATAGATAGATAGATAGATAGATAGATAGATAATAATAAGATAGATAGATAGATAGATAGATGAGATAGATAGATAATTAGATAGATAGATAGATAGATAGATAGATAGATAATAAGATAGATAGATAGATAGATAGATAGATAGATAGATAGATAGATAGATAGATAGATGAGATAGATGAGATAGATAGATAGATAATAAGATAGATAGATAGATAGATAGATAGATGAGATAGATAGATAGATAGATAGATAGATGATAGATAGATAGATAGATAGACAGACAGACAGACAGACAGACAGACAGACAGACAGACAGACAGACAGACAGACAGATAGATAATCATTAACTCTTCCTCCAAATCTGTGGTAGATTAAAAGAAATTGGATCTCAATCTCCAAATGTCAAGGACAAAGTAGGAACTTATGATGCGTGGATCACATGGGGCCACTAATAGCACTCATTTACACACAAGATAATGAAGGATTACTGTGTTTGAACGGTTCAAAAGCTCTACTGTGGTTCCAAATTCCACAAATGCAGAGAAGGCAGGCATTCAACAGGATCTTTCCCCATCAGGTGTTGAACTGTGGATGCAGAAAAGTAAGGGCTGGCCTAGATAAAGTTATCCCATCACCTCACACAGCAGATGAAAAGAGCATAGATAGCAGCAAAATGTAGGAGTGGAAGTTATGAGCTACATATAGGAGTGGAAGTTACGTTGCCCTGTATCTCCTAAGATAGTTTGAGGGAATGTGGTAGAGGGGATGAAGTCATACTTTATTTATTTATTTTTATTTATTTATTTTGTCCAATACACAATAATACACAATGAAGATAATAGAAGACACCTTTGAGGAAAATATATTAGAGAAAGAATACAAGAGAGAATATAGGAATAAAATGTATTAATGAGAGAATAGAATAAAAGATATAGGGATAGAAGATATATGGGATATAGGAGAGACAATAGAACAGGGGATGGAAGGCACACTGATGTGCTTTTGCACGCCCCTTACTGACCTCTTAGGAATCTGGAGAAATCAACCATGGACAGTCTAAGGGTAAAATGTTGGGGGTTAGGGGATGATACTACAGAGTCCGGTAATGAGTTCCACACTTCAACAACTATATTACTAAAGTCGTATTTTTACAGTCAAGTTTGGAGCAGTTAATATTGAGCTTTCAGTGTCCAAAGGTTCAGCTGCCAATTCACTCAGCTTTTGTCTAAGGAATTGTCTTGACAGGGATGTCAAACTCAAGACCCACTTAGATTGGGCCAGTGGGGTCACCCTACAAACAGCAAAGGACCGTCTCACTGTGCCTCTGCCAGTGGCTCTCTCGGGCTCCATTTTCCCTGGCAGAGGGCTAGCAAAACAAACTAAAAGCAAAATGAAAAAAAGGAGAAATGTTTCCCCTTTTGCATTTGAGCATCAAAGAAGGGACAGGAAAGGAGAAAGGAAACAAAGAAAAAGAAGGGAAGATGGAAAGAGAGCAAGGAGGGTGTTGGCTTGTCTCGGTATAGCTAGGCTATGAAACCTTTGACATCACCGAGCAGAGAATTTTAACAGAGCATGGATATGTGATAAAGCCAAGACACAGACTTAGTTAAATAAGTATTATTTACATATAAACAAAATATAAACAATTCAGAATAAGCATGAAGCAAATACAGAATAATAAGCACTGAGCAATCACAAAGCAAATAGCACTGAGCAATTACAAGATTAGGGTACAAAGCAAAATACAATATAGATAATAAGCACAAAGCTTATACAAGCACGAAGCTTAAACACAACTCCCCCTTCTCAGGCAAAAGTAAAAAGGAAATGACTGAGCAGAATAATGAGCTTCTATAGCTTCAATGAGGAAGTGACAAAACAGCCTTGAATATTAACTCTTCAAGTACAAGTTAACTCTTTAAGTGCACATTAACCCTTTAAGTTTGGTACAAGTGTACAATATGCAGTTTACAATGGCAATCCCTAACAACCATGTACCCTGTACTAATAGAGAGAAAAAGAAGGAAAGAGGGGAAGGAAGAAGAAAGGAGAAGGAAAAGGAAAGGAAAAAAGAGAAGGAAAAAGGAAGGAAGGAAATTATTATTATTATTATTATTATTATTATTATTATTATTATTATTATTTATTAGATTTGTATGCTGCCCATCTCCATAGACTCAGGGCGGCTCACAATTATAATGAGAGGAAGGGAGGGCCTGAGGGAAGTCCTGCTTCATCACAGATGCCCCCGACATGATTGATGTTCACCTGGCCACGCCCACCCTGGCCATGCCGAACCATCCCTCCGAGGTCATACCTAACCAGTAAAGGGCTACAAAAATTTTTACTACCACACTGTGGGCATGGCTTATGCAGGACACCCTGCATTTTCTTTCAACATCTATCAGTGCAAATTGGGTAATCTGAGGTGGAGGTCCATTTTCGCTACCCCACTGCATTCAATCCCATCCAGGCAGTAGCCCACCCCTGTACACAACCCTGCTACAAGCCCTCAATGAAATCGAGTTTGTCACTCCTGGTCTAGAATGACGATGCTATCCTTACAGGTTGGCTTCTGAAGCTTCTGCTTTAGGGTCAGATGGACTAGTGGGAAATAATGATAAGGAAGGAAATGTTCTACAGAAAAGTACTCAGAATAAGGGCAGGAACCATAGTTCCCTCTAAGCTGAACAGTGAGCAATCGCTCACTTAAAAATCATCATCAACTCAGAGTTTTCCAAACCTGCCCAGAAGCCGAGAGGGAAAGAGTGAGAGGGAAGGAGAGAGAGAGGAAGAGAGAGAAACAGATAGAAAAAAGAGAGGAAGGAAAAGAGAAAGAAAAAGAATGGGAGTAAGGAAGAGAGAAAGAAAATCAAAATCTAGTTTGAAACTAGCTCAACTATTTAAGTGGCATTTTGATATTGATAGAGTTGCCCTATTATGAGCTCAATGTTATAGACACACAGTACAGTATTTTATTTTGAAATTCTCTGAGGCAAAACAGGGTGGGTTTTTTATTTGTTTGTTTGTTTGTTTGTTTATTTATTTATTATTTCTGTGCCGCCCAGTCCCAAAGGGACTGCCGCTCAGACACTATACTTTTCCGCCCACCCCCCACCCCAAAAAAATTAGAGGGAACACTGGCAGGAACTGTCACACTGTGTATTGCCAGCCCCAGAGACATTCAGAGACATTTAGTAATTAAATAGTTAACAGAGTATATGTTTGTTAGCTCCACCCATTATGATGTAAAATCCTGCCTGCCATACATGCATCATTTCCTTTCTTCTCCAAAGAATCCACCTTCTTTCTTTTGCCTTCAAAGATGTAGCATGCATAGAAAATGCCTCTGATTAGGCATTAGTTATATTTTGTTATTTTTTAATAAAAGTAACTTCGTTTGAAATCTGTTTCTCTACTTTAATCCATCGACTCTCAGATTTGATTTATTGTAGTCCATGCGGGCTATAATTTATCTAGTAAATCTGTCAGGAACTCTGGAATAAAACAGATTTCAGAGCATTCCTCACCTTGGGCTCCCTTGGGATTGTTCTGCGTCTCACCGGAGACTTCTTCATTGTCCTGTGGTTGCTGAGCTTTTTGCTTGTTTCTCCTTTTGTTTTCTTCAGCCAGCTGGGAAAGAAGAATAAAAAAGAAAAATCTCATAATTAAAATCATAGATAGAATTAACGTCTAATAATCAAAAACAAAATCAACCCCGTGTCTTCAGCCTTCTTACATTTTGCAATTTCTTCTTGAGCTCCAAATTCATAGCCTGATACCCTTTCGATGTAGCATTGAGATAATAGATGCTCAGCCTAAAGTGGGGAAAGCACATATTTTATGGCAGTCAATGACTATGACACTGATATAACAACCGTCTTCAAGTTGAAAAGATAAAGTTTAATGATTTATAAAAGGAAGGGAGAGAAAAACAGGCTGTGTGGAATGGAATGGAAATACAAACTACAGATTGCTTCCACCAAGATTATAATCTTTTCTGTTTCTCTCTATCTTTGAAATGGCCCAATGTACAGGGCTTTTGTGTAGATAAATAGGAAAGGAAAGCTCACTAAGCTTCTTGTGGGGAAAGGAGGGACAGTAATAAAATAAATAGAATAAACATTCTGAAGATGATAATAATAATAATAATAATAATAATAATAATAATAATAATAACAACAACAACAACAACAACAACATACTCAGCTGCTGCAAAAAGACCGCACAGACTGTCTACAAGCATAGACATGATGCTGTGGCACAGATGATCCACTGGAACTTGTGCCGGAACTACCATTTCCACTGGTAAAGAACTGGTGGGATCATAAACCCGAAAAAGTGGTCGAAAATGAGCAAGCAAAACTACTGTGGGACTTCCGACTTCAGACTGACCGAATTCTGAAGCATAATACACCGGACATTGTGATCATGGAGAAAAAGAAAGTATGGATCATCGACATCACAATCCCAGGAGACAGCAGAATTGAGGAGAAGCAGCTAGAGAAATTAGTGAAATACGAAGATCTAAAAATCGAGCTGCAACGACTCTGGCATAAGCCAGTGAAAGTGGTCCCAGTGTTACTTGGCACGCTGGGCGCAGTGCCAAAGGATCTCAGCGGACATTTGAAAACCATCGGAATTGACAAAATCTCCATCTGTCAATTGCAAAATGCCGCTTTACTGGGATCGGCAAACATAATTCGCTGCTACATCACGCAGTCCTAGGTGCTTGGGAAGTGCCCGACTGGTGATGAAATACGAAATCCAGCATAGTGATCTCTTTTGCTGTGTTGTACTGACATAATAATAATAATAATAATAATAATAATAATAATAATAATAATAATAAATATAATATTAGGTTTGTATGCCGCCCCTCTCCGCAGACTCGAGGCGGCTCACAACAATAATAATAACAATCTGACAATGTAACAAATCTAATATCTAAAAAACATTAAAAACCCATCATTTAAAACCATACAACACAAGCATACCATACATAAAACTATATAAGCCTGGGGAGATATCTCAATTCCCCCATGCCTGATGATACAGGTGGGTCCTAAGCAATTTACGAAAGACAAGGAGGGTGGGGGCAGTTCTGATCTCTGGGGGGAGTTGATTCCAGAGGGCCGGGGTCTCCACAGAGAAGGCATAAAAGATAAAACTTGACTGTAAAAAATATGACTTTAACAATCGAGTTGTCGAAGCCTGGAACTCATTACCGGACTCAATAGTGTCAATCCCTAACCCCCAACATTTCTCCCTTAGACTCTCCACGATTGACCTCTCCAGGTTCCTAAGAGGTCAGTAAGGGGCGTACATAAGTGCACTAGTGTGCCTTTCGTCCCCTGTCCAATTGTCTTTCCTTTATCTCATATATCATATATATTTTCTTCCTTTCATATATCTTCTCCTCTGTTTTTACATATTATCTTTATATATATTACTTCATGTCTATTCTCTTCCATATGTATTGTGTATTGGACAAATGAATAAATAAATAAATAATAAATAAATAAAATCATTTCTAAATTTTACAATGATCTTTTACAATTTGAATGAATCAAAGATATAGTCAAAGGACCCATAATTGCCTGGGCAAAATATGTAGGACATAACATACACTTGGCCGACTGGGAACAAACTTGGAATAGAAATTATAAACTAACAAAATTGGCATCTTACTAAGAAAACCATTACAAAATGTTCTACCATTGGTATTCGGCTCCAGCAAGATTAGCGAAAGTATATCCAAATTTAAATCCAAGCTGCTGGAAGTGCAAAAAAGGAACATGGCACCTTCTTTTACATGTGGTGGTTATGTCCTGAAGCGAGGAATTATTGGTAAAAATACACAACTGGTTGCAACAAATAACAGGTGCAACTATAGAATTTACCCCTGGAACTTTTTCTACTGAGAATATTCAAAAGCCAATATAGAAAAAACATCAAATATACGTATTACATATATACGTAGTACGTAGTACGTATTACAACAGCTACAAGACTTATGTTGCACAATGTTGGAAAAATACCCACCCACCTACTGAAAGCATAATAATAATAATAATAATAATAATAATAATAATAATAATAATAATAATAATAATAATAATTTATTAGATTTGTATGCCACCCTTCTCCGAAGACTCGGGGCGGCTCACAACAATAATAAAAACAATATTACAGCAAAACAAATCTAATATTAAAAAGAAGCATATAAAACCCTACCATATTTAAAACCAAACAACACATACATACCAAACATAAAATATAAAAAAGCCTGGGGGAAGGTGTCTCAACTCCCCCATGATACATAATCAAAATAATAATTATTTTAATTTAAAAAAACCTTACAACTGTGCAGAAAAGGACAAATTAACTATTGAATTAAGGGGACAAAAAGACTCAGAATATTTCAACATATGGGAAAACTGATATCAATGGATCGATGACAGAAAGCCAAAAAAAGGAAATTGGAATAAAGATAGAATACTGTAAATATTGTACTAAGCTATATGGTTCAAATAGGAAATCAATGTAAATAAGTAAATGTAAAATTGCTTAATGGTTTACTGTAATTTTTGGAAATTTTTGGAAATTAATAAAGAAATTTGTTTTTTAAAAAAGGATAAACATTCTGACAGGAGGAAAAATGTTGTACATACACCATCAGAAGAATGAAAGGTAAGATCACACCGGGGTTGGAGACCAGGCTGAAAACCTTCTGAAACCAGGAAGGGAAATCATGCTCCAGAGTTTCTCCGATGACTTCAAACATTCTGGTTTTACCACTATTAACAGAAATAATACAGAGAGATGTAAATAAAAACCAGACAAAGACTGTTTGACTTCAAATTAATGCCAAATAGAAAGAAATGGCATTTATAACAATATCAAGAATATTATTGAGCTGGGGAGGTGCAGCAGGTAGAGTGCTGTACTGCAGGCCACTGAAGCTGACTTGTAGATCTGAAGGTCAGCGGTTCAAATCTCATCACCGGCTCAAGGTTGACTCAGCCTTCCATCCTTCCGAGGTGGGTAAAATGAGGACCCGGATTGTGGGGGCAATAGCCTTGCTCTGTTAAAAAAAGTGCTATTGCTAACATGTTGTAAGCTGCCCTGAGTCTAAGGAGAAGGGCGGCATAGATAGATAGATAGATAGATAGATAGATAGATAGATAGATAGATAGATAGATAGATAGATAGATAGATAGATAGATAGATAAATGTTACATCAGTCTCAGAGATGGGCTGCTGTTGGTTCGGACAGGCTCAGGTAACCCAGTAGTTGTGAGCTACAGGTTGCCCACCCTCTCCGGTGCTATTCCATCATACAGTGTTTCCCCGAAAATAAGACAGCGTCTTATATTAATTTTTGCTCCCAAAGATGTGCTACGTCTTATTTTCAGGGGATGTCTTATTTTTTTTCAATGAATTGTATCCTGTATCCTGCTGCAGCAAAAACGCATCCAAACATGCAGCTGCATGTTGGATGCATATTGGATGTGTTTTAAATCTGATTGATGCAGCGATTTGCAATGCAATTTATGGACAGCAGTTTTATATATGTTCTGTTCGGGAATACTGCAAAATGAAACATCTCCTACGTCTTACTTTCAGGGGATGCCTTATATTAGGCAATTCTACGAAACCTCTCCCATGTCTTACTTTCGGGGGTGACTTATTTTCGGGGAAACAGGGTATGTCGCCAGGTTTTAAAGCCGCGTGCACTCACATTTTTGAAGCTGGGTGAACCGCTTAATACAACTGGTAGCAGCCCACCACTGATCAATCTGGAGTTCCTTAGAATCAGCCCAGAATTCCTCAGCCAGCAAAGCTTGTGGACTTCAACTCCCAGAATTCCTCAGCTGGCTGAGGAATTCTGGGAGTTGAAGTCCACAAGTCTTAAAGTTGCCAAGGTTGAAGACCCCCCAACTCTGAATACCAGGGTGTGTTAAGGAACAATCTTGTCATGGAGACTTTTTCTTACATAGAAATTTGTTGAAAAGAGTAATCATTTTAGCATAAATTTGGCCTAAAACAGCATTTTAGCTGTTATTGGTTTGTATGAATCTTAGATTCCAAATTTCAAAGAAATTTGGGGAAACTGCAGTCTTTGTTTGAAAGACTTCCAGTTATGGACATCCCATAATTTTAGGAAGCAAACTACAGTATTCCATTATTTAATAGTTCTCATGGTTCAAATAATTATTCCTTATAGTTGTGAAAACTGGGACAGCACAATGGTTAGAATGCAGTATTGCAGGAAAACTCTACCCACAGCCTGGAGTTTGATCCTGACTGGGCTCAAAGTTGACTCATCCTTCCAAGGTCAGTAAAATGAGTACATACACTATTGAGGGAAATATGCTGACACTGTAAACCACTCAGAGAGTGCTGTAAAGCACTATGAAATATCGTATATCAGTTTAAGTGCTACTGTTATTATTTTTAATTTGGATTTCTCTCTGTAAAGCTCCTGTTTATTGATCATTGTCTCCTAGAGGTAGGAAACAGGCAGTGGCAAATTACTTCTAAAATCTTGCCAAAGATAAACCCTTTAGGGGTTTATCCAGTTGCCAGGAATCAATACTGACTCAAAGACGTGTGCCCATAAATACACTTTCACACACATGACTATGAAAAGTGGATGGAACTGGAAATGGCATGGTGGCGATTCCAAGGGAACAGAACTCTCCGTCCCTGTGCTAGCTTTTCCCTGCTTGTGGGCTCCAAAAGGAGCCAAAACCACTTTGTATGGGTAGGAAAGCAAAAGAGGGCCATCCTGTGATGTCGCCTGGGAGAATGCAACTCTCCTGAAGAATTCCAGGACTTTTTCTTCTCTCTCTCTCTCTCTCTCTCTCTCTCTCTCTCTCTCTCTCTCTCTAATTATTTATTTATTTATTTATTTATTTATTTATTTATGTATGTATGTATGTATGTATGTATGTATGTATGTATGTATTTATTTATTTATTTATTTATTTATTTATTTATTTATTTGTATGCCGCCCCTTTCCGTAGACTCGGGGCGGCTCACAACACAATAAAAACAGTTTACAGTGAACCCTCGATCATCGCGAGGGTTCCGTTCCAGGACCCCAAGCGATGATCGATTTTTCGCGAAGTAGCGGTGCGGAAGTAAAAACACCATCTGCGCATGTGCAGATGGTGTTTTTACTTCCACCGCCGCCCGCCCTTCGCCCGCCCACCCCGTTGCTCGCGCCTGGGGTTTCCTGGGGAGTGGAGCCGGGGTGTCCCCAAGCGCGCGCGCATTGCTGGGGCCGCTTCCCAGCTGGGGAGCAGAGCCAGGGTTTCCCCAAGCGCGCGCGCGTTGCTGGGGCCGCTCCCCAGCTGGGGAGCGGAGCCGGGGTTTCTCCAAGCGCGCGCGCGTTGCTGGGGCCGCTCCCCAGCTGGGGAGCGGATCTGGGGTTTCCCCAAGCGCGCGCGTGTTGCTGGGGGCCGCTTCCCAGCTGGGGAGCGGCCCCAGCAACGCGCGCGCACTTGGAGAAACCCCGGCTCCGCTCCCCAGCTGGGGAGCGGCCCCAGCAACGCGCGCGCGCTTGGAGAAACCCCGGCTCCGCTCCCCAGCTGGGGAGCGGCCCCAGCAACGCGCGCGCGCTTGGGGAAACCCCAGATCCGCTCCCCAGCAACGCGCGCGCGCTTGGAGAAACCCCGGCTCCGCTCCCCAGCTGGGGAGCGGCCCCAGCAACGCGTGCGCGCTTGGAGAAACCCCAGATCCGCTCCCCAGCTGGGGAGCAGCCCCAGCAACGCGCGCACGCTTGGGGAAACCCCAGCTCTGCTCCCCAGCTGGGCAGCGGAGCTGGGGTGTCCCCGCGCGTGCCGCCCGCCCGCCCACGCCGTTGCTCGCGCCGCCGCTGGGGTCTTACCGGGGCAAGAGGGGGAAGACCCAGGGAAGCCGCCCAGCTTCCCAGCTGGGGAACTCCACCATCTACGCATGCGTGGCCATAGAAAAAAAGGCACACATGCGCAGATGGTGGAGTTTACTTCCGGGTTGAAAACTCGCGAAATAGCCCTTTCGCGATGCTTGAGGACGCGAAACTCGAGGGTTCACTGTATAACGAATCTAATAATTTACAATTTAAAATATTAAAAAACCCCATTATTAAACAGACATACACACAAGCTTACCATACATAAATTGTATAGGCCCGGGGGAGATATCTCAGTTCCCCCATGCCTGACGACAAAGGTGGGTTTTAAGGAGTTTGCAAAAGGCAAGGAGGGTAGGGGCAGTTCTAATCTCTGGGGGGAGCTGGTTCCAGAGAGTCGGGGCCACCACAGAGAAGGCTCTTCCCCTGGGGCCCGCCAACCGACATTGTTTAGTTGACGGGACCCGGAGAAGGCCCACTCTGTGGGACCTAATCGGTCGCTGGGATTCATGCGACAGAAGGTAGTCTCTGAGATATTCTGGTCCAATGCCATGAAGGGCTTTAAAGATCATAACCAACACTTTGAATTGTGACTGGAAATTGATCAGCAACCAATGCAGACTGCGGAGTGTTGGTGTAACATGGGCATACCTAGGGAAGCCCATGACTGCTCTCGCAGCTGCATTCTGCATGATCTGAAGTTTCGGCAAGTAGAAGAGGCAGTCTAAGATGGCTGCCACAGAGACAGAGACAGCTTAACATCTAAGAGGAGTGCTGGAGCAGATTTGGAGAACAGTGTTTGGAATTGGGTGAGAAGAATCTTTGTTATTGAAAGTGTAACCCCAAAATAGTTTCCAGAAAAAATGAGTCTCATAGTTATCCATAAAGTGGATGCAACTTAACACCTTGAGTAAAACTTTAAAACTTCACAATGGAAGAGATAATAATCGAAAGAAGACAATGGAGAATTTGATAAAAAATATAGAAAATTGGATTTTCCCATTCAACAGGTGTTGGCTTGGGCTAGGCACTTTAAAATGCTGGAGCTATTTATATAAAAAGTTAATATCATATTTATATTTTGGAATATTCTAGTAAAATTGGATAAGAATGGTTAAGATTGAAATCTGATTTAAGCCTGCCATCTGCTGTCAAAGGAAGGTATAACATATTCCCAACATCCTGGAAAGACTTAGCTTTTGGAGATTTAAATTGAGAATAACAAAAAAATTACTATTAAAAAGATCCCGAAAGCTTTGATATAAGACTGAACTGGGAGAGGGACTTTTGGACTATTTAGAGGAACAGACTGATTAAATTCGGGATACAAAGACTCTTGGGCATTGGACATTATTATTATTTTATTTATTGAGGCTTTAGGTTGAAATATAAATTTGCTGGATTATTGGACAAAAAGAAATAAAAAACAAAAACAAAAAATTAGAGGAATTTGGGAAGAAATTGTGTTGATAATTCAAGACACTAAGACAAGAAGATGCGAGGGGATTATGGACAAAAAGCACAATATAGATGAAAAACTGGAAATTATGAAACAATGAAAAAGCCTGCGAGGTAAGAGCTGGGAAGATCGTTAGCATCTAGTTGGGGCGGGAGGGGGGGTGTATATATTCAGAGTATAAGATGCACCCAAATTATTGGCCTCTACTAGGGAGGAAAAAGGTGCATCTTATACTTTGAAAAATATCAGAAGCAACATGAGAAAATGTTATTTTACTGAAAGAGTTGTAGATGCTTGGAACAAACATCCAGCAGACGTGGTTGGTAAATCCACAGTAACTGAATTTAAACATGCCTGGGATAAACATATATCCATTGTAAGATAAAATACAGGAAATAGTATAAGGGCAGACTAGATGGACCGTGAGGTCTTTTTCTGCCGTCAATCTTCTATGTTTCTATGTTTCTATATGGCATATCTTTACATTACAAAGTGAATTAATAATAAAAAGGAAATTTAGAATTTTAGTGATGGTAATTTTGAATACGTTTTGATAATATGATGATGGTTATAAAAAAAATTGAACAAGATAATAATGAAAAATTATAATTTAACAAAAATATGTATTATTAGAATTATATAACTTGTCAAATGCAAATATGATGAATATCATTTTTAAAATATTGCATTTGTATTAAAATGTGATTAGAAAGGGGATTTTTTAAAACATAACTGTGGCATAACTAAAAATCAGAAAGGGGATAAACAATGGAGGATTCTCATTTAACATACATTTGTGTATTACTATTAGAACTATATAAATTCCTTTTGTGCATTCTCTTTGCTCACACACCCAGTATGCGCGCATACCCACAGCTTCAAACCTTCCCTAAATAGGATAGGATAGGGGTAGGAGGACAGGCCCACCCAGAGGTCACTACTATTGGTTCGCTCTAACCAGTACGAACCAGCTGAATACCAACTCTGAATATGGATATCGATACAAGCAGTCTAAAAGCAAATCTAGCAAAATCTCCTAACTATAATATGCTCTCTACTACATCTGATTTTTGTTTGTTGGCTTGTAGGTGTCCTTTCAAAAATAAAATGGATTTTATATTGTAAGCATGTTGATAGCCCCTTGAGGCTGGTAAGCTCCCTACGGAGAGGGGCGGCATACAAATCTAATAGATAGATAGATAGATAGATAGATAGATAGATAGATAGATAGATAGATAGATAGATAGATAGATAGATAGATAGATAGATAGATAGATAGAATAAATAAATAAACAAAAAACAAAAAAACCAATCAAACAATCAATCAATCAACCAATCAATCAATCAATAATCTTCAAGAGAAGTTTTGCTGAGCATTTGGCCCCCATAAATTTCCTGTTGAAAATCAAAGTAACATGGTGACTCAGACATGTATGTTACAAAGTTCAATGCATTTTACTCCTGGATTCTTAACAACTATTCATGTTGAAGGAATCTACCCAATATTATTCTATTCATTGGTGCCATATCAGTTAAGGAAGAAAAGGATACTCAAAGCTATAGACCTGAATGGACCACAGTCAAACGATGGTGGGATGGATACGATGGTATAGACAACGGGCAGAGTCGAGAGGAATAGGATGAACAAGAGCATTGCCATGTAGAAGTTATTGGATCTTGAAGCTTTGAAGACTCTTTCATGGGGAACATTGCAGCACATCACAGCCCAACACTGAAGGTACATAGATGTATGGAGGCGGAGAACATTGATAGCAGGAAGACAGGGTGCATAAAAAGAACCCATCCTAGAAACAACAATAAAGGCAACCAAAATATTACATGCTGGTCACAGGTGAGTGTTTATGACCCTTGACCCCTTTCTCTGCATACTGACTTGGTTACAAAGCTTACAAATGTGATTCTTTTTTTCTGGATCATATGCAGGGGTGAGCAGCAGGCAGGATGGGGTGGAATGCAGTTCCATCAGTGGAAATTTGTGTATTTATTTATTGGATTTGTATGCTGCCCCTCTCCGAGGACTTGGGGCAGCTCACAACATAAATGAAGCTGTGTGCCCAGCTCCAGCTGACCATCCCACCCTCCCATCCTCCTCAGAAAGTAGCAGGGAGACCAGCACCGGCAGGAGTTGCAGGGGGCCCATTTCCTCTCCCCAGAGACCAACACTGGTGAGGTTGTAAGCTGAGGACTTAACAGTTCACTTGCACGATGATGATCATTCAAGCCACTCCCACCTGGTCACATGGCTGGCAAGCCACTCCTACCCAGTCACCTGACCATCAAGCCACACCCGCAAAACAAGACACATCCACAGTGTGGAAGTAAAAATTTTGGCTGCCCATTACTGATCATACATACTTGACCCATCAAAGCAGTGAGGCAGAAAATGCTACACCTCCCCTCTCCTAAGAAGGTACATCTGAGACAGTGGTCCCCAAACTTGGCAACTTTAAGACTTGTGGACTTCTACTCCCAAAATTCTAGGAGTTGAAGTCCACAAGTCTTAAAGTTGCTGTTGTGGTTCAGCCTGGGACCCCTCCGGGAATGGCTGATTTGCTGTCGGTGTCCGGCTCAGAGGCTGAGGACCAGGAGGGGCAGACTGATGAAGAAGCTGAATCCCAGGCTGAAGATGAAGGACAGCCAGAGTTCCACCAGGGGGAGCTCTCCCCAGCAAGCAGCCTGGATTCCCTGGGGGAAGATGCTAGTGACTTCATAGATATGCGACAGAGGAGAGCTAACGAGAGAAGAACGCAATTGGCCAGATATTTCCAGCATTAGGGGTCGCAGCTGGGTTTGGGTGTGGTGCTTGGGAAAGGATAAAAGGCGGCCCCACCCTTCCTGGCTTGTGGAGTTTTATCTTGGAGATTCGTGAGACCTGTTTGTGAACTTTGGTGGCTACAATCCTGGTTTGTGCCTTGGACTCTTGAAACCTTGGGGGGGTGTGCCAGCAAGAAGCTTTTGGAATTGACTGGACATCAGGACCCTGTTGTAAAGTATTGTAACCTGTCTGCTGTGAAGACAGGTTTTCCTTTGTGCTTATTTTTTCCTGCTATAAATTACTTTTGGATTTTACCAGAGTGTCTGGCTGTTTTTCAGTGGGTGTGGAGGTCTGGGAAAACCCAGACAGAACAGTTGCCAAGTTTGAAGACCTCATATTTAATAACTAAGAAGAAGGGCTTTCTCTGTGGTGACTCTCTCTCTACAGAAAATCATCTTGCATAGAATAGATTGACACCCACCTCCCAATTCGGACACTCTATTGCAAGGCCCTGAAGATCTCATTTTGCCAACAGACCTGGAGAACCCAGAGTGGGATGGATCAAGTCAAGTGGCTTATTTGATTAATTGATTGTTTCTGCCGGAGGAGTGGGGATGGGATTACAGTATTGCTTTTTACTGTTTTTTAATATTGGTGTCTTTTTAATCTTTGTAAGCTGCTCAGAATCACTGAAAATGAGCTGGGGATCCATATAAATTTTCTTAATTCTTTTTTTAAAAATTCAACATAGTCTACTAATCTACATTATTTTGTTTGCTCTGAGATGCTTTGCACAGATGCTGTTTCCAGTGTTGTGATACAAGTTGATTGATTAATACACTCGATACAAATTATCTCACATGTAAGACCATATTTTTTATTCTAAATTCAGTTGGAATATGGAACCAGATGAAGTCCTTTTATTAATTTCTAATATACTTTAGATTTTGTGATTGAAATAAATGGACAGAAGGTTCAAGCAAATAAATAAAAACTATGTTGACGAAACTGGACATGCCAGCTTTTTGTTAAACAAAGAAATTTTTAAACTGCTTTCACAGACCACTATTTATTCCTGCAAATGGAGATTTCCAAGTATCATACCAATCAATAGGGTGGACAAATTAATAGGAGCTGCTCATTTTTAGAAGAGGTTAGGACATGAAGTTTCATTTCAAAATACCTTAGAATTGTTTCTCTTGGCAATCCACTACCCTGTTCCCCCCCCCCAATAAGACATCCCCTGATAATAATCCCAATTGGGCTTTTGAGTGCATGGCAATAAGGCCAAGCACTTATTTTAGGGTTCAAAAAAGAAATAAGACAAGGTCTTATTTTCGGGAAAACATGGTAAGTGTAAGTCAGGAGAAAGAGAATAGGAGAGGAAAATAAAGCCCTTCATGGCACCGGACCAGATTATCTCCGGGACCGCCTTCTGCTGCACGAATCCCAGCGACCAGTTATGTCCCACAGGGTGGGTCTTCTCCGGGTCCCGTCAACTAAACAATGCTGCTTGGCGGGACCCAGGGGAAGAGCCTTCTCTGTGGCAGCCCCGGCCCTCTGGAACCAACTCTCCCCAGAGATTAGAATTGCCCCCACCCTCCTTGCCTTTCGTAAGCTACTTAAAACCCACCTCTGCCGCCAGGCATGGGGGAATTGAGATACCCTTTCCCCCTAGGCCTTTACAATTTTATGCATGGTATGTCTGTATGTCTGTTTGGGTTTTTTTATAATGGGTTTTTAATTGTTTTTAGTATTGGATTATTATTATATGCTGTCTTATTATTGCTGTTAGCCGCCCCGAGTCTCCGGAGAGAGGCGGCATACAAATCCAATAAAGAAAGAAAGAAAGAAAGAAAGAAAGAAAGAAAGAAAGAAAGAAAGAAAGAAAGAAAATAAAGAAAAGGAAGGCAAGAGGAAGATTAAGAAAAGGGGACAGAGGTAAGTTTAAAAAAACTGGGCAAGGAAAATAAGAAAAATAATTCATGTGCCATAGTCACTTTTAGCTCTGACTGGTCTACTTGAAGCTTCAGCATAAGAGAAGAGGAGAAAATAAAAATTAAAATCTAGGGTTTCAATGTGTGACTGTGACTGCCATCTGGATCACCAGTAGTAGCCTTTGAGAATAGTCCCTCCTCTCTCATTAAGTACCATTATGTACAGTAGTGGGTTCTAAAACCCGTTACTATCAGTTTGAAGCATCCCAGGCAAGTGGGCGGAGCCTCCTGCCACTGGCGCTACCGGTTCGTAGAACTGGGCCAAATCGGGAGCAGCTGTATGTAACAACTGGCTGAAATTAGGAATGAATGTGGTCTCCAATAAAAATAGAAATCTTTAACAAGAGCAATACATTTCACTTTTATTTATGGCAGCTGACACAGAGAACCTTAAGACAATGTTCCTTAAGAAGGTATATATTTCAATCAATCACTATAGGTAACACATTGATATTGTAACATAGTTAGATTACACTAAGTGGTGTTTGTTCCTTTTCTCTCCTGTGTAGTAATAAAATTGTGCAAAGCAGACTGAGATGTGACAGAGCTGAAATGCCATTCCTTACAAAAGAGATGAGGGTGAGGAAGGACACTAGACACTGGATTTTGACATAATTTATGAGGGGGTCCTTGGTACTCTCTAAACTTGGTTCTATCTGTCCTTGGCCCTGATAATGTTACTTGGTTTGGTAATGAAACATATGCAAGGAAACAACCAAGCTCAAGTCTTTGGAGAGGGGTGGCAAATTAATAATAATAATAATAATAATAATAATAATAATAATAATAATAATAATAACAAAACAACAACAACAACAACAATAATAATAATAATAATAATAATAATAATATCATCTCCGAGATCGCCTTCTGCAGCATGAATCCCAGCGAATGATGAGGTCCCACAGAGTTGGTCTCCTTAGGGTCCCGTCGAACAAACAATGTCGACTGGTGGGACCTAGGGGAAGAGCCTTCTCTGTGGTGGCCCCGGCCCTCTGGAATCAGCTCCCCCCAGAGATTCGCACTTCCCCCACCCTCCTTGCCTTCTGCAAGAGTTTAAAAATACATCTTTGCCGCCAGGCCTGGAGACATCCCCTGTCCAGCAAATGTTGTTAGTGTGATTGCTGAATGAATGAAAATGAATGTTTTTAAAGTTAGAATTTTAAGAACTTTTTAGTATATTAATTGGATAACTGTACTGTTGTGTTTCGCTATATATTGTGAGCCGCTCCAAGTCCATGGAGAGGGGCGGCATACAAGTCCAATTAAATAATAATAATAATAATAATAATAATAATAATAATAATAATAATAATAATAATAATTTCAACCCTGAGGTACAAATATTCTCCAATATGATTAATATTTTCTTAGGCATTGAATCAAATTCAAGAAAATCATCCCCTTGTTTTAATAGTTAATGTCTAATTTTGGAAAACAGATATAAAATTTCTTGTCACAAATATGTAGCCTCACAAGTCATCATAAACCTGATGCCAGAATATTGGGGTCCCTTATGTCAATATGTTGAGCGCTGAAAGGGAGACAAAATAATACACCTCACAACTTTTTTCTAAACGCATTACCTGAACAGCATAGGTGAAGTGTCTAAATAAGTTCACAACAGCATCGATGTTCATTAAAATATGAGAAGGTCTGTGCCAAATTGTTCTAGAAGTGATTGATGGGATTGCTAATTCTGGCTGACCTATTCCAATATCAGCATATAATTGTTCAGTTGCTTAGGGAATTTTAGTAGTTCACCACCCAGCTTCTATGGGGAATATGAACATTCTGAGTTTAAGTGAGGTTAAAGCAAGCGAAGGCAGCCTGAGTCCTAAGGCACATACTGCCCTTAGTTTAGTTTCGAAGAGGCTGGTTTTGGAAGATTTTTGGATGTGAGCGATTCAGGCCTCTAACAAGACTGGCTGCAGGAGGAGAAAGAAAAGAGGAGGTCAGAATGTGAAGAAACAGGGATAGTCAGAAAAATGAAAGGCTCGGTGGGGGGGAGGGAGTAGTGGTTTTTATAGGTCGTTCTCGATTTACAACCATTCATTTAGTAACTTTATGAATGGTGTGTATGTATAAGGTTTGACTGCTTTTTTAATATAAAGGGTTAGTTTTAGAGATTATATTCAACTTCTTTTTATTGCTTGTATCTTTTTGTATTGTATCATAGTATTTTGTAAGCCGCCCTGAGTTCTTCAGGACTGAGCGGCATAGAAGTCAAATAAATAAATAAATAAATAAATAAATAAATAAATAAATAAATAAATAAATAAATAAATAAATAAATAAATAAATAAATAAATAAATAAATAAATAAATAAATAAATAAATAAATAAATAAATAAATAAATAAATAAATAAACAAACAAACAAACAAACAAACAAACAAACAAACAAACAAACAAATAAATAATTGGATTTGTATGCCGCCCCTCTCCGTAGACTCAGGGCGGCTAACAACAATGATAAAAACAGCATGTGACAATCCAATAATAAAACAACTAAAATCCCTTATTATAAAATCAAACATACACACAGACATACCATGCATAACTTGTAATGGCCTAGGGGGAAGGAATATCTCAACTTCCCCATGCCTGGCGGTATAAATGAGTCTTCAATAGTTTACGAAAGACAGGGAAGGTGGGGGCAATTCTAATCTCTGGGGAGAGTTGGTTCCAGAGGGCCGGGGCCGCCACAGAGAAGGCTCTTCCCCTGGGGCCCACCTAACGACATTGTTTAGTCGACGGGACGCGGAGAAGGCCAACTCTGTGGGACTTCATCGGTCGCTGGGATTCATGTTGCAGAAGGCGGTCTCGGAGATGATATTATTATTATTATTATTATTATTATTATTATTATTATTATTATTATTATTATTAATTACTTAGATTTGTATGCCGCCTCTCTCCGAAGACTTATTATTATTATTATTATTATTATTATTATTATTATTATTATTATTATTATTAATTTGCCACCCTCTCCGAAGACTTGAGGGGATTCGTGTGGTTCAAAGTTACAACCACATTCTAAAAAGTGACTTTTTAAAATGTATGATCATTATCTCATCCTCTCTGTGGTCATGTGATCAAAATTCAAACCCTAGTATTTATGACGGTTGCAGAGTCCTAGGGTCATGTGATCACTTTTTGCAACCTTCTGACATGCAAATTCAGTCCGGAAGCCAGTTCACTTAACAACCACGTTATTAACAATGGTGGTGATTCACTTAACAACTGAAATGGAAAATGGAGATGTAAAAGTTGTAAAACAGAGCAAAACTCACTTAACAACTATCTTACTTAATGTTGGGCTCAATTGTGGTGGGACGCTGAGGGTTACCTGTAATCTATTTGCAACTTGTTTTAGACCTGCTTACCATTAGCATGTAGCATGCCAACAATAAATCCGCCTGGCAGAAAAATTTACCCAGAAGATATGTGGACTAATAGCTGCCATCCAATCAATATGCCAAAGTTTCAGCCCTACTTAGTCCTGTGAAAGCTCTCCTGGACAAGTCTACTTGCCAGGAAGGAGAGTGGGGGTGAAAATCCAAGCTCAGTTTACTTTCTTATGTCTTTTGCCGATCTTTACACCACTTGGTAAGTGACAGCCTTCAGAGGAGATGGTCCACTTTTCTTTTGAAGTTCTCTCTGAAATAACAGAATCTACTAATGTTCTAGTAAAGTCTGTCTTAACAAAAGCGACTTTGTGTTATAGCCAATCCCTTTCCTTGTGTAAAGGAGCAAAGTGAGAAGAGATCTGCCAATTGGAGAGAATATTTATAGCTCAGAATTGAACTTGTCCTTGGTGGTCTCTGGGTTTATTTGCAAACATTTCATGACCCAAATAGGGCATATCATCAGTGCTGGAAGAGAGTTGTGTTTGCTCTGTTTTTATAAACTAGTGGCTTGCTGGAAAGAGCAATGAAATCACAAGAATCTCAGTTCGACTGCCAAAAGTCCACTGTTATCAGCATAGTTAATAACGAGCATTCAACAAAAGGTAATAAATTCAAGTCATTAGTTTTTGGCATTGACTCAAAAAATGCCTTCAAAAAACAGTATTACAGGATTGCAGAAGGGTTTAAGAGAGATTCTTCAGCTACTAGTTCTCTCTCTCTATTTAGGAATGTTGAACTTCTGTACCAAGGTTTCCCATAATCCTCCCTTTTATACTATCAGTTATGACAAGCTGTGCATAGAAGTATTCAATGCCTAACCTACGTTACCAGATATATTCTTGTCTCCCCTGCATTCTTCTTACCCTGACATCTAATATGGGGTCCACAATATCCCCCTCCTCATCTGACTCAAATCTTACCACACCTGGGGGTTCTGCAGTCTCTGGAGGTTCCCCAGGCCTTAACTCTCCCTCACTTTCACTTTCCAATTCCTCTGGTAAACACACTGGCCTATGATATCCAGATGGACCCAGTTTATTCTCCTCGAAGTCTGTGACCAAAGGAACCAGATGCGAGCCAATCACAGCAGTCAGTATGGTAGACTTTGAAGTCTGGGAATCATCTTGAAAAATGAAAACAGAACTTGCAATTATAACACATCATTGTATCTACTGAGTTCCTAAGGTTTTACCCTCAAGGGCAAAGCAAATGTCAGCAGCAGCACTGATTATAAACTATTTATTAATAGTTGCCATGAACATTGCCAGTCACATTCATAAGACAATGGAAGCACAGAAAAGTAAATCACAGAAGGAAGAAGTTCCATTTATAGAGAAATGCTGTGACCAATATGCAAGATCTTTGGAACAGAATTAACGTTGCATTTTGTAACTTCAACTGGTTAATGAATGAAAACAGTGGTATGAAATTACTTGGAAGGAGGGAATGGCTTTTCTTTGAAAGATGCCAACCAATAACTTTCTAACCTCAGAGGCAGAACCAGACCCTGTACCCAGTTTATACTAGATTATTTCATCACACCCAGCAGGGAATTTCAGGTCCTACAAAAGTCAAATTGGCATCATGAAATGGAGACCCCAAAGCCAGAATAGAACTGTGATTGTGTGCCCAAATCTAGAGACTGAACAAACAATTCACTCTCATGTTATATACTCCTATTCCCATGTTGTATCCTCTACAGAATCTTTTTTGGGATCTTTTGCATCTCCCAAGTTGCACTGACCAGATCATGCCTTGATTGAAGATCAGACCGAGCACATTTCCACTAATGTCAAATTCAGAATACGAAGGCTAAGAAGAAAGAACAGATTTTTACTTAGATTTGTACAGGAACACCACTTAGGAAGATGTGAAAATCAAAATTATTCCACTGCAATTGTTTTGCATTAGGGTTTTCTTGGTGCCAACACATATTGTTGAAAAATGATTTGTTACTCGAAGGTATATATTTTAAAGCCTGATTTTGCATTATGTTGATAGATCTGTTTAAGTACAGTATACAGATTTCTTTAAGGCTCTAGTTTTAAAAAACTAGGAACACACTATAAATATATTATTTATCGTTCATAGAGAGGCTGTCAAACAAGTCAATCAAATATTACAATTTCAAAACAGTCTTGACCGGGATTATTTGAAGGATTTGAAGAGGGGGAAAGGGCAAATGGCAGCCACAATAGTACAATGGAGACTATTTTTTGTGGGCATTGTAATGTTTCAATAGCACTGTTGTGGCCATGATCTTTATGGTACCTTAAGGACACCTCTATTATTAAATGATGTGGATTGGAAGTGTTGTGATTCCGTCTGAGGCCCCTCAGGGAACGGCTGATCCTCTGCCGGCTTCCTGCTCAGAGGGGGAGGATGAGGAACAGGAGGTTCAGGCAGACGGGGAAGAGGAATCTCAGGCTGAGGGAGAGGGAGGACAGCCAGAGTCCCCCGAGAGGGAGCTCTCCCCAGCAAGCAGCCTGGATTCCTTAGATGAAAATGCACAAGCAATCATCAATCTCCGGCAGAGAAGAGCAACACAACGAAGGGGACAATTAGCCAGGTACTTTCAGCACTAAAGAGGCAACAGCTGGGTTTGGGTGTGGTGCTCTCTGGAAAGGCTGAAAAGGCAGACCCACCCTTCCTGGCTTGTGGAGTATTATCTTTGGGAGTCCTGGGACCTGGCTGTGATCTTTGGCGTCTTGGAATTCTGGTTTGTGACTTTGAATACTGAAACCTTGGGGGGGAAAGGTGTGGGTCTTATTCTCTACAGTGGTGGGTGTGCCAGCAAGAAGTCTGCTGTATTGTCTGGCCATCAGGATTCTGCCGGGAAGTCTCATAGCCTGCCTGTTGGGAAGAACAGGTTTTTCTCTGTGTTTATTTTTCAAACTATAAAGTGCCTTTGTTTGTACCAGCATGTCTGGCTGTTTTTTCCAGTTGGTGTTGAAGTCTGGGGGCACCCAGACAGAACAGGAAGGTGGGGACATTTCCCCTCCCACATCTGCCATGTAGCATTGTTTTTCCTGAATTTCTCTAAAAACTAGTAATGACTTCCTTTTTAACCTGCTTTAAGATCAATCCACAAGGATTTATTATGTTCAATCCAGAAATGAGGGCAGAACCTATCTAAGCATGTCAAGTTAAAAATGGGTTTTGGCAGATAAGAAAAATGTGTAAATAATCCTGACTAGTTATCACAAATTTCTAGAAGAGTCTTTACTTTTCACACCTGCATGATGGAGACAAAATAAGTAGAAAGAAATAATGGCTAAGGCACCATGTTAAAAAGCAGCAGATAACATCTAGTCCTGCCTTAGACATGAAAGTTGCTGGGTAGTTTTGTAACAGTCTTACCTCAACTCACCTCACAGTTTTGTTGTTGTGGGAAATGTAAGAGGAGGAAGGATAATAACAGCAGGATTTAAAAAAATCTTTTTTAAAAATCCACAAATGGAGATTTTTGTCAGTTTACAGTTTAAGTGTTGGGGATTTTAAAAAAAAATTCTTCCACCTGCTACATCTACTTGTCACCCAACTTTTAAAAACACAGAATCCAAACAAAATATATCATTGTTTCTCAACCTAAAACGTTTCTCATCTTAAAACGTATGTACTTTAACTTCCAGAATTCTGCATTCTGATTGGCAAATTTGGGCTTGACAAACATCTGTCTATATAGTCCCAGTGGGTATGGCTAGCTGATAAGGCCAAAATAAGGCCGAAATAGATCTATCCTAGTCTCCCTTAATTTTCTAATTCATCAAAAAAAACATGTGACACATACAGATAGAATTGTCGGCTATCAATAAAATTAACTGCCTTGGAAATGGCCCTGGATTGGGCTGAGAGGCAAATAAGGAGCTGTGATGTTCCTTCAATACACCAGGGTGATTCGACGCAAAAATATGTAACCCTTCCCTGGTGCAGAGCTGAAGGGATTGGATACTGTAGCCTAAAGGATAATTCTCTGCCTTACAAGGCAGGAAATTTCTGGCGACGTTTCGATGAGGTCCCACTCATCATCTTCAGGCTGGTGTTTCTGTCCTTGTTCTAAGGTTTGATGGCTCAGCAAGTGCCTGCTGTGTAGAAACTTCCTGGTGAGTCAGTGGGGTCGTTGATGTAGCTGAAGTATGCTGATTAGTTAATGGTTGTTGATTAGGCATGATATCCTGAGTAGTTGAAGCTTGCAGGCTACTTGATTGTTTTACAATCAAACAATTGTTTTACAATCAAACAATCAAGTAGCCTGCAATCTTCAACTACTCAGGATATCACGCCTAATCAACAACCATTAACTAATCAGCATACTTCAGCTACATCAACGACCCCAGATGTTACCCCACTGACTCACCAGGAAGTTTCTACACAGCAGGCAATTGCTGAGCCATCAAACCACACCCAGCCACCAGTATTTATAGAAGGAAGGCAGCTTAGGTCTCGCAGTGTTCGCCTTAGAACAAGGACAGAAACACCAGCCTGAGGATGATGAGTGGGACCTCATCGAAACGTCGCCAGAAATTTCCAAATCCTACACGGGAAGAAACCCGAATATACCAAGACCGTCATACCTGTACCCGCGAAAATCTACGAAAAGATATATATGTACACACATATATATACATATATATATATATGTCAAATGTTTTTTTAGCTGGAATTTTTAAAATTAAGGGAGACTAGGATGGTCCCATTTCGGCCTTTAAGGGATATATATATCCCTTAAATGCCATGCCAAAAACTGAACTAAATGTACTGATGTTACATCTCAAATAAGGAATCAGACTGATTATCCTTGATTCATTTGGCATCATTAAAGAGGAAAAGCAGTAATAGTTTTATGCAATATGTATTTCAAAGAAGAGTGAAATGAACATAGTACCTAAAATCTGAAATACAGGTTTCAGTTTCAGGAAATGGAAGATCACTACAATTTGCTAGTACTATAGGATATAAGAAAATTCAAAAATAAAATAGTATATAGAAATTTATATAAATATAGGAGATTTAATTCTGCTTGGGCAAGGGGGTTGGACTGGTTGACCTGGAGGGTCCCTTCCAGGCTGAAATTGTTAATTGTTAGTTGCTTTAAGATACTTGGAGAAAATACATGCTGAACTGATATTTTTTTGTTAGTTAGAAAGGGGCCCAACTAAAAGGAACATTCCTTAATGCCAAGGCAAGAGAGATAAGAAAATGCTGTGCTTGCAAAATATTTAACGGGCAATAATGGGAAGGTGTTGATGAACATGTCTGAGATGCTGTTGTCTCTGAGATGTTACGGAATAGCTGTGATCAGATCAGTATCCGATAGGAGGGGTATGGGGGGGGGGCATCAAGATACAGGCTATAAAACGTAATGCTTTTGAAATTTTAAGTGTGGCTTTTGGCTCAAACCTCAATTTAAGGTCAGGCTGAATGATCCACTACACTTTGCAAACTGCTATTATTAATTAGTATTAGTATTACAGTGGTACCTCTACTTACGAACTTAATTCGTTCCATGACCAGGTTCTTAAATAGAAAAGTTTGTAAGAAGAAGCAATTTTTCCCATAGGAATCAATGTAAAAAGTAAAGAATGTGCGCGATTGGGGAAACCACAGGGAGGGTGGAGGCCCTGTTTCTTCCCAGGAGATTCCTAGAGAGACCCCACAGAGGCTTCTCCCCTGTTTCCTCTCAGGAGATTCCTAGAGAGGCCCCACGGAGGCTTCTCCCTGCCTTTTCCGGCCCTGTTTCCTCCCAGGAGATTCCTAGAGAGGCCCCACAGAGGCTTCTCCCCTGTTTCCTCTCAGGAGATTCCTAGAGAGGCCCCACAGAGGCTTCTCCCTGCCATTTCTGGCCCTGTTTCCTTTCAGGAGATTCCTAGAGAGGCCCCACAGAGGCTCCTCCTTGCCATTTCCAGTTACAGTTTCGGAGGCTCGGGTTTGTAAGTGGAAAATGTTTCTTGAGAAGAGGCAAAAAAATATTGAACACCCAGTTCTTATCTAGAAAAGTTTGTAAGTAGAGGCGTTTGTAAGTAGAGGTACCACTGTAATTTCATTCCAATAAGTACTCTTTGTTTTTATATATATTCCATCATGTGAATGCCAACCATTTCCCCATCTCTTCTTCCTCTTTCTTTTATTCACTTTTTAACTATCTTGCTGGACAAAGCATTCTGCATTGGGGTGTTTGAACACGTAAACACATAAAGAGAAGAGTTATCTCACTATACCATTCTGAAAGTTTCCAAAGAGATTCTACAGGTAAGCTCTATATCAAGTTACTAATCCTACTGGTATAATCATCTACATATTTTCTCTTTATTTCCTTATTTGCTCACATGGAAGTTCATTTTTTCAAGAAATACTGTGCAGGGCCAGTTTGGTCTAGCGGTTAAGGCACCAGGCTAGAAACCAGGAGTCCGTAAGTTCTAGTCCTTCCTTAGGCATAAAAGCCAATTACCTTGGGCCAGTCATTCTCTCTCATTCCAACCGCACAGGGTTCTTGCTGTTGTTGTTGTAGGGAAAATAGGTCTAGAAAGGTATGTTTGATATGTTATTTGTAAAGTAATAAAGGTGGGATATAAAGAAATAAATTAAAAAACTGAGATAAGATTTATATCTTATATCCATATGCAATCTGAGCTTAAATCTTTTTCTAGTAAAAATGTAAAATGGGGAGAGCAGGGGAGCTTCAACTGACATTAATACAAATGTTTTGCTTTCTCACATCCTTTCCACCAAAAGAAGGCAATTAAGTTGGATTTGTTGGGTGTAGGAATAAATCTGGCACTTTTAACTCAATGGTACCATATAAAACTCTTATCTCAGCCTGTAAGGTATAATAACAATTTTCTTAATTTTCTCATAATAATTATTTCAGAAGGATTTGTCCTTCGCAGCCCAGCAAAATTTGTTTTCAGCCACCCAGTGCTGAAAGGTTGCAGGGCTTGCAAGTTGAATGGTTATGTAAATTAAATAAATAAAATAAAGCCAATGTGTCAATACTTACAAAGCCATATTCCAAGTCCCAACACCAGCAGTGATTGAATACCCTGACAAAAACGGCTTTTAGGAAATCGCCAATTAAAATTGTGATGTAGGTTGTCACGGTGTCAGAAACTGTTAATCGCACAAATTCCTGCAAGGAAAAAAAATGTTTTCTGTCTTTATTTAGGAAAAGAAATGTGCATTACTTTTTTTTACTGGACTGGTTCGCTTCTGTCCCCCCACCCCCATTTTTCATTTAAGTCAGGGATAGCCAACAACCTTAGCAACTTTCACATTTGTGAATTTCGACTCTCAAAATCCACCAGCCAAGCATGTTGCCAAGGTTGGACACCTCTGATTTAAGTAAAGTAGTAGTTAGCTTGAATCTTACACATGTGGGTTTGGTTGTGTGGGCCTACAATACAGCGACCGATTAGGTCCCACAGAGTGGGCCTTCTCCGGGTCCCGTCAACTAAACAATGTCGGTTGGCGGGCCCCAGGGGAAGAGCCTTCTCTGTGGCGGCCCCGGCCCTCTGGAACCAACTCCCCCCGGAGATTAGAACTGCCCCTACTCTTCCTGCCTTCCGTAAACTCCTTAAAACCCACCTTTGCCGTCAGGCATGGGGGAACTGAAACATCTCCCCCTGGGCACATTTAATTTATGCATGGTATGTCTGTGTGTGTGACTGTTAGCATATGGGGTTTTTTAAATATTTAAATATTTTAAATTTGTCTGATTGCTTATGATTTGTTTTTACATGTTGTGAGCCGCCCCGAGTCTTCGGAAAGGGGCGGCATACAAATCTAAGTAATAAATAAATAAATAAATAAATTTATTTCTTATTTATCAAATTTATTTCCTGAGTTTCACTAAAATTTACATACATAAAATAAAATAAATAATTCTAAAATTGTTACACGGCTTGGAGTAAGCAGACTCATTCGAAAAAATTCAGGAGTACAGTTTCTTTATGACACTATACTCTCAAAAAATAGATTCATTTAGATTAATTTTCCTAGGTACATTAATACGTTGCTATGTATTATGTAACTGTATATGTAACTGTAACTTTGTTCCTTATATCCCTATGATTTATATTGACTGGTTCCTAATATGATTTGATTTCTTATTTATACCCAGACCAGAGGTGGGTTCCTACCAGTGTGCCCCAATGCAATAGTCCGATAATAGATCGACGATTGTGCAATTTGCCCGCAACAGCTCCAGTGCTGTCTTTTCTGGTCCACGGGCGACACCATTTTTTTACTATTTTTTGGATCTTTGTTGCTTCTCGACATGCATGGGGAGCAAAATTGCATGAGGGGATGCACGCACACAAGCGTAGCAACGCGCGCATACACACGAAGCATCACAATGCGCACACAGCAACCGGTATGGAAACAGGAGGAACCCGCTGCTGAACCAGAATATAATTAAGTGTTGTACCTTATGATTCTTGATGAACGTATCATTTCTTTTATGTACAATGAGAGCATATGCACCAAGACAAATTCCTTGTGTGTCCAATCACACATGGCCAATAAAGAATTCTATTCTATTCTATTCCATTCCATTCTATTCTATTTACTCTCCAATTCTTGATGAATGTATCATTTCTTTTATGTACAGTGAGAGCATATGCACCAAGACAAATTCCTTGTGTGTCCAATCACACGTGGCCAATAAAAAAATTCTATTCTATTCTATTCTATTCTATTCTATTCTATTCACTCCCCAATTGTATTTTCCTTCTCTTGCTGTTCAGCACCACTTAAAGTGATTTCACCAGGGAAATTATGATAAGAATTTGCAGAAGCAACTTAATGATAAGCAAACAAAAGTGACTTCAGTATAAGGCCTGCTTTACCTGACCAACCATGGTTTCCCAACAAGGACCTCTGGGAACATCTGCAGGGTTGACTTGAGCAGGGGGAGTTGTGATGTTTTCTGGCAGCGTTCCATTGAACAAACTAGCAAGCCAGATGGTCATGTTCTGTTTTACAATCTTCTCTTCATCCAGCTAAAAAAAGAGAAGACTCATTTCCGCTCCTGGATCACAAATCATATTAATTAATACAATTCAGAGGCAGTGTGAAAAAAACCTATAACATAGAAAGGGAGAGGCAGTTTTGTGTGATCGTTAAGGCATCAGGGTAGAAACCAGGAGACTGTGAGTTTTAATCTTGAACATGAAGGGGACCTTGGAATGATCACTTTCTCCCAGCCTTAGGAAGGAAGCAATGGAAAACTATTTCTGAAAAACCTTGCCAAGGAAACTGCAGGGACTTTACCAAGCAGTCTCCCAGAATCATACATGACCGAAGAAAAGAAAAATATAAAATATTAGTTTTCAGATTATTTCACTAAAAAAACCTCAATAGATACCCACCTCTCCATTTATCACTTAGTAATAATAATGTGAAGTAAGTAAGTAAGTAAGTAAGTAAGTAAGTAAGTAAGTAAGTAAGTAAGTAAGTATAATAATAATAATAATAATAATAATAATAATAATAATAATAGTGCAGAATGCAGCTGCGAGAGCAATCATGGGCTTCCCTAGGTATGCCCATGTTACTCCAACACTCCGCAGTCTGCATTGGTTGCCAATCAGTTTCCGGTCACAATTCAAAGTGTTGGTTATGACCTATAAAGCCCTTTATGGCACCGGACCAGGATATCTGCGAGACCGCCTTCTGCCGCACAAATCGCAGCAGCCAGTTGGGTCCCACAGAGTTGGCCTTCTCTGGGTCCCGTCGACTAAACAATGTCGTCTGGCAGGACCCAGGGGAAGAGCCTTCTCTGTGGCGGCCCCAACCCGCTGGAACCAGCTCCCCATAGAGATCAAGACTGCCCCCACCCTCCTTGCCTTTCGTAAACTTCTTAAAACCCACCTCTGCCATCAGGGATGGGGGACTGAGACATCCCCCCTTGCCTATGTAGCTGTATGTATGATATGTTTGTGTGTATGCTTTTTTATATACTGGTGGTTTTAGGCTTTTTAATATAAAATTGTTATTTTAAACTTTAATATTAGATTTGTTACCGTATATTGTTTTTATCATTGCTGTAAGCCACCCCGAGTCTGTGGAGAGGGGCAGCATACAAATCTAATAAATAATAATAATAATAATAATAATAATAATAATAATAATAATAGCAACAACAACAACAACAGAGTCAGGTTGCCTATATTGGTAAAGGAATCAAATTTTCCAAGGATCTGGAGTAACTGAGAATGGACCTGTGTGATTTTGTCCAACTAGGTGAGCTGAAAATTCTTCACTGAAGCCCTGAAGATAAATTTCTAAACCTCCCTTACTCAGGAGGGTCCAGATAACCCAAAACAAGGCCACTGGAAGATTCTCCGCGGATGCAATAAGAGCAGAGAAACATTGATGTTTCACTGTTGTAAATGCCACAAGACAGGCCTTAATAATGGCTCCAATTCTTGATTCATCCCTTGTCTTCCTCCAGTAGCATTCTAGATCTCTCGACCATTTTCAGCTTCCTCAACTACTCCATAAACTACAAGGAATGCAGAGAGTGATGGGCCAAGAGAAGTCATATAGGCATGATTCTATCCATGGCGTTGGCAAGACTGGGCAACAGAAGTTCGAATAAAATTTCTAGTTTTCTTTGGAATCCTATGAGTCCATCAGTCACCAATCAAATTGGTCCTATCTCCCTGGAAAGGAAGATAACATGAGAGAATCTCAAGTCACCAGGATGTGATTTGAACATGACAGGGAACAAAGATAGTTTGTCCCCCTCGCCACCCGAGATCACATTGTGACAGGTCTGACAAAAAAAATTAAGTATGGTGTATGACCACTGTTTTGAGTTAAGCCAGGTACATATATATATTGTTTGATGGAAACATGGGAGTTATAAGCAGTGAAATGTAGGGGAAATGAAATGCAAAATTACATTTCACCTGCATCTAGGAAATCATGCATATATTACACAGTAGCTGAGAATAACATTTCACAAACAGAATTCAGTTCCAGAAAGCACATAAGGCATCAGAAGACTGCTATTTTTTGCTATGATTAAAATCAGCTGCCTAGAAATATAATGTGTGTTTAAACCTTTTCTACAAATATTTGAATTTAAAACCAAATACACTATATGCCCTTCCGACAATAAGAATCATTTCCTTTCTAGCAACTCAAAATCCAAGATATGACATTTGTATTCCAGTTCAATTTGGCCTGAATGATTTGCAATTAAAGCAAATAATCCTTATTTATTTACTTGTTTGTTTGTTTGTTTGTTTGGTTGGTTGGTTGGTTGGTTGGTTGGTTGGTTGGTTGGTTGGTTGGTTGGTTTCTATGCCACCCTATTCCTTGGAGTAATTAACATTCCATTGGTTGGTTTGTGGCATTAATAAATATATCTGTCAGGTTAGCTTCAATCAGAATTTAAGAAAAATAAAACTCAGAGACCCTTTTGAACCAAAGAAAAAGGCGCATTAGTTGCTCATATCAAAAAATCCCACTTGGCCCCCCTTGGAAAACAGCCAATCCCCATTGTCCATCTTTGTCAGGTGGACGTATCTCCACCCCCATGTTATACTTATGGAATGCATCTTCTAACAGAACTTTCTTCTCACCTCTTCTCCAGGAAATCAAAAGTTAACAGGGAAACTAAAGTTAACACGGTCCTCCAGAACCTTCCCATCCCAAATCCCTCATATGCCCCCTGTTACTATGACAGCTGACACGTAGTAGAGAGATGAAACATAGCGGGGCTGACAATATCTTTATAACTTCTGAAATTTAAAACATTAGACTAGAAACTCTTTCTAGAAAGCCGAAAATATAGGAAGCAAAATACAGTGATACATCATCTTACAAACTTAATTGGTTCCGGGAGGAGGTTTGTAAGGTGAAAAGTTTGTAAGACGAAACAATGTTTCCCATAGGAATCAATGGAAAAGCGATTAATGCATGCAAGCCCAAAACTCACCCCTTTTGCCAGCCAAAGTGCCCATTTTTGCACTGCTGGGATTCCCCTGAGGCTCCCCTCCATGGGAAACCCCACCTCCGGACTTCTATGTTTTTGTGATGCTGTGATTTTGCTGAGGCTCCCCTCACTGGGAAAACCCACCTCCGGACCTCCGTTGCCAGTGAAGCACCCGTTTTTGTGCTGCTGGGATTCCCCTGAAGCTCCCCTCCATGGGAAACCCCACCTCCGGACTTCTATGTTTTTGTGATGCTGTGATTTTGCTGAGGCTCCCCTCACTGGGAAAACCCACCTCCGTACCTCCGTTGCCAGTGAAGCACCCGTTTTTGTGCTGCTGGGATTCCCCTGCAGCATCACAAAAACACGGAAGTCCAGAGGTGGTGTTTCCCATGGAGGGGAGCCTCAGGGGAATCGCAGCAGTGCAAAAACGGGCACTTCGCTGGCAACAGAAGTCCGGAGGTGGGGCATCCCAGTGGTGGCGGCTTGGGTTTGTAAGGTGAAAATAGTTTGGAAGAAGAGGCAAAAAAATCTTAAACCCCGGGTTTGTATCTTGAAAAATTTGTATGACGAGGGGTTTGTAAGACGAGGTATCACTGTACTTGCCTTGAGGTTGATTTCATCCATGAGAGCGATAATGAAGGTATACAAGTTGCCCAGGAAAAGAGCAAAGATGCGTCCCAGCTGCCACCGTAAAGCGATTCGGGGGTGATAATTTTCAAGGCTGCTGATGACATCAAACAAAGTCGGGCAGAACATTCCTAGAAGAGACATGACCATATTCACCTAGGGAAGGGGGAATAAAAGTCAAAAGATTTAGTATAATATTCATATTCTACTTTTGAAGCAATAAATATTAACTTTTTAAAGAATAAGGTGTAACAAAAATTGTATCAGTATCAGTATTGTTATTTACCCTACTGTTATTTACACTATTGTCTTCTACTCTTTCTCTTTTCTTCACCACTGAAAGGTGAAATTCCCAAATAACAAACCTCTATTATATTTGTAATCAAAGTTAAGCATTAAGAGGACTACCAGTGCAGATACTAAAAAAAGGGGTTTTCTTTTTACTATAGAAAGGACGGTAAGACAATGATGGACCCTTAAATCATCAGATGAAATAACTTTGGAAAAAAGTACTGATCTCATTAGATAGTCAACTGAACCACTCAGTCAAATATCTATCTATCTATCTATCTATCTATCTATCTATCTATCTATCTATCTATCTATCTATCTATCTATCAGAGAGCCTCAGGCAGGTAGTGGACTATTTATCCATAAACTATAACTGTGGGGCTGTTACCTTCCCAAAAATAGTATTAAGAAACAGGAGAATGAATCATCAAATTCTCATACCCTTGAATCTATTTGTTTGGATAATCATATTATGAAAAACAAACATATATGGCAAAAGTTCCCACCTGGTTTCTTTTAATTTACAGGTTTTTTTATACTGGGCAAGTCATTTTCACACCTGTAACTTATGACACTTTCACAGCAATATCCACCTGTCTTTAAAGTCTGTCTGTAGCATTGTATAATTGTTTATGAAAGCTTGTCATAAAGCATAGATCGCATTTTGTCATGTTTTGATCAAGTGTTATTTTGTTTATTTAATTGCTTTATTTATTTGGGAGGGGGAATATATATTTTATTTATAAACTGTTTTTCTTAGGGGGGGGAAGCCCAGTGCAATAAACTATCATCTGAAAAATAGTCAAAGGTAACATTTAAAAATGTAGCGATGAAGTTTAAGACAGAACAACAATATTGAATAGTTTTCTTTGGGTGATTATTCCTATTTTTTTTTAAAAAAATCTACATTTTTATTTTGAGAAATAAATAAAGAAACAGATCCCACTAATCAATAGATCTAATTGTTTTACAAATTTTCCATTTTTTTTTAGTTTTAGAAATGAAATGTGTCATTTATTAATGAATTTTACATGCTCAATTCTAGCAAAATAATGAAATTTGTTAGTTGGCTCTAGTTTTCATGCAACGGACATTTTACATTTTCCAACTACAGGCTATATGCAAATAATGCGCCAAAACTTAAAACGTATATATAAACCCGTATATTTTTATTTAAATTAAGTGAATTGTATTTGCAACAGTGAATACATGAAGTAATGTATTGTATTGTATTGTATTGTATTGTATTGTATTCATTCATTCATTCATTCATTCATTCATTTATTTATTTGACTTGTATGCCGCCCCTCTCCGTGGACTCAGGGCGGCTCACAACGTATCATAACACAATATACAATAACACAACTGAAATCCAATTAATATAAATAACTGCTTTAAAACCATTCTAAAAAGACTAAAACATTAAAAATAATTCATTCAGATTCAAACCACAAACCTATCACATATTCGTTGGCCAGAAGCTAGGGTCTAGTGACTCCAAGCCTGACGACATAAATAGTTTTTCAGATTCTTGTGGAATGCGAGGAGGATGGGGGCAGTACGAATCTCTGGGTGGAGCTGATTCCAGAGGGCCAGGGCCCCCACAGAGAAGGCCCTGCCAAGTGACACTGTCTGGTTGATGTAAGTAAGTAAGACATTTCTCAATTGGAGGCACCATACAAAAATAACAATTACTGGCATGACCTGTTGGCTCTCCCCAAATCATTGGCACTGCGAAAGGCATAGGAGCCTTATTCTCACTCAACCATTGGACAAGTCCCGATCCACATGAATTACAGCATACGTGGGGCACCCAGTTTTTGTTCAGGTCTCCTATTTTGCAACCAAAATAACAAGTTGCAGGCCTTCTTAATCACGGTTGTGATCCTTCGTTTTTGGGATGCAAAAGTAACTTCATCGCAAATACAGCAGAAATTATCTGCTTTATTTAAACAAGTTCAAGGCATAACTAAATCTACTAGCATAAAACAATGTTTAAAGATGGTGCCTAACTCGCCAAGCAACAGATACTGTGACTTTTATAGAATTTGATGATGTAGTATTAGCTAATATTGCATCATCTTGGTACGTGTGGCGATTTTCCATTTCATTAGTTGGTTGTTTATATCATAAAAACTAAAGCCAATATACATTTTTTTTTTAAAAAATGTTTTTAGTGCCCCAAAATTATGTAAGAACAGCTGTTTTCATGCTCGCAACTTTTTACCTGTAGCACATTATTACTGTCAGTAAGATAACAATTGTAAATAGATTTCTGTTCTTTACAGCTGAGAGCACTTTCTCCCACTGCAAGAATGAAACAAATCAGAATACAGTGATCCCTCGATTTTCGCGATCTCAATCTTCGCGAAACGCTATATCGCGATTTTTCCACCCGATGATGTCACTCCTTTCCTTTCTCATCTTTCTTTTTCTCTCTCTTTCTCTATCTTGCTTCTTCCTCTCTCACTCTCTTCCTCCCTCTCTCATCTCTTTCTTTCCTTCTCTCTCTTTCTCTATCTCTCCCCCTCTTGCTCTCGAGCGGCAAGCAAGCAGCCGGGCGGGCAGGTGAACGGGCAAGCGGCAAGTGGCAAGCGAGCGGCTGGGTGGGCGGGTGATGGGCAAGCGGCAAGCGAGCAGCCGGGCAGGCGGGTGAACGGACAAGCGGCAAGCGAGCAGCCGGGCGGGCGGGGTGAACAGGAAAGCGGCAAGTGAGCGGGCGGGTGACGGGCAAGCGGCAAGCGATCTTGGGGTTTCCTCTTTGCCTGGGCGGCGGGAAGACCCAGGGAAGGTTCCTTCGGCCGCCCAGCAGCTGATCTGCTCCGCAGCGCAGCAGCAGCGAGGAGCCGAAGATGGGGTTTCCCCTTTGCCTGGGCAACGGGGAAACCCCATCTTCGGCTCCTCGCTGCTGCCGCGCTGCAGAGCAGATCAGCTGCTGGGCGGCCGAAGGAACCTTCCCTGGGTGCCGCCCGCCGCCCACGCAAACTCCACCATCTGCGCATGTGCGGCCATGAAAAAAAGGGCCCGCATGCGCAGATGGTGTTTTTACTTCCGCAAACCTACATCGCGAAAAATCGATTCTCGCGAGGGGTCTTGGAACGGAACCCTCGCGATACTCGAGGGATCACTGTAGTCTCAAAAAAGGTTGATGATCAGGCATCTAGAAATTAAGTTTGATTAAAAGAGATCAAAGGACTATTAGAAGATATGAAAGTGCTCTTTAAATAATTAAAATGATGGCAATTCAAGGTGGGTTGTTTATCATTCTAAATTAATTGTCATGAGTAACATGAAGGAAGATCTGAATAGGGAAAAAAAATCTTAACAGAAAGATCAGAAATTATTTCCAGAAAGAAGATGAACTCCCTTCCCCCGAGGTTTGACAACTCTGGTTGGGGATTTTTAATTTGGATTCCTATAGTTAGTACAGTATAATTTCAAGGGGCTACATGGCCCATTCCAGAGTTTTAATTTTATGAATTTAATCCTTCTTCAAACCTAAAGCCTAAACAATACAGGCAGGGGTGGGCAACAGGCAGGACGGGGTGGAACGTAGTTCCACTGGCGGAAATGAAGATGTGTGTGCAGCTCCAGCTGATCAGCAGCTGTCACTTCTTGGATTAATGATCTTGGTTCGGCTCTTCTTTTTTTCCCTGCTGCTGTGTCTGTGCTCCTTGCTTTTTTCCTCTTTCCTCCTTCCTGGCCTGGGATGAGCTTCCCTCTCTCCTGCCTGGCTCCCTTCCAGCCTCACGCGGCCACCTCCTGCCTTAGGTGCAAGCAGAAGGCATGGGTGGAAGCGGCGCTGGCAGCATTTATGCTTCTGACAGCACCCTCTTCACCTAGCTCCCCAGCCTGAGATGGGGGGACAATCCAGGAAGGAGAGTGCGGGAAACGCAAAGCAAATTATCACCCCAGTGAGTGACACATATAACTGACAAGGTTGTAAGTCAAGGACTTAACAGTTCATTTGAACGATAATGATTGTTCAAGCCACTCCCACCTGGTCACACGGCTGGCAAGCCACTCGTACCCAATCACATGACCATTAAGCCACACCCACAAAATAAGCCACACCCTCAACCTGGCACTAAAGATTTTGGCTGCCCATTACTGAATACAGGTAATCCTTGACTGACAACTACAATTGGAACCAGATTTTCTCTTGCTAAGCAAGGCAGTTGTGAGTGGGTTGTGACCAATTTTATGACCTTTCGTGTCATGGTTATTAAGGGAATCACTACAGTTGTTTAGTGAAGCTCGTGGTTGTTAAGCAAATTCCACTTTCCCTGTTGACTTTGTTTGTTGTTTCTTCACCCAGAGGGTCGTTGGTTTATGGAATTCACTTCCAGAAGTGGTCGTGACAGCTGTCAGCCTTGATAGCTTCAAGGCATGATTAGACAGATTCATGGATGCCAAGCATATAGATGGTTATTGAAATGGATGTCCAAGTGCTGCCTCTATGTTGGTTGAGGCAGGCAGGATTCCCTTGAGTACCACTTGTTGGGGGTCAGGGGAAAGGGAGGGTGTTGCCTTCTCTTTCTGCTCAAGATTCCAATGGACAATTGGTGGGCCACTGTGTGACACAGAATGCTGGACTCGATGGGCTTTGGCCTGATTCAGCATGGCTCTTCTTAAGTTCTTATGTTGAAAGTTAGATGGGAAGGTTGCTAATGGCAATCATATGAGACAACGATGCTCAGCTGATGGAAATAGATGTCAATTGCCAAATACTCAAATTTTGATCATGGGACTGTGAGGACCATTGTAAGTGTGAAAACAGTTTGTAAGTTTTCAGTGCTGTAAACTTTAATCACTAAATAAATAGGTGCGCATTGAGGACTATCTATAAGTGATACCGAGATTTTGCACTTCTAAGTATCATTATGAATTTATACTGAAAGCTGAGAATACAGCCACTTTCTAGCATTGTCCAATATTCCAGTTCCATAAAAACATTTAATTTTGTCTGGTTGCTGTTTTAATGTACCTTAATTAAGGATTAACAGCTGTATATTATAAATCATGCACTCAAACTCATACTAGCAATAATAAATTCAGTAATAAAAACCTTCTCAAACATCCCAGCTGCAACAGAGAATAATTTTTAAAAAACTACCTTTTTGAGTAAATGTATTTTGTTTCTGCATAATTAGTGTAGTAATTCAGAGTTATATGTTTATTGTAGTTATACACTTGTAGGAAAAATTAGTATAAGGAATGGCAGGATAATTCAAATTTTCAATTCACACGTTTGCTAATTTATTACTCCTTTTTGTGACATTAATTCAATTTGGTTTCTAAGATTTTCCCTTTTAAAAAATACAGCCTAAATATGACAGCTTATGTCTGATGGATATAAAAAGCAAAAAAAAAATATCTAGCAATGACAAACAAGGAATGGAATTGAAAATAAAAGAGAAAACATGACGATACCTGAAACTTGTCTATTTAAAATTTTGCCTCTGACAAAAGCAGTTAAGTCCAAATTGGAAATATCCAATCAAGGAATCAAAAACAATTCCTTTTTTTAGCCGAGAATACAACATTTAACTGACATATTTATTTCTCAGTTGTCATGAATCAAGGCAATTTGATGAGCATTTGATCCTGGTAAAGATGAAAAGATTTACCTTAGGTGAACCCAAAAGCATTTTATTTTTCATTTTTACACACAGTGTTTTCTGTTACATCCTGTTTAAAATACTTTCTTGATTTCAAGTATAGGGCATGCTAAATAAGCAAGACCATTTAAAAATCTCCTACAAAAAACGTAGAGATTTTTAACTTTTAATTTTAACTTTTAATTTAATTTAATTTTAACTTCATTCGCTACAAAATATCCTACATAACTAGACTTCCAAGCCTAGGTTTTAGAAAGCTTAGAACTACGTCACCTTAAACACAACCTAAGCATAGCCCATAAAATCATCTGCTACAATGTCCTTCCTGTCAATGACTACTTCAGATTCAACCACAACAACACACGAGCACACGACAGTTACAAACTTAAAGTAAACTGCACTAAACTAGACTGCAGGAAATACGACTTTAGTAACCGAGTAGTTGATGCATGGAACTCACTACCTTACTCTGTAGTTTCATCACCTAACCTCCAAAACTTTACCCTTAGACTATCCACTGTTGACCTCTCCCGATTCCTAAGAGGTCAGTAAGGGGCAAGCATAAGTGCACCAGTGTGCCTTCCGTCCTCTGTCATAATGTTTCTTTTTTACTAGTATCATATATATAAACATTTGTATACAGTAATGGGCTCCTATGGGAACAGCCAGGAACGCAGTTCCGATAGCAAAATTTGGAGCTCCACTCCAGAGCACCCAGTTTGCACTGAAAGATGTTGAAACAAAATGCATAAGCCATGCCCATGGTGTGGTAATAAAAATTTTGGTAGCCCATCACCGTTTGTATACCACCAATACATACTTGACAAAACAATAAAATAAAATAAATAAATAAAATAATCATTCTTTCAAATACCTGATCTGCAGCAATATCTTCAATATAAAGGTCACTTTACATATAACATTTTAGAGGTATGCACAAAACACATATATCTTACAAAAGCAATTTCTGCTGCTTGTAATCTACGAGTAATGTGCTTAAGTTACAGCCTTAAGAGGGATGTGTGGATTAGTGATCTGTGTAATGTGCATTAGTATTAGTTCATTCTTATGTTAACTAATTTTATACAAACCTTTTCCTAGCACATTCTTTTAGCGAACTTTTCCCTAATACAGTATCCTTTTCCCCACAATAACGTTTCCATTTTTTTCCAGATAAAATACAGAAAATAGTATAAGGGCAGACTAGATGGACCATGAGGTCTTTTTCTGCCGTCAGTCTTCTATGTTTCTGTTTCTACTCAAATTTCCCCATATTTTAATTTTGGAGTCCATTTTTTTGTCTGCGTTATTTTTTATAATCCTACATAATTCTAAATCCCCATTAAATCCCCAAATCAACATTTCACTTATTTTTTTCTGTCTATAGAAACATCTTATGGAAATTTGCTTTTATGAATGATAGCAGCAGTGGGGCTTCAACACTCCAGATTCAATTTTTTAGTTAATAAATATCTTGAGAAACAGATGCTAGCAGAATTCACTATTTATGTGTTTCTACATGGGATGACAAATGATATTCTGCTGGTTAAATCACTTCACTTGAAAGCAATCTCTTCAGTCCCTAATGCTGTGCAAATGCTCAGTGTTTGTATTAAAACCATTTTGCCAAGATTTTGAAATCAAGTGACTCTACACTGAACAAGTCTAATGAAGAAGGATTACTAACCATGTTTGCAGTCAGATTTCAAAGGGCCACTAAAATCAAGTAGTTTTACAATAGTAAAATAGTTTTGCAGTAGTAAAATAGTTTTACAATATGAGATATATTTGGTTCAAATAGGAAGCACGGACCCAAGTATCACATGTAAAAGGAGACAAATGTATGAATTGTCTGCCAGGGCTTCAAATAGCATCCAAATCCAAGGCAAAATATTCCTCAGAGTTCCAATGTATTAATAAAGCCATGTTAGCACATCTGGGTGAAAGCCAAATCTAAAACTTCCCAGGTTTCACCACCCAATTGGAAGTTCAAATCCTTGCCCCCACACCCACAAGTCCATCACATTGCCCAATCTTCAATTGCCATGCTGGCAGAATCCACCCATCTCTTTTAGTGTAGGTGCAGAGGTGCAAAGACAAAGGATGACCTTAGCTTTCTAAAAATAATTTGCTATGGCTACATGCTCAAACTCAACCCGGATAAGACGGAGTGGCTGTGGGTTTTGCCTCCCAAGGACAATTCCATCTGTCCGTCCATTACCCTGGGGGGGGGGAATTATTGACCCCCTCGGAGAGGGTCCGCAACTTGGGCGTCCTCCTCGATCCACAGCTTACATTAGAGAACCATCTTTCAGCTGTGGCGAGGGGGGCGTTTGCCCAGGTTCGCCTGGTACACCAGTTGCGGCCCTATCTGGACCGGGACTCATTGCTCACAGTCACTCATGCCCTCATCACCTCGAGGTTCGACTACTGTAATGCTCTTTACATGGGGCTACCTTTGAAAAGTGTTCGGAAACTTCAGATCGTGCAGAATGCAGCTGCGTGAGCAGTCATGGGCTTACCTAGGTATGCCCATGTTTCACCATCACTCTGCAGTCTGCATTGGCTGCCGATCAATTTCTGGTCACAATTCAAAGTGTTGGTTATGACCTTTAAAGCCCTTCATGGCACTGGACCAGAATATCTCCAAGAACGCCTTCTGCCGCACGAATCCCAGCGACCGATTAGGTCCCACAGAGTGGGCCTTCTCCGGGTCCCGTCAACTAAACAATGTCGGTTGGTGGGCCCCAGGGGAAGAGCCTTCTCTGTGGCGGCCCCGACTCTCTGGAACCAACTCCCCCCAGAGATTAGAACTGCCCCTACTCTCCCTGCCTTCTGTAAACTCCTTAAAACCCACCTTTGCCGTCAGGCAAGGGGGAACTGAAACACCTCCCCCGGGCATGTACAATTTATGCATGGTATGTTTGTGTGTGTGTTTGTTAGTAAATGGGGTTCTTTTTAAATCTTTTTTAAATATTTTAAATTTATTTGGATTTGTCATGAATTGCTGTATCTTGCTGTGAGACGCCCCGAGTCTGCGGAGAGGGGCGGCATACAAATCTAAATAATAAATAAATAAATAAATAAATAAATAAATAAATAAATAAATAAATAAATAATGCTAGCAATTTCAGACAATTCTCCCCTCCCATTTTTTCCACAATAGAAAATGCATACTAGAATAGTATAAAGTGTGGCAGGCCTGAGATCCAAAATAAAAACTGTTTCAGCCTGACAGGCAGCCTCCCCTCAGAAGAAAACCATATCCTAAAGAAAAAGAAAGCAAAATAGCATAGGACAGTGATGGTGAACCTATGACATGGGTGCCACAGGTGGCACACGGAGCCATATCTGCTGGCACAGAGCCATTGCCCTCGCTCAGCTCCAACATGCATGTGTGTGCCGGCCAGCTGATTTTTGGCTAGCACAGAAGCTCTGGGAGGGCGTTTTTGGCTTCCATAGAGCCTCCAGGGGGATGGGGGAGAGTGTGTTTACCCTCCCCTGGCTCCAGGAAAGACTTTGGAGCCTGGGTAGGGTGAAACACAAGCCTACAGGGACCACCAGAACTTGGGAAACAGGCCATTTCCTGGCTCCAGAGGATTTCCGCTAGGTGGGGGAAGCTGATTTTGTCCTCCCCAGGCATTGAATTATGGGGGTGGGCACTCGCGCATGCCCGATAGTGCACATGCACACTCTTTCGGCACCCGAGAAAAAAAAGGTTCGCCATCACTGGCATAGGAAGTTAACATAGCATCACTAACCACCTCTTACACCCCCCCCCCCCCCCACTCCTTGGCTTAATTGGATATTTATCACGGAATTGCTTCACCCATCTGTCGGCCTTTTACATCCCAACTTTTTACCCAGGTAGTTTCAGACAAAGGGTACCCCTTCCAATGCACTAGGTATTGTAATTTAAATATCCTGAAGTATTGTGACAAAAGGACTTGCTTCAGTGACAGCCTCCTCGGGGTCTTCAGGGCTTTGCCGCCTTCTAGGAATTGTATCCAGTGAGCAATGTCCAATGAATGGCATAGGCCTCTTTCTCCCAGATGACCCACCTCCTTTCAGTGGTGGTGAGTTTCTTTGAAATGGCACGGCAAGAGTTGACCCTCTTTGCTTTTCTGCCATAGCACTATTGCTACAGCCACATCACTGGCATTGGATTGAAATATGAACTGCTATTCTGCATCAGGGTGTTGCCGAATGGACTCTAGGGCGAAGAGCCATTTAAGCTTTTTGAATGCTTTTTGACATTCCAAGGGGATGGTTCAGCTTTGGTTTTGTTGGTGATGAGCCAGTCTTTAGTAGTTCAGTTAGTGGCAGAGCCACCTCTGCAAAAGCTGGGATAACTTACTGAGTAGCACTGTTGATGTTACCTAGTTTGGGTAATGAAACATCTGAAAGAAAAGAACCAAGATCAGAGAGTATCAAGGATCCTTCAGACCAGTTATGGTGAACCTTTTTTCCCTCGGGTGCTGAAAGAGCTTGTACACATGCTATCGTGCATGTGTGAGTGCCCACACCCATAATTCAATGCCTGGGAATGATGAAAACAGCTTCCACCCCGCCCCGCCCACCCAGAGGGCCTCTGGAGGATCGGAAATGGCCTGTTTCCCAACTTCTGGTGGGCCCAATAGGCTCATGTTTTGCCCTCCCCATGATCCAAAGGCTTCTCTGGAGCTGGGGGAGGGTAAAAAGGCCCTGTCCCATCCCTCTGCAGGCTCTCTGTAAGCCAAAAATGCCCTCCCAGAGCTTCCGTGTGAGCCAAAAATCAGCTGGTCGGCACACACATGCACGTTGGAGCTAAGCTAGGGCAGTGACTCACGTGCCAGCATATATAGCTCTGCACAGGTGCCACAGGTTCACCATCACTGCCTCAGACAATCTAATATTATAACATTGAATATTATGAATATAATATTTGAATATAATATTACTCAGAATATTAGTTTTATTGTGCAACTCTTCCTAGATTCTGAAAAGCATTTCACAGTCCTAATAATATCAAGTGTAGTATATATAAAGATTGTGAAAATCTGGTGCCGTAATCACCAGATATTGCATTTCAAACCTGATAAGAACATGTGTTCATCACTTGTAGCAACAGCTCTGTAATACGGCTGGATTTCACATTTGACTGAAATGTTTTCTGAAAGCCCAACAAATTTTGCAATTGTATTACTTCAGCACAACTGATGTGAAAGCGTTACATAGAAACGTTGAATATTTAAGTGCAATTTTCACCAAGCTGGTCACCAAGATGATTAGAGTCCATCCATCCTAATTTAAGCCATACATGATTCTCACTGAAATTTATGGAAACTTCACAGCCCGGAATTATTTTGTTCATTTCTGTGAAAATTAAAACTGTGAGAGTATCGTAGATGCAATCCAAAACCTCTTGTGAAAAAAAAGTCATTTCAGTAACATTAAAACTCCTTTAAATCCATTTGGAAAACGAAAAAGTAACAAGCTATGCAAACACATACATTCTGAAACAACTAAGTATAAATAAGGACCAAATTATGATACAACAGGCATCTTTTCTTCTCTAAACATAACCTGATATTACCTCAGGGACCGCCTTCTGCCGCACGAATCCCAGCGGCCAGTTAGGTCCCACAGAGTGGGTCTTCTCTGGGTCCCGTCAACTAAACAATGCCACTTGGCGGGACCCAGGGGAAGAGCCTTCTCTGTGGCGGCCCTGGCCCTCTGGAACCAACTCCCCCCAGAGATTAGAATTGCCTCCACCCTCCTTGCCTTTTGTAAGCTACTTAAAACCCACCTCTGCCGCCAGGCATGGGGGAACTGAGATACATTTTTCCCCTAGGCCTTTACAATTTTATGCATGGTATGTTTGTATGTATGTTTGGTTTTTTATATATTAAGGGGTTTTAATTTGCTTTTAGTATTGGATTTTATTGTATATTGTTCATGATTGTTGTTAGCCGCCCCGAGTTTTCGGAGAGGGGCGGCATATAAATCCAATAAAACTTGAAACTTGAACTTGATATAATTTATTTATCAGTACACTCTATTCCAAGGTGAAATGCTCTTAGTTCGTTCATGTCTGTGAGTTGTTGGAGAGCTGGTCGTGAAGGGAACATGAGGCTCTGCCCAACCACCGGATACCACCATTTGAGTTCTTTTACCCTCTGCGCATGCAGAGAGTAACAGGCACAAACAAACCAGGAGCATTTCACTCCTGACTCCCCCTCTGATTTAATTGTGTTAGACTAATAATAGTAAATGATCTCCTCTTCAAAGTACAGGTAGTACTCAACTTATGACTACAGTTGAGCACAAAATTTCTGTTGCTAAGTGAGATGTTTGTTAAGTGAGTTTTGCCCCATTTTACAATCTTTCTTGCCATAGTTGTTGAGTGAATCACTGCAAGTTGTTAAGTTAGCAACCCGATTGTTACTCTGACTTCCCTGTTGACTTAAGTCAGTGGTTCTCAACCTTTCTAATGCCGCGACGCCTTAATACAGTTCCTCATATTGTGGTGACCCCCAACCATAGGTCTAGCACCAATTCTCCCAACAGAGCTTTAAGCTGATTGGCAGGAAGATCAGAGGGACACACACACCCCACTGCAAATGCCTGATTGGTCGGATTGGATATAAGGCGCCAGAATAGAAGCTTTAGTTCCTAACACCATGGGAAATTTGTCTTTTCCCATGGTCTTAGGCGACCCCTGTGAAATGGTCATTCGACCCCCAAAGGGGTCCCAACCCCCAGGTTGAGAACCACTGATTTAAGGTCACAGAAGGTGACCAACTGAGCCCAGGAGTCAGTTGCCAAACATCTGAACTTTGATCACCTGATCACAGGGATGTTGTCATGTCATAAGTGGGAAAAATAGTTATAAGTCACTTTCTTCAGTGCCGTTATAACTTTGAGCAGTGACTAAATGGACTGTTCTAAGGGAAGGACTACCTGCATTTATTATTCCCTGCATAACTGACTGTTTTTTTAACATAATGGGATTTTTAGCTTACTGTTTTAACTATTACATTTGCATACACATTGTTTTGTATTGCATGTTATGAGCCGCTCCGGGTCCTCGGAGAGGGGTGGCATACAAGTCTAAATAATAATAATAATAATAATAATAATAATAATAATAATAATAATAATAATAATAATAATAATTCTAGCTGTTCTAATCATATTTGTTTTTAGAAAACAAAGCATGCTGGAACATACTTCGTTCCTCTCCCACCATCCATAGTTTTCAATGCCTTCTAGAGCAAACTTCTGGGATCGTCTCACGACAAAGTAAATAAGATAGCCGCTCCCAGCCAGGGTGCATAAAGCAAAAAAATTAGCGAGAACCCTCAGGAACCGCGTCAAATGGATGTTCTCTTCTTTACGGCTCTCTTGTTCCTCCACAATGGCTTCCTGTGCTTATTTGACACATTAAAACAAAAATAGTACAAGTAAGCAAACTGAGAAGAATCAGGATACCAGCCCCCAATAATCTATAACCAGAAATGCTTTTTGCTCTTCGTTAGAGCCTCTGTACATTTATCTTCGTTAAGGCCCTGCACGTTGCACAATTATTTGGCGAAGAGCCTTCTCTGTGGTGGCCCCGACCCTCTGGAACCAGCTCCCCCCAGATATCAGAGTTGCCCCCACCCTCCTTGCCTTTTGCAAGCTCCTTAAAACCCACCTCTGTCGTCAGGCATGGGGGAATTGAAATTTTTTCCCTTCCGCCTAGGCTTATAGAATTTATACATGGTATGCTTGTTTATATGATTGGTCGCATAAATTGGGGGGTTTTAGATTATTTTTTAATATTAGATTTGCTACATTGTTTTCTTTATTGTTGTTAGCCGCCCCGAGTCTTCGGAGAGGGGCGGCATACAAATCTAATAAATAAATAAATAATAAATAAATATTAAAAAATACTGCCAAGTACAAATTAAAAAGCAACGATACTTTCAAACATCCATGAAAGTAAATATTCACTATAATACCGTGAATGAAGATAATAATATACAAGGGAATCCAAATATTAAAATTAATTGACAGGACCAGAGGTGGGTTCCTCCTGGTTCAGACTGGTTTGCCCAAACTGGTAGCCGCTCCGAGTCCTCGGAGAGGGGCGGCATTCAAATCAAATCAAATCAAATCATAAATGCAACCACGTGGCACGGGACAAAGTGAACCAGCAGCAAGGTAAGTTAGAACCCACCCCTGGACAGGATTATATAACTAATTTGTGAATGGATAACTAGAAGGCTTCTGCACTAATTACTAACCTGCTGAGCATGTATATATGTAGATGTAAACTACAACCAAGTAGTCTACACCTTATCATTTTATCTGAGAGGTTCAGCTATCTGAAATGTAGGTCAGAGACTCTTCAAATAAGGCCAAGAGTGTAAAACTAATTTCCACAGTAACATTAAGCATGTAATAGTTGGTTTGAGTTTTTTCTGAATTTCATGGGCAAGAAAGTGAGGAATCGGAATGATTGTTTGTAAAATTACATGCTTAATGTTACCGTGGAAATGAATTTTACATTTCAGATAAAATAATAAAATGATAAGGTGCAAAGGTTTACATTTGCATAAATGTGTTTCCATACATGCTCAGCAGGTTAGTGCATAAGCCTTCTAGTTATTCATTCACGAAGTAGTTACATGGTCCTGAGGAGGGGATGTAACAAATAAACAGGATGATCCCTATACAGTATTGTGTTCACTGAATTTCTACACAATTACCTGCATTACAAGACAGCCTTGCTACTTACTGTTCCAGGTATTCATTTCACAGTAATATATATATAGTAATATATACAATAATAGGGTAATACCTCTCTTGTCAGTAAAATTCCATTATTCTCACTTGATTACTCTGAACAAAGTGCGAGCAAAGATTACCTTAAAGCTAGTAGTTATTGATGCAAATTTATTATCTGCTGTTTCAGGATTGCCAATCAAATAATCCCAGCTGGTGAACATTTTCCAGCTAAAGTTAAAACTTGTATCATCTCCCCCACCATCGTTATGGGCGTTCTTTGCCATTCTGAAAAGATCAAAAACAGAAGTGTGGCTTAAATGTGGGGTTTTTTTTCAAAAAAATCTAAATGTCTCTTTCCAACACTGTGATTCCATGATAAATGATTTTCACTGTAGAGCAGACCTGGGCAAGATGCCGCCCGAGGGCCAGATGCGGCCCGCCCGATGTCTGTGACCGGCCCACGGAGGTTGGTCCAATGTTTCTAGATAAGAACCGGGTGTTCAAGGTATAATATATAATATATAATTATATATATAATATATAATATAATATATAATTATAATTTGTAATTATTGTTCTGGTTTCTGGTAGAAGTTTAGTAATTACAAATAACTCATTAAATGCATAATTTCATGAATAAAGCAACTCCGTTTATTTCTCTGCTCTCTTGTACTTCAACACATTCCAGACATCAATCGGTCCGTTATCTCTCTCTTAGCCGCATTTCTCACATTCCTTTTCCTGCTTCACTTAGACAAGATTTATTTCCTTTAAAAAAGACAGCAGCACTGACTAAATACAATACAAAATACTTTGGCTTACTTTAGCGTGGTGAAAACCCCTCCATATTTCCGTTCAGCAACGTTGAAACTCCACCCTTCTTCTCCACTAGCCCCCTGACGTGCCAATTACCTCACTACAATATTTAACCCATTCCTCTCCTTATTATCTTCTTCCAGACCTTTGCTCTCTACGTTTCTGAATTCTTCTGAATTTAGGGTTAACCCAGCGAGCATCTGATTCTCCCTCACTAGATCCTGAACTCATAGCTCCATCCTGTGGCTGGCCTCCCACCTGTTCTACTACCTGTAACCCCGGGCCCACCACTACTTCATAAACACTATCTGAATCTGAGTCCTCAATATCTTCATCATCCTCCAACTGATCAGGAGTATGTACAACAATTATAATATAATTAACTCAGCTCTATCCAATGATATGCAGTATTGGATAGAACTGAGTTAATTATATTAGTCCGGCCCTCTAAAACCATCCCAATTTCTCACGCGGCCCTATGGCAAAATTAATTGCCCACCCCTGCTGTAGAGAGATTTAAATAGGTGTCATCTCAGCTCCTTTCGTGACTATCCTTTGTTTTCTGATCTGCTCGTGCAAAAATAGAAAAATAAACACAAAACACAAATCTTTTTGCTGTGTTTACTGCCTTTGGTGAACTTATCAACAAGCTGAAGAATGTAAGGCGGTTTACTCTCAAGTTGCTGTAACTATAGATCAAGATTACCTTGTGGCCAGATGGAAAGTTAGTGTGTGCAGACTACATGTTACATGCTAATTCAGGGGTATTTCTTCTTGTTACTAGAAATTGTGCTGTAAGGTTTTCTTTCTTAATAAAAATTACTAAGTGGCAGCTACCTAGCAAGACTTTCCTGTGAGGAATTTATAGGTGGAAAATTTCTCAGGCACACAAAGTAATGTGGTTAATGTTTATAACAGTGGTTTTTTTAAAGTATGATTTGTGTGTGAAATTGCTTTTTATACTTTAATCGAGAAAGCAATTGATGCAGAACAGAATGAGGTACATAGCTCTAAAACTTGGTACTGCAAGATTCAATTTTTCTCTGAATTCTACAGCTTTACACTGAAATACTCTATGATCACATGGAAAGAAATTCAACAGGCAGGGCACTCTAAAACTCAAATTCAAATATTCAGCCTCAATTGTCAATATTCAACAATTTATTTTTATTCAAAAATAAAAAAAAATCTTGCCTGAAAAAAACAAAGCAAGGAACAGATTTTCATAGATTACCTTAATAGGGACTAGAGGTTATGAGGGAAAGAAATTTAAGTAACATTGAGCTGGAACAAAACGGTAAGAAGACACTGCAAGCTAGATGAGGAATATTAGAGAAACACATTAGAGAAACATCTTTCAGCTGTGGCGAGGGGGGCGTTCGCCCAGGTTCGCCTGGTGCACCAATTGCGACCCTGTTTGGACCGGGAGTCACTGCTCACAGTCACTCATGCCCTCATCACCTCGAGGCTCGACTACTGTAATGCTCTCTACATGGGGCTACCTTTGAAAAGTGTTCGGAAACTTCAGATCGTGCAGAATGTAGCTGCGAGAGCAATCATGGGCTTTCCCAAATATGCCCATGTTACACCAACACTCCGCAGTCTGCATTGGTTGCCGATCAGTTTCCAGTCACAATTCAAAGTGTTGGTTATGACCTATAAAGCCCTTCATGGCACCGGACCAGATTATCTCAGGGACCGCCTTCTGCTGCACGAATCCCAGCGACCAGTTAGGTCCCACAGAGTGGGTCTTCTCCGGGTCCCGCCAACTAAACAATGTCGCTTGGCAGGACCCAGGGGAAGAGCCTTCTCTGTGGCGGCCCCGGCCCTCTGGAACCAACTCCCCCCAGAGATTAGAATTGCCCCCACCCTCCTTGCCTTTCGTAAGCTGCTTAAAATCCACCTCTGCCGCCAGGCATGGGGGAATTGAGATACTCTTTCCCCCTAGGCCTTTACAATTTTATGCATGGTATGTCTGTATGTATGTTTGGTTTTTATAATAATGGGTTTTTAACTGTTTTTAGTATTGGATTATTGTTATATGCTGTTTTATTATTGCTGTTAGCCGCCCCGAGTCTCCGGAGAGGGGCAGCATACAAATCCAATAAATAAATAAATAAATATTAAGGATGTCCCATTCCTACTATTCTGACTTTGGAAATAGCCCTGTCTCAATCTACCTACCTACATAGGATTGTTATGAAGCCACAACAGAATGGAGTTTTAAAAAGTGTTTGTTGCCTGAGAGCCAAAAAACAGGATATAAATGTAACATATAATAATCTGATTAATCATTAATTACCTGTTTCTAATACTTTTGAATTACTAGAAACTTACGTGCGGATAACCACCATGAAACTATAAGCGATGGTGCCAACACCAACCAAAAAATATGAAAGCGGCATTCGGAATTTCAGCCATCCAATTGTTCTCTGGTTATTGTAATAGCCGTAGAAAAGCACAGAATATTGTGCAAAGCCCTGGAAAAATTAATGGCAAGAGTTCAGAAAAGTATATTTCACCAGACGTAGGCAGTCTTTAGTCTAACATGATTTAATTTGTTTTAAATCACCACATCTCAATCTGGTAGCATCCAGAAGTGTCAGGACTACAATTACCAAAGCTTCTAAGCTTTGGAATAATTTGGGAGATGCTGTTCTAAAATAACCTGAAGGCGGGACAAGAAGCAATGGCTGGAAATTAATCAAGGAGAGAACCAACCTAGAAATAAGAAGACATTTCCTGACAGTGAACAATTAATCTGTGAAACGACATGCCTTCAGAGGTTGTAGGTGCTCCATCACTGGACAACCATTTGTCGGGAATGATGTAGGGCTGGGTGTCAAACTGGCAACACACAGGCCAGATGCATCGTGCACAGGCCGTGCCCACCCCAGTTCTGCAAAGGAGAAAAGCATCACATAGGGAGTTGGCCTTCTCCGGGTCCCGTCGACTAAACAATGTCATCTGGCAGGCCCCAGGGGAAGAGCCTTCTCTGTGGTGTCCCCGGCCCTCTGGAATCAACTCCCCCCGGAGATTAGAACTGCTCCCACCCTCCTTGTCTTCCGTAAACTACTCAAGACCCACCTATACCGCCAGGCATGGGGGATTTGAGACATCTTTCCCCCAGGCTCTTTATAATTTATGTTTGGTATGTTGACTGGTTTTAATATGATAGGGTTTTAGTTATTTCTTTTAATATTAGATTTGTGCCACTATAATATTGTTTTTATCATTGTTGTGAGCCGCCCCGAGTCTTCGGAGAGGGGCGGCATACAAATCTAATAAATTATTATCATTATTATTATTATTATTATTATTATTATTATTATTATTATCACAATACAGCACGTGACAGCAACATGATGTTGCGAGTTTGACATCGGTGTCTTTGTGTCTCCTACTTTTTCAAGGTGTCTAAATAACATTGAACTTTGTTTCTGGCAATGGCCTCTTCTGTCCTTATTTAAACACATTTAAATGACTTGTGTCTACTGTTTTCATCTTTATATTGTTTCCTACTTCCATATACTTTTCTAGTGTAAAACAATCCTGATTGCACCATATGACCTATAAAGCCCTTCATAGCACTGGACCAGACTATCTCAGGGACCGCCTTCTGCTGCACAAATCCCAGCGACCAGTTAGGTCCCACAGAGTGGGTCTTCTCCAGGTCCCATCAACTAAAGAATGTCGCTTGGTGGGACCCAGGGGAAGAGCCTTCTCTGTGGAGGCCCCGGCCCTCTGGAACCAACTCCCCCCAGAGATTAGAACTGCCCCCACCCTCCTTGACTTTCATAAGCTTCTTAAAACCCACCTCTGCCGCCAGGCATGGGGGAATTGAGATACTCTTTCCCCCTAGGCCTTTACAATTTTATGCATGGTATGTCTGTGTGTATGTTTGGTTTTTATAATAATGGGCTTTTAACTGTTTTTAGTATTGGATTATCGGTATTATTATATGCTGTTTTATTATTGCTGTTAGCTGCCCCGAGTCTCCGGAGAGGGACGGCATACAAATCTAATAAATAAATAAATAAGTAAGTAAGTAAGTAAGTAAGTAAATCAATCGATCAATCAATCAATATGACAGATTCCTGCTGACATTGAGAAGCAACACGTGCAAGCAGCTGTATGTGCAGGCAATTTTTGATGCGACAATATAGATAAAAGAACAAATGCAAAGAGCTTCTCGTCTTGTTTCTGCGGATCATAGCTTCTATTTTAAGCCACGATTCCATGTCAATAACCTGCTGGTGTTTGCCTCCAATTAACCTCTGCTCATTATGAAATTAGGAGCTAATTTTGATGCAAATCTTTTCCTCCTCAGGGAACAGATGTGGCAGAGTTGCAATGGGCTGTGGGTTTTACTTGAAAAAAAAAATTGTAAACAAATTACAATATTGCTGACAGCTCCTGCCTGCAATATTACGGGGCTCTTTTTTGGTTGCAGAAATAAAAATATGAGCTCTCTGGAGAAGGCTGGAAATGATGGGGGGAAATTATGGAAGGTGGAGGAACTCAGCTTCATTGATGATAGATGCACCATTGCAGGAAAGGGCAGGTTAGGGACAGATCATCCTGGGGGGGGGAAATATCTATGTTGTTGTTAAGAGTCAACACCAGAGGTGGGTTGCTGCCAGTTCGGACCCGCACTATAGAACTGGTAATAACTTGGCAGTCTGGGTCAGTAGAACTGGAAGAACCTAGGCCTGTCATGCCCCCGAATGAGCTCTCTCTACATCACCATAGGCGGCACCATCTTTTTTTTTTACTTCTGTGCCTGCAGAATAGCTGTGTTTTAAGCATTGTGCATGCACATGGCTACATGGCACGGCACTGAGTGAAACGGCAGCAAAGAAAACTGGAACCCACCACTGGTCAACACCAGTGAAGGGTTGTTGCCTGGATGTGGGGAGGATGCCGTCTGGGTAGTGGAAATGGAGTTGTGTGTGCAGCTCCAGCTGACCAGCAGCCGGGGGTCATAGTTCCCTCTAAGCTGAGCAGTGAGCAATCGCTCACTTAAAAATCATCATCAACTCAGAGTTTTCCAAACCTGCCCAGAAGCCGAGAGGGAAAGAGTGAGAGGGAAGGTGAAAGAGAGGAAGAGAGGAAGAGAGAGAAACAGATAGAAAAAAGAGAGGAAGGAAAAGAGAAAGAAAAAGAATGGGAGTAAGGAAGAGAGAAAGGAAATCAAAATCTAGTTTGAAACTAGCTCAACTATTTAAGTGGCATTTTGATATTGATAGAGTTGCCCTATTATGAGCTCACTGTTATAGACACAAAGTACAGTATTTTATTTTGAAATTCTCTGAGGCAAAACAGGGTGGGTTTTTAATTTGTTTGTTTGTTTGTTCGTTCGTTTATTTATTATTTCTGTGCCGCCCAGTCCCAAAGAGACTGCCGCTCAGACACTATACTTTTCCACCCATCCCCCCCAAAAATTAGAGGGAACACTGCCGGGGGTATGCACCTGAGCCCTGCCCACCCGACCGTGACCACCGCCCATCCGCCCACGCTTGCCACCCGCCCAGAGATGTCCCAGCATCCAAAGGTAAGTGCAGTCCTTCACTGGTCAACACTGTTAGTACAAGGTACATGGTTGTTAGGGTTTGCCATTGTAAACTACCTATTGTAGTCTCTTGTATTATCACTTTAAATGTTTTGGGCTGGTTCGCCATAAGAGGGCGCCAGTACTCCTTCCCTCAATGATGTTTCAACGCTCATTCACTTTTGCTTTGCCTTGAGGGGGGAGTGTATTTGCTTAGTGCTTATTAGATTGGATGGCTTAGTGCTTGTTATGGATTGTTTCTATTTTGTATATATGTAAATAGTACTTATTAAGCCTAACTAAGTCTGTGTCTTTTTCTTTGGCTTTACCACACATCCACACTCTGTTAAGATTCTCTGCTCAGTGTATGTCAAAGGTCTCATAGCCTAGCTATACCGAGACATGCCAACAAACACCAACATTATCAATCAATCAATGACAGACTTGCCTGAAGAACATGGTTGCTTGAGCATTACATGGATTCTACATTTTTATGCATTAAGAAAAAAGTTCCGTTTCTGTTCCTCTACTTCCCTCTGCTCTGCTGCCCTCTTCTCCTAGTTCTCAGATGAACTAAAAATGTTGCATTGTAATTCCAGAGTTTCCATATTTTGCCTTTCCATTCATTTCTATTTTATTAAAGCACATCTGGTGCACACCAATAAAATGCATCTGAAGTTATAAACAATACAATACAGTACAATACAATAATCTTGGAGAAAGGCAGACTGATGCTACTGCTATTTTCCAGTTTGAACAAATTTATGTTGGTAAATTTAAAGATGGTAAGTCCTGACAAATAAGAATGATCTAATAGCAATGTTAATCTATGCATGTAATCTATTTTCAAATATTAAACATAAACCAAAAAAACCCATTAGTTCCACTAGATTGCAGTAAAATATAAATGTAATGCTACTGTAAATCTTTCTTATGAAGTTATTTTACTGTGAGTTGTTGTAGAGTTGAGCAGCCTAATGAGCTAACTAATTAACATTGATAAATTGTGGTTGGATTGTTCTAAAACTATCATATAGATGTATGGTCTGGCTTAGAATAATGTGTGAGTCCCGGGCAACATTGTTTATAGGCAATGATTCTGACTCAACAATGAAGATGAATACAATTTCCTTGTGGATTTTTCAACAAGCAGCACAATTTTATTCTGCTTTCTTTCTAATTCCCTGTGTGGTTTTTTCCCCCAAAAATAAATTGTTTGAGGGACAGGAGAAAAGGAGAAATATATGACACTGGGTGGCAGCAACCACCAACATTTCCACTCTTCCGTCTGTGCCTGGCTGATGAGCCTCACAACAGTTTAACAGGTATGCTATGATTAGTAGACTTTGTTGCAAAACGTCAGACAAACTCTAGGAGGTTTCTAGCGGTCATCCAGATTTTGGTAGCCCAGATATTGCATCTCTAAGGCTAAGCTATGCTCTGAAAAAGTCAAATCATTCTGACCTCATCTAATGTAAGTACTTGTTCTGTCTTGGCCAGGAACATAAAATAGGGCATTCGAGGGTGCACAAATTACCTACAGCCATGGTTCATTCAATTGTGACATTTACATAACATACTGTACACAAGTTATAAATCAGATTACACTGGGGAACAATTTGTAAAACAATTTCTGTTGAGTTTGATTTTTGAACTTTTTTATAGTTAATTAGATATCATGTACATATGATGGCTGACTATTGTTGGAGTAACAGGCGAGAATGTCCACAGATTAAACACTCCAGAAAAAGCTATAAGCAAAATAAAACACCTTAATAGGTATATTTACAGTTTGATTTAAAAAAAAAACTATTTGTATGAACACAACTTAACTTGCAGTAACTATTACAGCCTTTGAATGAATAAAATTATTATTTGTAAACAATATATTTGGTAAGTTTTTACTTTACTTTTCTTTATATGCACAATTTGATCCTACTATAAAACATATCCATGATACTGTTGTTGCATTTACACAATACGCTACCACAGACTGCAATCAGATTATTTAGTGGTTCAGGTTATTATGACAAATCTGCCACTGTTATCATGCTGTGTGAGTAGGCCATAGCATTCTGATAACACTGGGGAATAATAATAATAATAATAATAATAATAATAATAATAATAATAACAACAACAACAACAACAATAACAATAATAATAATTTTTTCCTGAGATATATATAAGTATATATCTCAGGAAAAAAGCAGTATGTGTGTGTGTGTGTGTGTGTGTGTTTGTGTGTGTGTATGTGTATGTGTGTATATATATATATATATATATATATATATATATATATATATATATATATATATATATATATATATTCGTAGATTTTCACGGGTACAGGTATGACGGTCTTGGTATATTCGGGTTTCTTCCCATGTAGGATTTGGACATTTCTGGCGACGTTTCGATGAGGTCCCACTCATCATCTTCAGGCTGGTGTTTCTGTCCTTGTTCTAAGGCGAACACTGTGAGACCTAAGCTGCCTTCCTTCTATAAATACTGGTATGTATGACGGAAATTTCTGGCGACGTTTCGATGAGGTCCCACTCGTCATCTTCAGGCTGGTGCTTCTGTCCTTGTTCTAGGGCGAACACAGCGAGACCTAAGCTGCCTTCCTTCTATAAATACTGGTGGCTGGGTGTGGTTTGATGGCTTGGTAATTGCTTGCTGTGTAGAAACTTCCTGGTGAGTCAGTGGGGTAACACCTGGGTTCGTTGATGTAGCTGAGGTATGCTGATTAGTTAATGATTGTGGATTAGGCGTGATATCCTGTGTAGTTGGAGCTTGCAGGCTACTTGATTGTTTTGCAATGTGTGTTCTGAGTCTGGTTTCAGTTTCTATGGCTGGGATACGTTTGTTAATGAGGGCAGGTTTCCAGATGTCTGGATGTCAGGCAATTGCTGAGCCATCAAACCACACCCAGCCACCAGTATTTATAGAAGGAAGGCAGTTCAGGTCTCACTGTGTTCGCCCTAGAACAAGGACAGAAGCACCAGCCTGAAGATGACGAGTGGGACCTTGTCGAAACGTTGCCAGAAATTTCTAAATCCTACACGGGATTATATATATAATTTTAATTAATTTTTCATCCCAAAATTTTAACATATTTTAATCAACTCAATGTGGCAAATATGTGCAATATCCCTTCCTCCTCCTATTTTTCCTCACAGCAACAATGTGTTTGGTGGATCAGGCTGAGAAGAGAGAGTAATTGGCTCAAAAACAGCTGGCTTTCATGCTTAAAGCAGGATTAGAACTCACAATCTTCTGGTTTCTAGGCCAGCATTTTCACCATTACACTATCTGGCTGTCACAACTTCATGACTTCCCTGGGATACTACATACCTTTAATGTAAACTTCCTATGGCTATTTCATTCTTGTGGGCAGCTCCTTCTCATTATATTTTCTTTCTATCAGTTTCCTTCTTAAATATATAATAACTTTATTAAACTACAACATCCAACATTAAAATATAAACTAATATAAAGAGAAAAGGGAATTTTAAAAAAATTAAAAGTGGCAAAAAACCATATATCAAACAAATTTATAAAATCTTTCCAGTGCCTTTCTACTCGATTCATGAATCAGCATTTTTAAAAAGTTGTTTATTTATTTTTTTTAGTGACAACTTTGTATGGTTGGATGAAAATTTCTTCTGATTGTTAACACCAGGATTACTGAATTTGGCCTGGAGGAATCCCTCAAGCTCTACATTGTAATATATGACTTTCAAATGTACTGAAATCAGTATCTGTTTTACAGAAAACAACGTATTAGTAATGGTGTGAATAGTGTGCAAGACTGATTTTCCTGGGATTGTACTGTTATTTATCAAATCAAATTTATTATTGCAATCATAGACCAAAACAAATAAAAACACTTAGTAAAACATAACTAAAGATTGTAGGATAAAATGATAAGTAACAGATAAAATCCATGATAAAATCCAGTCTATTAATTACGCATGGTCAATGCTACTAAAATTACTGTTATTTAGTGTATTTACTAGCCACTAAAGCATTTGGAGAAGAGCTGCCATGAGAAACATGTCCTGATTCTTTTTGTCTGGGAAGACACACACACACACAAACATAAATAAATAAATACATGCACACACACATATATACATACATTCAGTAATGGGCTGCCAAAAATTTTATTGCCACACTGTGGGTGTGGCTTATTTTGTGGGTGTGGCTTGATGGTCATGTGACCAGGCAGGAGTGGCTTGCCAACCATGTGACCAGGCGGGAGTGGCTTGACAATCATGTGACCGTGGGTGGCTTAAAGGTCATGTGACTGGGTGGGAGTAGTTTAATGACCAAGATAAGTTTTCAAATAAGTGCTTGGACTCTCAGCTGATTAAGCCACATTATTTGAATAGCCACAAAAGGACAAATGATAGACAGCATTATTTGTGGAGGAGCACAGTAACATTTTAAGGTTTTGTACTAAACCCACAAGGTTCAGTATGATAACAGATTAGGCAAGTAGCTCATTTTCTTTAATTGCTATAAATGTTCAGTTCTAGATAATGATTAAAATGATTAAAGCATTTATGGGTATAAACATACTATTTAATTATTTCCTATTTTAAAAATAATTAAGGATTATGCTAAGGTACTAGAGAAGGAAGGACAATAAAAAACTATTAAGTATTCAATAAATAGTGCATAAACTTACTACCTCCACTGAGTCGTGCCCCCCCTTCACCCCGGTGGGGGCAGCAGCCCATTACTGGGCAAAATGAATCCAAGAGAGTCATTCTGCTCCCGAAGCAAATCTCCCATCATGAATTTGTCCTTGAGCAATTCACGAAGAAGTCTCTGGAATCTGTTCTACAGCACATCAACTTAATAAATATAAAATGAAGTGAGGGATCTTCCCTCTTCATTATTCATATAAGAAAACTGTGAGAAATCATTCCTGGGTTGTTGTTGTTATTTTGGGGCATTATGGAAAAGTTCCATGGAATCCCATTGGGGACCATTTTTATTCTTGTTCCCAAAATTATTTTGAATGTTTTTTGCTAAATTCAGTTAACCATCATATATGGAACTAGCAACCCTTAGAAATTTGCCGATGTTTCAGTTTTACATTTTCCATAAGGCAATAAAACCAACACTGCCTAGTCTTTCCCAGTCAAATATTCTCCAAACCAGAAGGTGGGTTTCTCCCAGTTTCGACCAGTTTGTCCAAATCAGTAGCGACTCACTGATGACATCAGTGAACTGGATGGATTGTTTTTGTTTTCTTCTGAGCATGTGCAGAGTTTCTGGCCCTGTGCATGTGGTCGCCATCTTGTTTTTTTAAAAAAAATTAAAAAATTATTCTGAGCATGTGCAGAAGCCAAGTTTCCAGCACTGTGCATCCAGTGGCCATCTTGTTTTTGGCTGGTTTTTTTCAAAAAGTTTTGCCACTGTGCTTGCATGCACGCCCCCCTGAGGTGCGCCCACGCAATGCAGGAGAAAGAGAACCAGCAGCGAGGTAAGTTAGAACCCACCCCTGCTCCAAACGTTGGGACACAATTCCCAAATTACTAAGCAGCATGCCGATAGGCCAGAAGAGCTGAGTGTCTTCCCATATAATGCGAATGAGATGATTGCCGTAATGTAACACATGATTGTAAAATTGTCTACTTACACTGAAATCCCACAAAGTGGCAAAGTTCATAGCACTTGTTTCCTCTGCTCTTGGCACAGTTTTTCTAGGCAAAGACCCATATGCCTTTCCCATCAATGCCTGCGTGCAGAAACAGGGAGAATGGTTCCCATTGTATTCACATCAATAATCCAAGAGCGATTGAGGTTAATTATTTTTTATTGTTCCAATATGTTGGAAATTGAACGTTACATGCTGGAAATGTAATATGAAATTCAACCTGCAAAATCATTCCTCCATTTACATCAATATGATCTCAAATATTCGTGAGTCTTAGAATGAGCTGAGGTGGCGCAGCAGGTAGAGTGCTGTACTGCAGGCCACTAAAGCTAACTGTTCAAATCTTATCACCGGCTCAAGGTTGACTCAGCCTTCTATCCTTCCGAGGGGGTAAAATGAGGACCATAAAAAATCAAATGAATGAATGAATGAATGAATGTGAGTGAGTGAGTGAGTGAGTGAGTGAGTGAGTGAGTAAATAAGTAAATAAGTAAATAAGTAAATAAGTAAATAAGTAAATAAATAAGTAAGTAAGTGAATGAATGAATGAATGAATGAATGAATGAATGAATGAATGAATGAATGAATGAATAAATAAATAAATAAATAAATAAATAAATAAATAAATAAATAATGGTTTTGTATTGGGGGGAAAGAAGATTGCTATCATCAACCCTCACCTTTTTTTTTTTAGCCAAGGAGTTTTAGGGAACAGGAGATTTGAGCCTTAAAGTATCAAAGGTCTACCAAGAATTCATCTCACTGTTGGACTATTGCCATGATGGCAAACCTATGGCATGTGTGCCTCAGATGGCACATGGAGCCATAACGGAGGGCACGTGAGGCTTTGCTGTGTTTGAGCTCCAGTGTGCATGCTGGCCAGCTGATTTTCAGCCTTTGGAAGGGCCATTTCCCTAAAGCCCCTAAGGCAACGCCCCTCCCCAATGAACAAATCGGAAGTACGGAAAAACGCACTTCCAGTTTGCCGTTGTGAAGCCCCAGAATGCAAAAAATAGCACAATGGGCAAAGCAGAAGTGCATTTTCCATACTTCCGATTTGTCCATTGGGGGATTTTATTTTCACCTACCAGGCTTTAGAAAGGCCTGTGTGCATGTGCGGAGGGCAGTGCAGGAGGGTGCGCACACGTAGGGGGAGAGAAGGAGTGTGAGAATGCATGCTAGCATACCCACACACACCCCTTTTGGCACGCGAACCAAAAAAGGTTCACCATCACCGGACTATTTCAATGCACTCTACATGGGGCTACTCTTGATGAGTATTAGGAAGATGTAAAATGCAGGATAGTTTTGGGAACCACTAGGGTGACCCATATTACACCACTGTTGAACAAACTGTACTAGTTGAAGTTTGCTTCCATGTTCAAGTTAAGCTGTTGGTTCTTATTTTAAAAGACTTTCATGGTACAGGCACAGGTTATCTGAGAAACCGCCTCACCCCAATCCGATTGGTCCATTTCCCTCCTCCCCATATGCTGCGGACCCTGTCAATCAAGGAATTCTGGCTGGAGGGAATCCAGGAGAAGGGCCTTTTCTACCATAGCTCCTGTCCTCTGAAATTTATGTCCCCCACCCAGGCTAAATTGGCCTTCCAAAAGGACTTGAAGGTTCTGCCAACTGGCCTGAGGCCCCAAAAGTAGGGGCATGTCATTCTTGAGGTGATTAATGGAGTAAGATAAAAACCCTCCTCTTCCCTGTGTGCATCTTGCTCAAATATCTTTGTCAATTTTACACCAAACTCAGTGTTATATTTATTGTTTTAATGTTTCACATTGGTGCTTTATTAAACTGCTATAAAAATCCTTACTGTGCTAAAATTAAACAAAAATAACAGAGAGTCTTTACCATAATTTAAATGAGAGAACCAGGTGTCCATGGAAATGAAATTGTGCTCTCACCTCAGGCACCATGACAAGACCAAAGGTCAGCCCGAACAGAACTATATTTATTCCATACATCCATCGCAAAAATATGAAGTAAGACGCAACCGAAGAGCCAAAATGACCTGTGAAATATTCAGATAAAGACAGATAAAATAATGAACTTTCCTTGTCATTTAAAAGAGAAAAACCTGATAAAATGTTTAAATGGATTTAACAGATTGTTTAAATGGAAAAATTACATTTGATATAAGCCCACAGAAGGGTACAAAAGTAGGCTTATATGATAAAAAGTGGGCAGAATTTGGAAACAAATAGGAGATCCCATCTTAAGTCCCATCTTAGAAATCAAGTCCCATCTTAGAAATAAAGCCAACTAGGTGACCTTGGACCAGCTATTCTCTCTCAGTCCTAAAAAGCAGGCAATGGCAACGGAACAGAACAGATAGAATAGAATTCTTTATTGACCAAGTGTGATTGGACACACAATGGATTTATCTTTGGTATACATCCCCTCAGTGTACATAAGGAGAATAAAATTACATTCAACAAGGATAAAAAGATACAACACTTAGTGATAGTCAAGGTTACTAATAAATTATCAAATTGTACTAGGAAACACATAAAAACAATATAAATTGAAAGATACAAGCAACATGTTTATAGTAATAAGTGAGAAGAGATAGATACTAGGAAGGAAGAGCAGAATAATAGTAATACAGTCTTAGTAAAGTATTTGACAGTGTAGTGGGAATGAGTTGTTTACCAGAGTGATGGCATTCGGGGGGAAAACCCACTTTTGAAATCCTGTCAGCAAAACTGCTGGGACATATTCAGGCAATTGCCAGGAATCAAGGCTGTTTGAAAAGTACAGAGAAGGGAAGGGAAGGGAAGGGAAGGGAAGGGAAGGGAAGGGAAGAGAAGAGAAGAGAAGAGAAGAGAAGAGAAGAGAAGAGAAGAGAAGAGAAGAGAAGAGAAGAAAATTTAGGCAAGAGAAGGCAATTTAGGTAGGAATCAGCAGTGGAGAAATAACATCTTTTTATGGGTATAAACCCAGGCTCTCTAACCTTGGCAATTTTAAAACTTGTGGACTTCAACTCACACAATTCTGCGACAATACTGAGCTGGATGGAGCAACAGTCTGATTTTTTTTACAGGACATCTCCTTAAATATTGATGGAAGAGAATATACTTTCAGGAAAACTAATTTTTTTTTCATCATGCATGAAAAAAACCTGCAACATGCCACTTATTTTTACCAAATGGCCATGGAGAGAAAGGGCATCAGTCACTTACTTTCAATTTCTTTTATTTTCATTTCCCAGGGTATGCAGGCTGTTTTAAAATTCTCAAAATCCCGCTGAAATTTCATCCATTTCTGAAAAAAAAGATCACATAGCACTGCAGCCCATTTGGATAACAATGGCAAGCAAAGGAAATAAGGGGAGCAATGATAGATATACACCTCTCTTCCTATCTCCGTAATGAATATGTCAGCGTTCCAAATAACATTGGAGAAATAAATCAGAGACCAAACCTTGGCTTTCTTCCAAGTTCCAATTTATTGACAGAGCCATGTTGATTACGAACCGTAATTATCCCAATACCAACTTTTCCTATAGTTCTCCACCCAGGTTAAGGTTCATCCCTTGTCCCCACACAAGTTCCAGTTCTCTCAAAGTCCATGATCCTCCCCTATACTACTCGCTGGTGCTGAACAAAGGATGACCTTGAAACCTCTGGAAAGAATGTGTTGTGGCTAGTGTCTTTGCCTCACATGCAACCACCTCTCTCCAATTCCCACAATACTATTCTACTTGTGGAAGGCCAAAGACTTTTGCAAAGCCTTCGACTCAGTGGTCCACGACAAACTACTCCTAAAACTCAAATCCTATGGCATCTCAGGACTCCTCCTCAACTGGATTACCGCATTCCTGTCAAACAGGCAACAAATTGTCAAAATTGGTAGCACCATCTCCACCCCCACCCATGTCATAAGCGGCGTTCCCCAGGGAAGCATACTAGGTCCTACTCTCTTCATTCTCTACATTAATGACCTCTGTGACCATATCGAAAGCAACTGTGTTATTTTTGCCGAATGATGTGAAACTTTTCAACACCACTGATAACACACTCACTCTCCAAAAAGAGCTGGACTTTGTCTCAAACTGGTCTAACACCTGGCAACTTCAAATATCAACCAACAAAATGCTCTACCCTCCACATTTCTTCCTATGTATTTGTGTATTGGACAAAAAAATAAAATAAAAAATAAAAATGATGGCTTCGACCTGACAGCATAGAATCAGAGGTAGTGATGTCTCTATCACCTCTGTCCATTTCTGTTTCTTTGAGAATAAAAACTGGACACCTCACCAAAGCAAGCTGCCGTATTAATTAGAAATATAATACAAATAGTTTCAACCTATCTGTGTACAGGTAGTCTTCAACTTATGACCACAATGGAGCCCATTAGTTCTATGGTTAAGCAAGACAGTAAGTGAGTTTTGCCCCATTTTTACGACCTTTTTTGCCACAGTTGTTAAGTGGATCACTGCAGTTGATACGTTGGTAACCCAGTTGTTAAGTGAATCCAGTTTCCCCATTGACTTTGCATGTAAGAAGGTCGCAAAAGGTGATCACTTGACCTAGGGACACAGCAATGGTCACAAACATGAACCAGTTGCCAAGCATCTAAATTTTGATCATAGGAATGCTGCTAATGTTGTGCCAGTGAAAAGTGGTTATAAGTCACATTTTTCAGTATCATTGTAACTTTGAACAGTCACTAAATGAATAATTGTAAGTTGAGGACTATCTGTTATCTAAAACAGTGTTTCCCAACCTTGGCAACTTAAAGATATCTGGACTTTAACTCCCAGAATTCCCCAGTCAGCATTCGCTGGCTGGGGAATTCTGGGAGTTGAAGTCCAAATATCTTCAAGTTGCCAAGGTTGGGAAACACTGATCTCAAAGTTCTATTTCTCAGCTATTATGAAAGACCTCTGAAGCAGTTTCTGTGCCCTTTCAGTACCAATACCAACAGAGCTTTGTTCCCTATGCCATCCATCTGATAAGTCTTGCAAGATTTGTTTCTCTTGCCACGTACATGTATACATCCGAACTAGACTGTGTTGTTTCAATGTGTCATATAATATATGTGGATGTATGCATAGTTTTGTATGTATGTATTTATTTATCTTGTCATGTTTGTGCTTATATTGGAGGCAGAGACCCTTTGAGACCTGTATGCAACATAATATCATTTTAATGTATGCCGATTAGTGTACATTCAAAGTGACAATAAAGTATCCTAATAATAATACTGTAATACCTTTCATCCATCACTGTAAACCACATAGAGCTGTGCCTCTATCAAACATTTGAACTATGTAGCTTAATCCACTTTATTTTGTAAACATTTCTTTTCTTAGTTCCTAGCTAATTTACTCTGGATGAATGTACTTAAAACTGCAGTTCTAAATACATATTGATGTACCTAATGTCAGTGATCTTCATCACCGCCTGCTGCCGCACGAATCCCAGCGACCAATTAGGTCCCACAGAGTGGGTCTTCTCCGGGTCCCGTCAACTAAACAATGTCGGTTGGCGGGCCCCAGGGGAAGAGCCTTCTCTGTGGTGGCCCTGACCCTCTGGAACCAACTCCCCCCGGAGATTAGAACTGCCCCTACTCTCCTTGCCTTTCGTAAGCTCCTTAAGACCCACCTGTGTCATCAGGCATGGGGGAACTGAGACATCTCCCCTGGGCATATACAATTTATGAATGGTATGTGTGTATGTACGTGTGTTTAGAAAATGGGGTTTTTAAATGTTTTTAATAGAAATTTAGATTTGTTGTAAATTGTTTTTTCACTTTGTTGTGAGCCGCCCCGAGTCTGCGGAGAGGGGCGGCATACAAATCTAAATAAATAAATTAATAATAATAATAATAATAATAATAATAATAATAATAATAATAATAAATACTTTGCACACTTCTTTGTTGTACTATTTGCAGAGAGATTTTACTGAAACATCATCAGAATTTAATATGCTAATATTTATTTTTATTTTATTTATTTATTTTGTCAAGTGTATATATGATTATAGACAAAACATAATTATGATTGTGTATACATAAGATGTGTAAGCATGTTTATGAGTACATGAGATGTTTACGAATACATGGGGACATTTGGACAGGTATGGTAGGCATGCTTGTGTTTATGCACACACCCTTACAGACCTCTTAGAAATGAGGTGAGGTCAATGGTAGATAGTCTATCCTATGGTTAAAGTTTTGGAGGTTTGGGGAAGATACCAGAGGCTGGTAGTGTATTTCAGGCATTGACCACTCTGTTGCTGAAGTTGTATTTTTTGCAATCAAGTTTGAAGCAGTTTACATTATGTTTATAGATACTATTGTGTGCTCCTGTATGATTGTGGTTGAAGATGAAGTAGTTATTGACAGGTAGCAGATATTTCTGGCATCGGACCAGAATATCTCCGGGACCGCCTTCTGCCACACGAATCCCAGCGGCCAGTTAGGTCCCACAGAGTTGGCCTTCTCTGGGTCCCGTCAACTAAACAATGCCATCTGGCGGGACCCAGGGGAAGAGCCTTCTCTGTGGCGGCCCCAACCCTCTGGAACCAACTCCCCCCAGAGATCAGAATTGCCCCCACCCTCCTTGCCTTTCGTAAGCTCCTTAAAACCCACCTCTGTCGTCAGGCATGGGGGAATTGAGATATTCCCTTCCCCCTAGGCTTATAAAATTTATGCTTGGTATGTCTGTATGTATGATTGGTTTCTCAAATTAGGGTTTTTTTAATTTAACTTAAACTTAAATATTAGATTTGTTTATATTGTCTTATTATTGTTGTTAGCCGCCCCGAGTCTATGTAGAGGGGCGGCATACAAATCTGATAGACAGACAGATAGATAGATAGATAGATAGATAGATAGATAGATAGATAGATAGATAGATAGATAGATAAAATTAAACAAACAAACAAACAAATTTTGTGTGCTACACTTAGGCTAGATCAAAGGCAGCATAGTTCTAAATTTCTAGGCCCAAAATTTCAAGTATGGTGGCATAAAATACTCTGTTGCAAACAGAGAAGTGGAGGACTCTTCTTGTGAAATATCTCTGGACATTCTCAATTGTATTAATGTCTGATAAGAAGTGTGAGTTCCAGCAGATGAGCTGTATTGGAGAATTGGTCTAGCAAATGTCTTATATGCTCTGATTAAAAGTACAATATTACCAGAGAAGAAGCTACGCAAGATTAGGTTAACTATGCTTAATGCCTTTTTGGCAATGCTGTTGCAGTGGACTCTGACATTTAAATCATTAGAAATGAGTATTCCAAGGTCCTTAACTGAATAATGAATCATCAACAAGGTCGTGATCATCTAGTTTGTATTTTGTTTTCTGATTATTTTTGCCAATGTGCAAGACTAAGCATTTGTTGATTGAGATTTGAAGTTGCCACTTGTTTGACCATTCTGATACATAGTCAAATCCTTTTTTGAAGAATAGTAGCATTGTTGGTGGTGTTGAATAGTTTTACATCATCTGCATATTTTTACATATTTAATATTTTACATGTTTTTACATGTTTAAGCCCTGCCATCTGCAAGAAGCAGTTGTTGATCTAGTTTAGTTTAGTTTATTTATTAAAATATCTTATTATCATTATTTTGCTTTATTCCTTCTTTTTCATAAATATTATAGATTGAGAACACCTATGTCTTCTAAGTTGATTGCAAAAATCAGGATGAGGATGGTGCTTTGCAGTATTTTAAAACTGCTCTTTTTAAAACAAAAACAAGGCTAAATGCAATCTTCGTGAAAATGGAGCTATTAGTCTACAAGAGGCATCTAGGGAGATGGGAGTAATAAGCTATTTCCATTGAGCACATCGTTTGAATAAGGAGAAATTAGGCTTACTTTCATCATCATCACTTTATATGCGTAAAACTTCTTTCCTTTGCCTTTCCCGAGAGCCCCTTCAAATTTTTCCACAAAACGCTGGGCATCTCTACATACGTTTTTAAAAGAAAGAGATACATTGATACATCAAAAATAAAAACATTGCTCTATTTGTTAACATGGTGAAACCAATAGAAATCAGGGCAAGGTACTGTATATAAAGAAGGAGCAAACCCCACACTCACTCGCATTGATGAAGTTACCTAGTTGGGTAATGAAATGTCTCCAAGCAAATAACCAAGCTCAGAGAGCATCAAGGATTCCACAGTAAAACATACTTGACACAGGCATGTTATGACATTTATGTACCATATTTTCAGAGTATAAGTCACATCTTCCCCCCCCCCCAAAAAAAAGAGGCTGAAAATTTGTGTGCGTCTTATACTTCTAACGTAATGTTTTTTCAGACCTAACGAGGAACTAATGATCTTCCTCTTCCCAGCTTGCAGACTTGTTTTCATTGCTACTCCCTCCGAAAAAGTTTTTCCAGCCCTAACTAAAGCCTGACGGGCTGGATGAGCAGCAAGGAAAGACAAAATCACACACAGAGCCTGGAGGTTTCCAAAACACAAAATATATTGCTTTACAAATTGGCTGAGAGCTGCAATGACAGCAGAGGAATGTCTGTTTATGACCAAAAGGTCAGGGTTATCTGCAAAGCCAATAATGAATGTCTCAACCCCCCCCCCCAAGGTTTTTAAAGAATGCCTCCAAACTGGGCTGCAGCACAGGTACTTACTCTTTGTTTCAAGAGCTACAGTCTTTCAAAGCACAATTGTCGAAAGACTGGGTTTTTCCGAGGATGCAAGATGTTGGTTTAGAGACAAAACTCCAGATCTGTTTCTTTTTCTCTGTTAAACCATGAACGATAACTCCTGCAAAGCACACTCCCACAAAACCTCCCTTTTTAAACCTGCTGCAGAATTCTCTAATTACTCTCAGCTATGATTAGGATCTTCTTCTGCATCTGTGCAGCTGCTCCTGTCATCCCATAATCCTGTGCACCTGCACATTGAGGATGGGGTCATTAATAACTCCCTCCTCATATGACCCAGATGAGGCTCTAACTGATGGTTCCACAGACACTGCAGGGGCCTCCACCTCTATTTCTATCTATATGGTGTTGGTTATGACCTATAAAGCCCTTTATGACATCGGACCAGAATATCTCCGGGACCGCCTTCTGCCGCACGAATCCCAGCAACCGGTTAGGTCCCACAGAGTTGGCCTCCTCCAGGTCCCGTCGACAAAACAATGTCGTCTGGCAGGACCCAGGGGAAGAGCCTTCTCTGTGGCAGCCCCGACCCTCTGGAATCAACTCCCCCTGGAGATTAGGATTGCCCCCACCCTCCTTGCCTTTTACAAACTCCTTAAAACCCACCTCTGCCGTCAGGCATGGGGAAATTGATTCCCTTGGGCCATTTCCATTTTATGTATAGTTTGTCTGAGATGTATGACTGTTTTTTATATTAAGGGTTTTTAATTGTTTTTAATCATTGGATTTGTACTGTTTTGTTGTTGTGAGCTGCTCCGAGTCTTCGGAGAGGGGCGGCATACAAATCTAATAAATAATAATAATAATAATCATCATCATCATCATCATCATCATCATCATCTCTCCAGCACCTTCAGCTTCCATCTCTCCTTCCCCCTCACTGTCTGAACCCTCTGAGAGCCACACAGGTCTCTGATGCTGCGACGGACCTGGCTCACCTGGTTCAAAATCTGTCACCAGAGGACCTGGCCATGAGCCAACCACAACATTAACGAGGTGCTAATGATCTTCCGGGCTTGCAGGATTTTTTCATTCCTCCTCCCTCCGAAGAAAGTTTTCTTTCCCAGCCCTAAGTCTTTGCAGGCTTGTTTTCATCGTTACTCCCTCCGAAAAAGGCCCTGACCAGGGGATAAAATAATGTGCTGAAGCTGACCAGACTTAGGACACTAGCCAGATGAATTACTGGTAGGCAGATTCTTTTCCGTATTTCCACCCGCCAAAAAATTAAGATGGATCTTATACTCCGTGCATCTTATATTCTGAAAAAATATGGTACTTAGAGCTCTGAGCTCCCTGAATACCTTGTAACATTTGAAATTGAAGTTCTGTGAACAACCGATTGAACTAAAATGTTAAATGACGCCAAGTGTCACTTGCAAAAGCATTTAAGCCTTTAAAAAAGTAGAACCAAGGCAACCTTAGAAAGAAATGAGGTAGTGTCAAAAACCCAGGAAATACGGAAGTGGGTTTTCCATCAACTAGCGTTCAGAATAAATGCTATGTAATCCATGATGGAGTAAAATGTACACTCTGGGTTAGCCCATGAAAGCTTTATTAAATTAAAGAAACTTTCATCTAATTACCAACACACACTGCATCAAAATTTCATTAGCCTATGTATAATTGTCCTTAAATGGCTTGGCTTAATAATTAATTGCAAGTGTAGGGTTACAACGCCCCAAACATGTGGTGTCCGGTACTGAGGCTTTTCAATGTTGCCACAGTGAGAATGAATTACTGAACTTAACAGGACACCGCTGAAGATTTGAATAGGTGGGCCAACTTTTCAGGAACAGGTCAAGAGGTATTCAGGCAATTTTAACTTCATAATAATAATAAACACAGTTATAAGGGGCCAGTTATAAGGGTCCAACCCCCTGCTTAGGCAGGAAACCCTACACTACTTCAGACAGGTGGTTATCCAACATCTGCTTAAAAACTTCCAGTGTTGCAGCATTCGCAACTTCTGGAGGCAAGCTGTTCCACTGATCAATCGTTCTGACTGTCAGGAAATTTCTCCTTAGTTCTAAGTTACTTCTACCTTTGTTTAGTTTCCACCCATTGCTTCTTGTTCTACACTCACGTGCTTTGGAGAATAGGTTGACTTCTTCTTTGTCGCAGCCCCTGAGATATTGAAACACCGCTATCATGTCTTTTCATTAAACGAGCCATGCTCAATTCCTACAACCCTTCTTCATATGTTTTAGCCTCCAGTCTCAATCATCTTTGTTACTCATATTATAATATTATTATTATTATTTATTGGATTTGTATGCCGCCCCTCTCCGCAGACTCTTCTCTGTACTCTTTCTACTCTACTCTTTCTCAATATCCTTTTTGCATCGTGGCAACCAAAACTGAATTCAGTATTCCAAGTGTGGCCTTACCATGGCCTTATAAAGTGATATTAATACTTCACGTGATCTTGATTCTATCCCTCTGTTAATGCAGCCTAGAATTGTGTTGTCCTTTTTGGCAGCTGCTGAACACTGCTGGCTCATATTTAAACGGTTGCCCACTAAGACTCCAAGATCCCTTTCACAGTTAGTACTGTTGAGCAATGTACCACATATACTGTACCTGTGCATTTTATTTTTCTTGCCTAAAAACCTTGAATTTCATTTTGTTAGAATTTCAGTTTGACTTTCCAGGCCGTCTTTTTACAAATATTGGATTTTCACAATGCCAGTCTTCAGTTATAACACCCTGAAGAGCATGGTTGGGACGTAATTTAATTCTGCTGCACGAATCCCAGTGATCAGTTAGGTCCCACAAAGTGGGCCTTCTCCGGGTGCCGTCAACTAAACAATGTCGTTTGGCGGGACCCGGGGAAGAGCCTTCTCTGTGGCGGCCCCGACCCTCTGGAACCAACTCCCCCAAGAGATTAGAATTGCCCCCACCCTCCTCGCCTTTCATAAGCTTCTTAAAATCCACCTTTGCCGTCAGGCATGGGGGAACTGAGATACTCTTTCCCCCTAGGCCTTTACAATTTATGCATGGTATGTTTGTATGTATGTTTGGTTTTATAATAAGGGTTTTTTAGTTGTTTTAATATTGGATTGTTACATGCTGTTTTTTATCACTGTTGTTAGCCGCCCCGAGTCTACGGAGAGGGGCGGCATACAAATCCAATAAATAATAATAATAATAAATAATAATAGATATAAGTTCACCTTTTTGGCAGCCTGGTTGGGTTTTAGCAAATGTTAGCAACTGTCCTAATGTGTTTAGATTTGGATACTAAGCAGAGCCAGGCCTGGTTAATGTTGGCTTGGGAGGCCTCCAAGGAATAGCAGAGCTGTCTAGACTGTTGTCAAGAAAAACCGCATGGAATCACAAGGAGCCTTGGTTCAAATGAGTGTGTACATATCTTATATTTTACAATTTCTACTGCCCCCAGTGTGTAATGAATTAAAAAAAGAAATCCAACACTGATCTATGGGAGGAACAATTTAAAAGCAATGGAATTCACAACTCAGACTCTAGGTTACATAAATCAAGACCTCACTTCAAGATTTTCAGTTTCTTTTTCATATTCCAAGGCTTGTTTCGCAAAGTGGAAATCAGCTTCTTCTTCTCTTCCACAGCTTCTTTCAACTTGGCCACTTCCTCCTCTGTCATTTCCTCTTCAGAAGTAGAATCTGAGCTTTGGGGGAAAGAGAGTCACCAACAGTAAGGGTATAAAAAGGACGAGATCTTTCCTGAATGTTTATGAGAAGGTTTATTATTATTATTATTATTATTATTATTATTATTATTATTATTTAGATTTGTATGCCGCCCCTTTCCATGGACTCGGGGCGGCTCACAACACACAAAAACAATTCATAACAAATATAATAATATACAATTTAAAATTTAAAATAGTTTTTAAAAACCCATTTTTAAGCAAACATACCTACAAACATACCATACATAAATTATATAGGCCCGGGGGAGACATCTCAATTCCCCCATGCCTGACAACAAAGGTGGGTCTTGAGGAGTTTACAAAAGGCCAGGAGGGTAGGGGCAGTTCTAATCTCTGGGGGGAGCTGGTTCCAGAGAGTCGGGGCCGCCACAGAGAAGGCTCTTCCCCTGGGACCCGCCAACCGACATTGTTTAGTTGACGGGACCCGGAGAAGGCCGACTCTGTGGGACCTAATCGGTCGCTGGGTTTCGTGCAGCAGAAGGCGGTCTCGGAGATATTCTGGTCCGATGCCATGAAGGACTTTATAGGTCATAACCAACACTTTGAATTGTGCCCGGAAATTGATCGGCAACCAATGCAGACTGCGGAGTGTTGGTGTGACATGGGCATATTTGGGAAAGCCCATGATTGCTCTCGCAGCTACATTCTGCACGATCTGAAGTTTCCGAACACTTTTCAAAGGTAGCCCCATGTAGAGAGCGTTACAGTAGTCGAACCTCGAGGTGATGAGGGTGTGAGTGACTGTGAGCAGTGAATCCCGGTCCAAATAGGGCCGCAACTGGTGCACCAGGCGAACCTGGGCAAACGCCCCCCTATAGAACAGTGGTGGTGAATCTTTTTTTTCCTTGGCTGCTGAAAGTGCACGTGTGCATGCCCACACCAATAATTCAATGCCCCACACACAGCCCACACCACTGCACATGTGTGCACAACTCCCCTGGACTGCCCTGTCCCCTGCACATATATGCACAACACCCCCTTCCCTGCTCCCCCGGTTAGGCCCGTTTTTCATCTTCCCGAACAAAGGCGGATTCCCACTCCAGGCGCTAGTAGTGTGCTGCATACGCACTTTTGCTTCCTTTTTTTTAAAAAAAAATATTTTTATTTATTTTTAGCAAGTTTAATATACATACAACATAAAGCAATTGGTCAAAGCAATGGAAACTGCAGTTTAATGTTTCCAAATGTAAAATAATGCACTTGGGGAAAAGGAATCCTCAATCTGAGTATTGTATTGGCAGTTCTGTGTTAGCAAAAACTTCAGAAGGAAAGGGTTTAGGCGTAGTGATTTCTGACAGTCTCAAAATGGGTGAACAGTGCAGTCAGGCGGTAGGGAAAGCAAGTAGGATGCTTGGCTGCATAGCTAGAGGTATAACAAGCAGGAAGAGGGAGATTATGATCCCGCTATATAGAGTGCTGGTGAGACCACATTTGGAATACTGTGTTCAGTTCTGGAGACCTCACCTACAAAAAGATATTGACAAAATTGAACGGGTCCAAAGACGGGCTACAAGAATGGTGGAAGGTCTTAAGCATAAAACGTATCAGGAAAGACTTAATGAACTCAATCTGTATAGTCTGGAGGACAGAAGGAAAAGGGGGGACATGATAGAAACATTTAAATATATTAAAGGGTTAAATAAGGTCCAGAAGGGAAGTGTTTTTAATAGGAAAGTGAACACAAGGACAAGGGGACACAATCTGAAGTTAGTTGGGGGAAAGATCAAAAGCAACATGAGAAAATATTATTTTACTGAAAGAGTAGTAGATCCTTGGAACAAACTTCCAGCAGACGTGGTAAATAAATCCACAGTAACTGAATTTAAACATGCCTGGGATAAACATATATCCATCCTAAGATAAAATACAGAAAATAGTATAAGGGCAGATTAGATGGACCATGAGGTCTTTTTCTGCCGTCAGACTTCTATGTTTCTATGTTTCTATAAAACAGTGCATAGTGAAATGTGCCCACCACCCCGACACACACACATAGCCCACCACCAAATCGGGGTTGTTTCTTATATAACCCACTTTGACCCAAGAGCAATATATCTATTTACATATTATAGAGTGATTCCAATTTATTTCTTGTAGCTTGGTCTCAGATTCTACTCGTCATATATGGTCTTACCTTGTCCCACCGTCCGATCAGTTGTCTCAATTCAGTTTCATTATCCAAATTTATCCTTTTATCCATAATTTCAAATTGAATATGGTACCAATTTTGCATTGTCCATTTTGTCGCATCCTTCCAACCCAAAACTATTACCGCCTGAGTGCTTTCTATTGCTGCTTGTTTTATTTCTCTAAATCCTCCCACCGCATTGCTTCTAACTAATACTGCCATTTCCTTAGTGATTGTCCATTGTGTGTTTAACATTCTATTTATGTCCTCTTGCACTTTTTGCCAAAATTCCTGCACTATCGGGCATTTCCAAAACATATGCATAAACATTCCTTTATCTTGACACCCGTGCCAACAAATACCCCTGACATTCTGCTGAAAGTGTGCAAGTTGGACGGGGGTATAATACCACTTATGTAACATTTTCCGTCTCATTTCCCTGATTCTTGTATTCTACATTTTCCTTATATTGTCTACTGTATTTTCCATCTCTTGTACCTCTACTTGTGTCTCATTTTGCCACCCGCACCTTTGCTTCTCACGCATGCATTCCAACGTCTTTTTACTTCTGCACATGCACAGGAAGGACAATCTTGTGAGGGGACACGCAGGCACACAAAGTTTCAGCTATGGTTTTTTTGCTTCCGCGCATGCACAGAAGCAAAATATCGCCAAAATCTCACACACGCACATCCCCTCACAAGATTTTGTTTCCTGCACATGTGCAGAAGTGAAACGACACCGGGATATGCACAAATGCACACAAGGGAAGGGAAGTTGCACACGCAGCACAACTTTCGCTACCTGTGCACTGTCCTCATCCATAACGATAGCAGCCCAATACTGCTCCCCAACCTCCAAAGGCTTCCCTGGAACCTAAAGAGGGCAAAAATGGCTTCCCCTCCCCCCCCCAAGAAAACGCCCCCCCAAGAAACCTCCACATGAGCCGAAAATCAGGTTGCCGGCACATACACATACACTGAAGCTGAGCTAGGGCAACGGCATCACGTGCCAGCAGATATGGCTCCATATGCCACCTGTGGCATGTGTGTCATAGTTTTGTCATCACGGGTCTAGAAGTAACCACAAAGGTACCTCTACCTAAGAACGCCTCTACTTACGAGCTTTTCTAGATAAGAACTGGGTGTTCAAGATTTTTTTGCCTCTTCTCAAGGACCATTTTCCACTTACAAACCCGAGCCTCCGAAACTGTAACCGGAAAAGGCAGGGAGAAGCCTCTGTGGGGCCTCTCTAGGAATCTCCTGGGAGGAAACAGGGCTGGAAAAGGCAGGGAGAAGCCTCTGTGGGGCCTCTCTACGAATCTCCTGGGAGGAAACAGGGCTGGAAAAGGCAGGGAGAAGCCTCTGTGGGGCCTCTCTACGAATCTCCTGGGAGGAAACAGGGACACCACCATCCCTGTGGTTTCCCCAATCACACATATTATTTGCTTTTACATTGATTCCTATGGGAAAAATTGCTTCTTCTTACAAACTTTTCTACTTAAGAACCTGGTCACGGAATGAATTAAGTTCGTAAGTATAGGCACCACTGTATATACTCTTTAAATTACTAGCTTACTAGCAGCTGCACAAATAGATTGAAGAACAGTTTTTATCCATGGGCTGTCAAAACTCCTGGTGAAAAATAACTTGACAACAACATAGTACAATTGACTTCCAGGGCTGGTGCGACATGCAATATGTTCACATGGTGCAATAGAACTGGGTGCTTTTTAGTAGAATTCACTGGGCTAAGGATTTTCTGTCTTTCGCTTGTGAGTTGTATTGTGTTGGGAGAGTGCAGGAAGTGAGGTTCAGCCAATCTCATTGTATACATGTTGTACTCTGACAATAAAGGTTTGAAATCCTTCTTCTTTCTATGTTACATGGTAAAAGAACTTCCACTGGCCCAATGGATAAATTCTGAGTCAGCAATGCAAGTCTTCAATATTGATAACGAACAATGACAGTGAAACCAACCACAAAGTTGGGGTGTATAAAATGTATTAATTTATCACATATTGCTTTTCTTAAAAATACATTGCACTTGCAATATTTGCAACTTCCCTTGCAACGAAACAGAAACCAAGCAATCTTGAAGAAATTGAAGCAACATCCTGAAAAATTAATGAGAGAGCCAATTTTCCAGCAGCTGCTAAAATTCAATTTGGCTGAATTTTAATAGAATGTGCCTCAGTCAGTTCTTATCTACGAGCAATGTTGCTTATCTGAGGGATACCAGGAAAAGGGGGACTTCGTGACAGCAAATGCATCATTTTCTTCATCCTATTTTATGCTAAACTTGGACAGCCTTCAGAGCTGGAAATTTGAGAAACTGAAATCTCAGACATATAGAGGGCTTTCAATTGGGAAAAGCAGCCTTAACATTTCAAAGTCGCACTAAGGGAAAAAGATGTTCTACTAAAATGTATTTCCAACATACACAAATGTAAAAAGAGAGGTGAGCTACTAAAAATAAGGACAAATTTCATTTCATTTCATTTATTAGATTTGTATGCCGCCTCTCTCTGTAGACTCTATATAGGCACTATTAATAAGAACCAACATCCAAGATCAATACTGTAATGAAAAGTCTATGTCTTTCCTCATATAGTTGAACTATAGCTCCCACTAAAATACTAGTTGCAAGCTATGGAAGACGCAGTTTATCCACATCTGGATGGCACATATTCAGTGGTGGGTTGCTACCAGTGAGATAGGCAACTCCGCATGGATAGCAGCTGCTAGATTGCGCAATTTGCATATGACCGCTTTGGTGCTGGTCCTTCAGGCGCCGCCATCTTTTTTGCTTCCTATGCATGCACAGAAGGGATGCTTGTACATGCGGAATTTTGGCAATTTTTTTGCTTCCGCGCATGCGTGGAAGGAAAAAATTGCCAAAATCTAGCACACACATGCGTCCCCTCACAAGAATTCAACATGAACGGGTCCAAAGAAGGGCTACAAGAATGGTGGAAGGTCTTAAGCATAAAACTGATTAGGAAAGACTTAATGAACTCAATCTGTATAGTCTGGAGGACAGAAGGAAAAGGGGGGACATGATCGAAACATTTAAATATGTTAAAGGGTTAAATAAGGTTCAGGGGGAAGTGTTTTTAATAGGAAAGTGAACACAAGAACAAGGGGACACAATCTGAAGTTAGTTGGGGGAAAGATCAAAAGCAACGTGAGAAAATATTATTTCACTGAAAGAGTAGTAGATCCTTGAAACAAACTTCCAGCAGACGTGGTTGGTAAATCCACAGTAACTGAATTTAAACATGCCTGGGATAAACATATATCCATTGTAAGATAAAATACAGGTTGGTAAATCCACAGTAACTGAATTTAAACATGCCTGGGATAAACATATATTCATTGTAAGATAAAATACAGGAAATAGTATAAGGGCAGACTAGAGGGACCATGAGGTCTTTTTCTGACGTCAGTCTTCTATGTTTCTATGTTTCTATGTTTTTGCTTCCTGCATGTTCTGCCGGCGTGTCCCAACCGCACGTAATTACAGGGTAATTAGTCCAGAAAGACACACACCACACGATAGAAGGAAAACCAAAAGTCTTTATTAACAGAAAAACAGAAACAGCTCCCTTTTTAAATGTCAAAGGGATTTTCTGGTACACACAAGGCACAGGGCAAATGCAATCCAATTGCTCACCCAATAACTGGGAAATTGAGTCCAATTCTAAAGTCCAGAAAGTCCACACACGGTCTTGAACAGCAAAAACCACAATCTTGACGAAACTATGAATCAGATAAACTGCCATAAGGCTAAACCAGCAGGCTGCTCTTTTATCTGTAGCACTAATTACAGCAGCCCCACCCAACCACAGGTGGCCTCACTTATCTCCTGTAATAATCCTTCAGTTGTTCTCTTCTATGCATCACTCTACGCATGCATGGATGTGTCATAAGTTCTTGTTCAGAATCCAGGGATGATAAGGATGATTGATCTCCTCCTGGGCCAAACTCCCCTCTTCCAAGTCACCCCACCTTCTTCTTCTTTCGAGGAAACTTCACTACCTGACTCTGTCGGCGATAAAACAGGCCTCTGACATGTTGATGTTTCCCCTGCATCCACCTCCACAGTCCTTGGAGCAGGAGCTGGGCCAGAGCCAACCACAACACTGCACATGCGTGGTAAGAGGAATCCACCCCTGCACATATTGCCTACCTTTCATGTACGCATCAATAGTCCACGAGTCTACCTGATTGGAACTAGGACCTAAAAAACTGAAGCTGGAAGGCAGAAGACATATGGAATAAAATGGTATCCTTCTTCTTACAAAGAGAAACGTATTAATATCTTGATAGTGAACAACTTTTCCATTCTTTCTTACCACATTATGCCTACTAAGCAACACCAAACAAGCAGGAACCAATAACCGCAAACTAATAAACAAATAAAGGTCAGTATAATAAGCTACAAGAGTGGGTTCCTCACGGTTTGGACCAGATCACCCAAACTGTGAGTGACCCACTGGTGACGTGAAGATAACGTCACAGATCTGGTTCTCTTAGCGCCAATCCGTGTGCGTCGCCATCTTTTTTTATAGTTTTCAGCAATTTTTTGGGTGTTTGGGTGGTTTGTCTTCATCCCTTGCTATGAATAAAGCCCTCCCACTTGCCCACAGGTTAATATCGGCCTTTATTTCTTCTCCCGAAGCACCGCTGAGCAGCTCCTCAGCTGTGTTTCAGGCTGATACCACCTTCTGATCATGCACGGAAATGAATTTGCATGAAGGGAGATGCACGCGAAACATTGTGATACAAGCCAGTGTGGAACCCACCCCTGATAAGCTACCATATACAGTGATACCTTGTCTTACAAACTTAATTGGTTCCGGGACGAGGTTCTTAAGGTGAAAAGTTTGTAAGATGAAACAATGTTTCCCATAGGAATCAATGGAAAAGTGATTAATGTGTGCAAGCCCAAAATTCACCCCTTTTGCCAGCCAAAGCACCCGTTTTTGCATTGCTGGGATTCCCCTGAGATTCCCCTCCATAGGAAACCCCACCTCCGGACTTCTGTGTTTTTGCGATGCTACAGGGGAATCCCAGCATCGAAAAACGGGTGCTTCGCTGGCAACGGAAGTCCAGAGGTGGGGTTTCCCAGCGAAGGGAGCACCAGTGAAATCGCAGCATTGCAAAAACACCGAAGTCCTCGAAACCCCACCTCCGGACCTCTGTGTTTTTGCGATGCTGTGATTTCACTGAGGCTCCCCTCGCTGGGAAACCCCACCTCCAGACTTCCATTGCCAGCAAAGCACCTGTTTTTGTGCTGGTGGGATTCCCCTGCAGCATCACAAAAACACGGAAGTCCAGAGGTGGGGTTTCCCATAGAGGGGAGCCTCAGGGGAATCCCAATAGCGCAAAAACAGGTGCTTCGCTGGCAATGGAAGTACGGAGGTGGGGCATCCCAGCAGCGGCGGTGGGTTTGTAAGGTGAAAATAGTTTGTAAGAAGAGGCAAAAAAATCTTAAACCCCAGGTTTGTATCTCGAAAAGTTTGTATGACGAGGCGTTTGTAAGATGAGGTATCACTGTACTGTATAAACTACCAGGAAATGTAAGTTCACCACCTTCTCATGATATTCTTAGCTTGGTAATGAAACATCTGCAGAATGACAACAATTCAGCATTGATCTACACATATTTTCCACTATTGTGATCCTAAATGGCAATAGGAGAGGACAAAAGTTTATATGAGAAAGAAGAAACCAGGAAAAAAAACAGAAACAGAAACAAGCTTAGGAGTGAGGCTGCTAGTAGGAGCAAAATACTATACAGTATTTGTCACTTTCAGTAAACAACGTGATTGCTTAACTAAACATCTCAGATTGCTTTATAACAAACAAATACTGGTTAATCTGTTGACTCAGACAATAATAATGCCACCAAGCACTATGAATAATAAAACAGTACCTTGATCCTTTTTTCTTCTTATCTTGGTTTTTCTTTTTCTTCTCCTTCTTCTTGTCCTTGCTTCTTTTGTCCTCATCCTCTTCATCGTCACCATCTTCCCTGGACTCATCTCTAATCTTCTGATTTTCTCTGTTCTTCTTGGTCTTGTGGGCTTCCTCCTCGGATTCACTGCCATCATTCCCAGCTTTCCTCCGACGTCTCCTGTATCTTCTCCTGCGTTCGGCAGCCGTCTCTTCTTCATCCTCATCCTCTTCCTCAATTTCATTTTTCTTTCTTTTTGATGCTCTTTTCTTTTTCTCAGACTGTTCTTCTTCATAGAGGAGAGAGAGAGACACTCAGCTTAGTCAGCACAAAAGGAACCTGGTCTCTGTTCTGTGCTTCATCCCAGATATAATTATTATTTTCACAATATAATCTCATTCCATGAAGGCTTTGTTTGGTAGACACTCGTAATACAATGGTTGAAATATAGAGTAGCTCCCACAAATTTCAAAAGTGATCATTTTCTGAGAACTCAGCTTTATTGTCACATATTTTAAACTACAGCATTTCAGTCTGAAATTAAATACTATTGCCAAAATAGAAAATTCTTCATAATTGTGTTAGACTCATTAAGCCAGTGATGGCGAACCTATGGTACGGGTGCCACAGGTAGCACGTGGAGCCATATTGGCTGGCACGCCATCTGTTGCCCTAGTTCATCTCCAACATACATGTGTGCCACCCAGCTGATTTTTGGCTCACACAGAGGCTCTGAGAGGATGTTTTTGGCTTCCAGAGAGCTTCCGGAGGGATGGAGAAGGGCGTTTTTACCCTCCTCCAGCTCCGGGGAAGCCTTTGGAGTCTGGGGAAGTCACAAACAAGCCAACTGGGCCCACCAGAAGTTGGAAAACAGGCTGTTTCTGGCCTCCAGAGGGCCACCGGGGATGAGGGAAGCTGTTTTCACCCTCCCCAGGCATTGAATTATGGGTGTGGGCACTCACGCAAGCCCGTGTGCATGCTCTTTCAGCACCCAATGGAAAAAAGGTTCACCATCACTCTACTAAGCTAATATTTTTCTCTAGAAGGATTTACATGAATTCAGTATTTAACTGCATCAAACAGTGCAAAGCACTGGTGACCCAAGGGATATCTGAAGTATGACTCTGATGACTTTGTTCCCAAACTAAGCTATACATTCTGTATCTACTCAAAACATGGTCAGTGCTGGAAGCCCCTATAATGTTTAGAAATGATCCTCTTCATTCTCTGCCTTCTTCCCAGAATACACTGACACACAAGCTACCCAACTGCATCTTAGCTAGGGAGTTGTTTATGCTCAATACGTCTTGCAAATCCAAAAAAATTAAAGTAAAATTAAGTAGCAGATAGAGCAACAGAATCACAGTATAAACCAATTTTAGCTATCTTCCAACATATAGTGGTACCTCTACCTAAGAATGCCTCCACTTATGAACTTTTCTAGATAAGAACCGGGTGTTCAAGATTTTTTTGCCTCTTCTCAAGAATCATCTTCCACTTACAAACCCGAGCCTCCGAAACTGTAACAGGAAAAAGCAGGGAGAAGCCTCTGTGGAGCCTTTCTAGGAATCTCCTGGGAGGAAACAGCCGGAAAAGGTGGGGAGAAGCCTCCATGGGGCCTCTCTAGGAATCTCCTGGGAGGAAACAGAGCCTCCACCATCCCTGTGGTTTCCCCAATCACACACATTATTTGCTTTTACATTGATTCCTATGGGAAAAATTACTTCTTCTTACAAACTTTTCTACTTAAGAACCTGATCACAGAACCAATTAAGTTCTTAAGTAGAGGTACCACTATATTTATGAACTTAAATACTATTTCAGCCTTGTCCAACCAAGAAGCTATCCAAATATGTTGCAATACAAATCCTGATATTCCCCAGCCAGGATTACTGGAGTTGTTGACATCTTTAGCATCAACACACATGGGAAGTTCAAAGAAGGCTGTGTCTAGAACTGAAGTTGTTCTCCACAAAATAAGTTTTAGAGTAGTTACCTTCTTCACTTTCAGTAGCCTTGTCTTCCTCATTGTGCTTTTCAATATCCACTGTGGAGAAAAAGCAGATATCGTACACTGTGAAAACTGGGTGGTCGGTGACATCTGGGTGACAAACTGGACAACATACGTGTGCTGGCCAGCTGATTTTCGGCCTTGGGATAGGCCATCTTGCCCTCCAGATGAAGTTTCCCTGAAGCCCTGGAATGCGGAAAAAAACACCCAAGGGACAAACCAGAAGTTCAGAAAACGCATTTCTGGTTTGCCCGTTTGGCCGTTTTTTCATTTCCCAGGCTTCAGTGAGACCTGCGCATATGAACGGGGACCAGGGGAATTGTGCGCATGCGTTGGGGCAACATGAGGGTGCAGATGGGTGGGGGGGAAGGCAAGGGTGTGGGCATGTGCACGTATGCTGGCAGATTTACACACACCCTTTGGGCACGCAAACCAAAAAAGGTTTGTAATCACTGAGATTGAAAGGAATTTGCAAGCCCTGAACCAAGCATAAAGCCACAAAGGTGTGGCTTTTTTTTTTGCAAAGGAGATTACTAATAAGCTAATAATCAAAACAGAATTAGATCAGGTTCTTTCCACAAACAGTGAGGGTTCCTAAGAGGTCAGTAAGGGGCGTGAATAAGTGCCTCCCATCCCTGTCCTAAATTTCTCTCTTATTGGTACCCATATCATGTATACAGGGTGCATTCCAAAAGTAATGCAATTATTTTTTTTAAACTAATTTTTAAACATTTAAAATTCTTCAAAGTACTGTCCTTGGGCCTCTACACATTTTTTCCAGCGACTCTGCCATGACCAGGGCACGTACTGGTAATGGCAGAGTCGCTGAAAAAATGTGTAGAGGCCCAAGGACAGTACTTTATAGAATTTTAAGTGTTTGTGCAAATCTGTTCAATACAGTACTTTAAATAAAAATAATTCCAATACTTTTGGAACACACCCTGTATAAACAGTGTTATTTCTTTGTATATTACCAATACATACTTGACAAATAAAATAAAATAAAAAATAAAGAGTAAATGCCAATTCTGATAGAATGTTTCCTGCTAATAGATATATAACAAAGGAATATTTGGCTGAGAGGGAATGACCCTCATGCCATTTCCAAGGCTAAGAACAATTTTAAAAAACCCTTTCCACAGAAGATGCAGAAAGAAGCAGCTCAAGAAGGTCTCCGATAGGTTCAAAATGTCCAATAAATGCTGAAGTCACACTAATAAGAGACAGAATTTCCTGCAACCAATGGCTCAGGAAGAAAGAAGGTTCAGTAAAAAAAAGCCCAGGTGTCCAAGGTCAGTAGAGAAAGAGGGGATAGATTGCAGGAAGATGTTTCAGGAATCAATGAGAACAGTAAGTTTCAAAGAAGATGCAAAAGAATTCCCAGGTGCCAGCTCTGTCCTTAGGGAAATTCCTGACCACATTAAGATTCCCCGGTTGCAAAGGAAAAAGAGACTGAATCTTTCTTTGTGGTTTTGAATGTATTGTGACAATGGTGTATCTAGATCAGTGATGGCGAACCTTTTATGGTTTGCATGCCAAAAGGAGTATTCTGTATATTTAAGTATATCCAGACTATACTCAATCTGCATAATCTGGAGGACAGAAGGGAAAGGGGGGGACATGATCGAAACATTTAAATATGTTAAAAAGTTAAATAAGGTTCAGGAGGGAAGTGTTTTTAATAGGAAAGTGAACACAAGAACAAGGGGGCCCAATCTGAGGTTAGTTGGGGGAAAGATTAGAAGCAACGTGAGAAAATATTATTTTACTGAAAGAGTAGTAGATGCTTGGAACAAACTTCCAGCAGGCGTGGTTGGTAAATCCACAGTAACTGAACTTAAACATGCCTGGGATAAACATATATCCATCCTAAGATAAAATACAGGAAATAGTATAAGGGAAGACTAGATGGACCATTAGGTCTTTTTCTGCCCTCAATCTTCTGTGTTTCTATGTGTGGGTGTGCTAGCATGTGTGCATGTGCCCACATCCCTTCCCTCCCCCTCCCCCCATGCTGCCCCCCACACATGCGCACAGGCCTTTCTGAAGCCTGGTAGATGAAAAAGTGCCAAAATGGGCAAACCGGAAGTTTGGAAAATGCACTTCCGGTTTGCTCATTGTGCTATTTTTGTTTCACTCCAAGGCTTCAGGAAGCTTCCCTGAACCCTCTAGAGTGAAAAAACCCCAAAAAACCCCACAACAGCAAACCGGAAGTTTGAAAAACGCAATTCTGGTTTGCCCATTATGCGGTTTTTTGCACGCTGGGTCTTCAGGAAGCTTCCCTGAAACACTCCAGAGTGTAAAAAAAACAGCACAACGGGCAAACCAGGAGTGCTTTTTTCCAAACTTCTGGTTTGTCTGTTGTGGGATTTTTTTTTGCCTCCAGGGCTTCAGGGAAGCTGGTGAAATGGCCTTTCCCAAGACCAAACATCAGCTGGCCAGCATGCAGATGTGCAGTAGAGCTGAAATATCGCAAAATCCAATATGGTGGATATCCAATAGTACCCTCCAATATGGCTCCCCGTGCCACCTGTGGGCATACATGCCATAGGTTTGCCATCATGGATCTAGATACTGAGTGGCTCAATGGACTCTCAGTCTGACTAAAAAAGTCATGAGAGACTAAATTTAAATTGGCTCAAAGAAAAAAAAAAAGTACAGATAGAAAGGGCCTTCTCTTCTTTGAAACTGCCAGCCATATCCAATTCCAGCAGCAACCCATGGGTGCTCTTAAAACATAATAGCGAAGCCCAACCATTCCATGTGGCATTGACTTTGGCACTCAGATTGTTTTAGTTGCACACGTGCAGATTCATCTTTTTCTAATAAAATTTAAGATGTCTACATCCTTTCGGTCATACTATCAGGTTCCATCGCTTTCCTTTTTCTCATCATCTAAAAGAAACCTAGTCCACCTGAAAAATGCACTGGCACGCATTTTTGTTAGTTAAAACGTTTTCTAAATTTGACTGCATCCATCTCTCTCCCTCCCTCCCTCCCTCTCTCTCTCTTTCGCTCTCTCTCTTTCGCTCTCTCTCTCTCTCACTCTCCATCTCTAACCCCCTGTTGAATTTAGAGGCAGATTTTTATTTTTTTTCCTTCCCCAAAAGCTAGGTGTGTCTTATAATCTGGAGCATTTTATAGTCTGAAAAATATGGAATTTCTGAGCCAGCTGTCAATGAAACAAGGCAAAAGCTAAGGCAGATGAAATTCTACCGCAAAGACAAGATTACCGTCTAGCTTTCTCTTTGAACTTGGTAAGTAAAACATACAGGTAAGTAAGTATGCAGTCATAATAAACATGTTTGGTATTACAGTCAATTAGTCTCAGATATTTCACAGTTGCAATATCATTCTGAATTTCAGTTAATGAAGACAAGCTCAATGTGTTGTTTGCCCCCCCCCCCTCAAAAAAAAGAGAAGGAGAGAAATTCACCTAAGGAATGTGAATGTTACTCTAGACTTTTTAATTAAATTGACTTTTGGCACAGGTTTTAAAGTTTCTCTGATCCTAAAAATCACTGACATTTGTGTAAAGAGATGCTTCAGAAAGAAGAGAATCTAGTACTGAAACAAGAAAATTCAGAACCACACCTCTCCACAATTTATTTTTGGAATTAGCTACATGACATTTACATGATAAAGTATATGTTTTCCTCCAAAGAAATGATTATTATTTTATCTAGTATGAACCAATATTGATTTGAATTATCTTTTTTGTTATTTTATTGCTTTGTAGTTTGGAAAAAATATAAGAGGTGGATAACACAATTGAAAGAATCAAGTACAAGTGGTGAAATATAACTGGACAAACAACAAATCTAAAAAAGCAATATCCATTTTCTGCTGAAGGTTGGGATAAAAATGCTTGGTTAACACAGTTGAAATCTATAAAAGAAAGTGTAAGTTTTACACAATACATTATATCAGTTCAATAAATTCTACATCCAATTCTAAATTTTTAGATGTGGCACAATTCTCTATATAAGGTTATAACCCAGGAATAGTTCCCAATGAGAATTAAATTCTATGATGCGTCTATTTATTTTTTAAATACACAATAATTCTAAACATTGAGGAAAGTCCCACAATGTAGTTATCTAGACTACCAAAGAGGGAATCAAACAACTTTTCCAAAACAGATGTATAAAGCCTTAAAGCCATTAACACATGCAATTTAATTCGGGGTATTTTGAAGGGGTATACAGTTTACTAAGATTTTGTAACAGCAGATATGATTTATATTAACCATACACAGGGTAGGAAACGATGTGATTAAAATGTATGTTCCAGTTCCTTGTGTATTTTTTTTGTCCCAGAAAGGGCACCTCTCTTTTTTTTCAAAGTTTATTTATTAATTTTACAGGTTAAAAAGTAAATATACATCACAATAGTCTTTTACAGGTCATATCCCATTTCATTATATTTCTTATTTACAAATCTATATACAATGTATTTATTTCAAGAAAATGAGATAGGTAAGATAGGTGGATAATAAGTATATACGCTTATAGATGTGTAGAGCTATCGATAAAGAAGCATAATAGGTAGGTAAAGAGGTAGGTATATAAATGACTTTCTCTACTTATCCATCTGTTCTTGAATTCCCTTAAACATTGTCTATATCAAGTTTGTGTGTTTATCTGCTTTTGTGATAAAAACAGATTGTATCATTTTATCATGCTACTTTATTTCTATCTTCAATCCATTTATGCCAATTGTTCTATGTCTTGTCAAATTCTTTATCATTTATTCCCTTAATTTCCATAGTCATTTGTCCATTTGCATGCATTTATAGAAAGGGTACATCTTCTTTTCCATAGTAGGCAAAATCTTGATCCCAACTAGCATAATTAACTTACATGAACAATTTCCTAGAAAACCAGCTTGTAATACTATAAAACTAGATGACTTTCAGAGGAAAAATACCCTGCTGATGTTAGCATGCTGGAAAAACTAACATTTCTCCCCATCTCACCGCTGCCAAATTGCGTTGCTGTAATACAATATATACAAAGTCACGCCTGTACTGAGACTTCAAGCTGAGCCCAAACTGTGGGGTTTTAGAGGGGTTTTTTTCCCTTTCTTCTCCTCCCTTAGATGGAACAGCTGCAGATGCAAAACAAGGAACAGCCATGTAGAGTTTTCATAATCAAGGAGGGAGACCACCAGAATGAAAAGAGAAAGCCAAAAGCCATGATACGACCAAAGAGACTTGGTATCAAAAAGAAGTTGCCATATAACCTGCATCGTATCAGGATTACGCTGCTTAAGGAGTGCAGGAATAAGATGTATAATTAAAATTGTCATTACCATTACTTGGGGAGGCCGTTGGCTTCTCAGGTCTAGGCATGGTGACTGTATTTCACAAGAGTGGTTGAGCTGCTGCCTGCATTGGCAATGATCAGGATAAAGTAGCTCCAGCTAAAGTGTCTCGCATATCAACATAGTTTTGTCTGCCAGTGAAAGGGTCCTTCTGCAATTTCATTCTCTGAAACTGAAGAAGGGACTAATTTCCCTGGTCATTCATTTTTCATGAAAGTTGAGTTTATCATTTAAGGGCAGGATAAAAGGGTCAGGAGAGTTGAAGGGTTTCTCTCACCTTGTTTCTTTTCCATTCCCCTCGAACAGAATGAGAATATTATTTCTCTATAAGGTAAGAAAGCTTCTAGAAGTTGGCACAGAAAGATGTAGTGGACGATACTGCTAAGAATTCACACAAGAAAGAATCAGAGGAACTCTGAAGGCATGTCCTCACGAACATCTTATAGTTTCTTCTGGAGCTTTTCAGGCATTGTTATGCCAAAATAATAGCCCAGTAAGTAGTCAGGCTTCATATCACTTAAAAATAGCTGGAAGATGTTATAAAGACATTGTACTGTAAGCAGTATAGTGGTACCTCGACATACGAGTTTAATTCGTTCCAGACCCGAGCTCGTAAGTAGATCAACTCGTATCTCAAACGAATTTTCCCCATATGAATTAATGTAAATAATTCTAATTGGTTCCAGCCCTCAAAAAAGTCCCAAAGTTAGCCTAAATTATGAAAAAAGACATGTTTTTAATTAATAAATGTACATGCAACACATATAAATAAACAATAAAGTAAATAATGAAAAGAGAAATGTACAAAATACAATAAGAAAATGTATAAAACATGGTACAGTAACCTTACCTTGGCGACAGACGAGTGCGGCTGTGTACTGTAGCCTACATAAGCAACACTTTCTTAACCTATCATAAACGTAAACAAAACAACAATTCCATAGTTAAATGGTATAAAACTGTAAAAATATACACTTTCTTAACTTGTAACTTTCTTAAACTTTAAGATTTCTTAACTTTAAACTTAACTTATGCTTAACTTTACGTATGTACATACATATGTAGCCTAATCATCTGTTTTTGCCTTTTTGGGACCCATGATGCACACAAAAAGTTTAGATTAAAATATACACTCGCTCTAAACACTGACATGACCGAGACGAGACTTTGTTTTGCGTGCTAACACGTGCGAATGGCTGAGATAACCAGAAGCAAGGAGATTCTGGGTCAGAGAGGCAATGCGCCAACTAGCAGGAGCATCCTGAAGCTCAGCTCGTATCCCGAATTTGAGCTCGGGTGTCTAACAGAAATTTCGCTCGCGTCGCGGCTCGTAACTTAGAATACTCGCTGTTCGCATGTGGAGCTGCTTGTATCTAGAGGTACCACTGTAGTAGGTTGTAGCCAATACAGCTGGGATTGGGGTTCCGGTGGTGAAAATGGAGATGCGTGTTTGTTTGTTTGTTTGTTTGTTTGTTTGTTTGTTTGTTTGTTTGATTGATTGATTGATTTGTATGCCGCTCCTCTCCGCAGATTCGGGGTGGCTCACAACAATAATAAAACAATGTACAGAGAACAAATCTAATATTTAAAAATCTAAAAACCCATTATTTAAAAGAACATACAACACAAGCATACCATACATAAAACTATATAGGCCTGGGGGAGATGTCTCATGCATCGCTGTTCACCCAATGTGTGCACATATGTGCACACGTGAGATTTCGCTTCTATGCATGTGAAGCAAGTGAAATCCTGCACAAGAACGCTGTCGGGTGTGAGGTTTTGCCTATTTTCAGTAATTTTTTTTGCTTCTGCGTATGTGCGGAAACAAAGAAATCACTGAAAATCGGTGAAATCTTGCATGCCAGAGCATCCTTGCATGGTAAATGGAACCCTCACCTGACTGAAAGTCACTAGTGGTACAAGAATGACACAGAATAAGTTAGAACAGTGTTTCTCAACCTGTGGTCTGCGGACTCCTGGGGAAGGATGTGGTGTCATCACAGAGGATCCATTGAAGAAATACTATGATTTAAATCTTGAGTTAAGCCTTGGTGGTCCATGGCCACCAAAGGTATTTAAAGTGGGTCCCTGGTGATGAAACGTTTGAGAACCACTGAGCTAGAAGATCATTCATTATAATGATCTTTTTAATGAACTATATCTAGTCTAGCATAATGTCAAAAATGCAGTTCTTTTGCAGGTGCATAAAGATTGAAACAGGATTCTAGATCAATGAAAGAGTAGATATTCGACATATACAGTGTTCCCTCGATTTTCGTGGGGGATGCGTTCCGAGACCGCCCGTGAATGTTGAATTTCCGTGAAGTAGAGATGCGGAAGTAAATACACTATTTTGGGCTATGAACAGTATCATAAGCTTTCCCTTAACACTTTAAATCCCTAAATTACAATTTCCCATTCCCTTAGCGACCATTTAGATTATTACTCACCATGTTTATTTATTAAAGTTAATTAAAAAAAATATTTATTAAAGGCAGATGAAAGTTTGGCGATGACATATGATGTCATCAGGCGGGAAAAACCATGGTATAGGGGAAAAACCCATGAAGTATTAATATTTTTGAAAAACCGTGGTATAGACTTTTCGCGAAGTTCGAACCCGCGAAAATCGAGGAAACACTGTATACGTGAGTGAAAAAGAGCTACCGATGGAATGATTTTCTTAGGGCCCAGCAATGTTATCTTAATTTGGTGTTCTCCAAAGGTATTGACATTGCAATCCAGAATTCCCAGCTGGTAGCACGTCTGTTGGATTCTGAAAAGCTGCTTTGGGAACGCCACCAGACAAGGTAGGCAATATGGCAGAGATGCACAAATGTGTGGCTATAGTACAACTCTCAGATCTCTCAGCCATACTGGCAAAGCTGTTTGGAGTCATCTGCTACCAACATCTAGAGAATTACATATTCCCAATCCAGCACTACACAGAGACAACAGCCTGACTCAATGTAAAACAGTTGAGTGAGTTTCATTCCCCATAGAGCAGGCTGGCGGTTTTGTATTCTTCCAGAGAGATTCAGAGCAAAGCCAATGTATTCCTGAAGCTCATGATTGAACTAGGACAACACATTTAAGATTCCTAAGTAACCCAAACAAGCATATTGAAACAGCAAAATAGCCAAGTAGAATTGGAATTTTATTTGATTTGTTTTGATTTTGTCAAAATAAACCTTTTTTCCCCTCCACAGGAGAGAAAAAAATATCCTTAAAAATTAGCAAACAGTAATAAAGGCAGGAAATAAACAAACATAGATACAAATAAACAAATAAACAAATAAACAAATAAACAAATAAACAAATAAACAAATAAACAAATAAACAAATAAACAAATAAACAAATAAACAAATAAACAAATAAACAAATAAACAAATAAACAAATAAACAAATAAACAAATAAACAAATAAACAAATAAACAAAACAAACAAAACAAACAAACAAATAAATAAATAAATAAATAGCAAAACTAAAAAATCAATCTATGAAGTAAACATATATTATGAATGCAAACATCTTAAAAATTAAAATAGCATATATTAGCAAAAAAACCCGAAAATTTGTACCTCTCCAAACCAAGCATGATCCAATTTCCGTAAAATTTGATAGGAGGCAAAACGCAGTGTCAATCATCTTTATTTCATGCAATGCATATTTTTGATAGCTGACTTATAACTAAAATCTAAGTCCTATAGAAAAGTACAGCATATTACTATCCAGTGACAATCGCTTTTGAAGAACAAGCATTTCTAACCAAAACCACTTGTAGATTAGGCAAAAGAATGTAAACTCAACTCCAGCAATAGCAATAGCATTTAGACTTATATACCGCTTAATAGTGCTTTTACAGTCCACTCTAAGTGGTTTACAGAATCAGCATATTTTCCCCAACAATCAGGGTTCACATTTTACCCACCTCTGAAGGATGGAAGGCTGAGTCAACCTTGACCCTGGTTGGATTTGAACTGCCAAACTACTGGCAGCAGAAATAGCCTAGAGTACTGCATTGTAACCACTGCGCCACCACTGCTCTAGAAACTAATTAGCAACAATTCTCTAAATTACAGAGTAGGTCATGTAACCAGTTGTTGTTGTTGTTGTTGTTATTATTATTATTTATTAGATTTGTATGCCGCTCCTCTCCGAAGACTAACTATACCAGAAACACTCATTTTCTTTAGAGTATTAGGTTCTACCTTCCTCCCAGAATGTTTCTAGATGCAGTATAATAGTACAAAACTAAAATGACAATTAATAGTTTAGCAAAACATAGAATATAGAAAATCATCTTTCTTTTCAAATTCAGAAGTGGGAGTCAGTTTAAAGCACATAGAATAGAATAATTTTTTTATTGGCTAAGTGTGATTGGACACGCAAGGAATTTGTCTTGGTGCACATGCTCTCAGTGTACATAAAAGAAGCGATATGTTCATCAAGAGTCATAAGGTAGTCCAGGTACAAATAAGCAATCAAATCATATTAGGAACCAGTCAATATAAATGGTAAGGATACAAGCAACAAAGTTATAGTCATACAGTCATTTGTGAGAGGAGATGAGTGATAGGGATGATGAAAAGATTAATAGTAGTGAAGACTTAGGAAGTAGTTTGACAGTGGTGAGGGAATTATTTGTTTAGCAGAGTAATGACATTCGGAAAAAACTATTTTTCTCTCTAGTTGTTCTGGTGTGCAGAGCTCTAGAGTGTCATTTTGAGGGTAGGAGTTGAAGCAGTTTGTGTCCAGGATGTGAGATACATCTGCAAATATTTTCACAGCCCTCTTTTTGACTCATGCTTTATATAGTTCCTCAATGGAAGGCATGTTGGTAGCAATTGTTTTTTCTACAGTTCTAATTTTCCTCTGAAGTCTGTGTCTGTCTTGTTGGGTTGCAGAACCAAACCAGACCGTTATAGAGGTGCAGATGACAGATTCAATAATTCCTCTGTAGAACTGTATCAGCAGCTCCTTGGGCAGTTTGATCTTCCTGAGTTGGCGCAGAAAGAACATTCTTTGTTGTGCTTTTTTAATGACTTTTTGATGTTTGATATTGCGATATGGTAGAACTTAGAAATTTGAAGGTCTTGACTGTTGATACTGTGTTGTCTAGTGAAAAGGAACTTTATTGGAATTAACAACTATTACAGCAGCTTGGCAGAAGAACAGGTACAGACACTAAACTTAGCCTTTAAGTATACCCGGCCGGCTGAGGGAACAACCAATCCACAGAGCAACTTCTTCCCGCTAAAACTTGTAACTAACCCTGGTGGTAACAGCCAATACGGACCCCAGTTAACTCCACCAATCAAACTGTCACTAGGCAAACCCAGCCGGCAAGTTGCTATGCAGGAACATTACACTCCTCCCCCCTTACATTGGAACAGACGTAATCGTCCAAGTAGGCAGGCCTATGGCAGATTCTTCCAGAGTGGCGTGGCCTGACGACTTCCCAGGCCCCTCCCAGGGGCGGTGCAGAAACGTTTTCCCCGGGGCGGCAAACTTCCTCCTCCTCCACAGCCAGGGAGTCTTCGATGTCTTGGGGAAGCTTGGGCTTATCTGGGGAAGGTCCCTTTGGGGTGATGTTAACACAGCCGCCAGAGATTGGGTAGAGAGTTCGAACGCACGAGCCTCCGCTAGGGCAGCTTTAAATGTCAAATCTTGGATAGCCAGAAGACGGCATTTCAGGCGTCCGTCCTTCACTCCAAAAACAAGCCTGTCTAGTAAGTAATCGTTAAGATTATCAAACTCGCAGTATAACGCTGCGCGGCGGAGGGCAGCCACAAATTCATTTATAGATTCGCCCTCCAACTGGCTGCGATGGAAAAACTTGTAGCGGCGAGCGCAGCAGGAGGGAGTTGGAGCATAATGATCCTGAAGCGTAGAGAGATATTCCTGCCAATGAACATCATGAATAGAAACAGGAGCAAATAACGCACGGGCCGTCTCAAACATCTCGGTTCCACAGAAGACTAAAAAATAGGAGCGCTTGCAATCCCCGGAGATTTCAGTGTAGCCATTGGATATGAGGAAACAGTCAAAACGGGCTACATATGAGTCCCACGTCTCCCCTTGGGGGTCGAAAGGCGCAAAAGTCAGTTGGGTAGACATTCTAATAACAGGAATGTAATCTTCTTTCAGACCGGTGAAGACATGCGTGGATAGGACCCCTCATCGCCAGTGAAAAGTCGGAAGACCCCGTGGTCAAAAGAGGAACTTTATTGGAGTTAACAACTATTACAGCAGCTTGGCAGAAGAACAGGTACAGACACTAAACTTAGCCTTTAAGTATACCCGGCTGGCTGAGGGAACAACCAATCCACAAAGCAACTTCTTCCCGCTACAACTTGTAACTAACCCTGGTGGTAACAGCCAATACGGGCCCCAGTTAACTCCACCAATCAAACTGTCACTAGGCAAACCCAGCCGGCAAGTTGCTATGCAGGAACATTATATCTAGTATTGTAAAAGGTGTCATATTTACGACAGTTGTTGTGTCCCGGATTCATATGGTCCCCTTGGCAACCAACTAACAAGCTAAGTCAATGGGGAAGCCAGATTCACTTAACAACCATGTTACTAAGTTAACAAGTATGGTGATTCACTTAACAACTGTGGCAAGAAAAGTCATAAAACGGGACAAAAATCACTTGACAAATGTTTCTCTTAGCAACAGAAATCTGGGGCTGAATTGAAGTTGTAAGTCAAGGACTACCTGTAATAGAAATCAAAGAAGGTCTAACTTTGATTTCCTTCTTCTAAGTTGGGAAAAGAGGAGATTGAGAAAGAGAGAGAAGAGCAAGCAATTTTTTAAATTAAATGTCATTTTCTTAGAACCTTGACTTACCAAGGTTGAGCTCCAGTAGAATGGAACTGGTGCCTGAAATACGTTAATTAAAATTAAAGGAGTAATAATTAATATTAAAGGAGTAAGTGATCTGAAGATGCAGAGTGTATTTTTTTTAACATTTCCCACACATGTTCAGTGTTAAAGAGCAGATGTTATCGCAAGATATTTTTATTTGTGGCTAAAAAATGTTAACACAAATAAAAACGAAAGTACCGTATATGTAAAAGTGATTAAAACTAACAAGAAAAAAGACTGAAACAAGTACACACTCCAGACACAATAATAAGTACATCTAGACAGAAATTTCTACAGCTCACTTTTTAAATAATAAACTGAATCCCGACTACATAGAATCACATTGTCCAGTCTCTCCTTCAAACTGATAAAGAGTCAACTCAAACGCTGAGCAGGGTCACATTTCATCAAACCAGGCTTGGATATATGATCCACAATTGTCTTTTTCAGAATACATAATGAACTTTTTGGAAACAGTCCTGGCTTGCTACACTGGTTCTTCATAAATACCTACATTCCAAATTTATGGAATATAATTCAACAACTCACAGACATATTTAAATCATAATCCATTCTAAGATCTAGTTTCAAGATAGTAAGAAGAATATCCAATCAATAAGAATCTACCAGGAGAACTAATCAATTATAGTGGTCAAAGTACAATGCCAGGTGGGTGACTTTGGCTCAGATAATAATAATAATAATAATAATAATAATAATAATAATAATAATAACAACAACAACAACAGCAATAGCAATAACAACAACAACAAAACAGCAGCAGCAACAACAATAATAATAATAATATTTTAATTATTTATTTGTTTGTTTGTTTGTTCGTTCGTTCGTTCGTTCATTCATTCATTTATTCATTAGATTTGTATGCCACCCTTCTCCGAAGAGTTCCTTTCCTTCAGCCTTGGAAATGAGGCAACGGACAGCTACTTCCGAAACCATTGTCAAAATACTGAAGGGACTAATCCAGGATGTCACCAGGAGTCAACACTGAGTTGAAGGCGAAGAAGAAGAAGAAGAAGAAGAAGAAGAAGAAGAAGAAGAAGAAGAAGAAGAAGAAGAAGAAGAAGAAGAAGAAGAAGAAGAATAGAAGAGGAAGAGAAAAAGAAGAAGAAGAAGAAGAAGAAGAAGAAGAAGAAGAAGAAGAAGAAGAAGAAGAATCTTCCAAAAGGTAAAACCAAAGTCTGTGCCTTCACATTTATTCTATTTCCAAAAGAATATCAATAACCAACTTTTCTAGACATCAATTGAGGAGCCCACAACTTTTTAAAAAAGTATTTACTTAAAATAAATTAATCTGTTATATAAACAGAATTATTGGTTTAGTTCCTTTTTTGTTGGATCCAAACAGAGAGTAGAACCAATCTTTTAATGGATCTCCTTTTTCTAATCTTTCAAAAATTGGAATAGTAGTTTTAAAAGTCAGCTGATTAAATATAAATTATTTCCTTCAGTTCATACTTTCCAAGCCAAAACAAAAAAATTATCCATTGTTTAAAATGTATAGATTACTTTTAAAAGGTTAGTTTTTCATAAGAACAGGATTCAAAGTTTAAATCCTACACAATTCTTGCCCAAATTTTAAATTCTTATTGCAAAACAATAACTTTCCAAATTGGGCCTTCCATGGTGATCATCAATATCATTTTAGTTCCAAAACAATACAGAAGTTAACAGACAGCTCAACTAATAACTAAAAATCAGAAAAAGTAAAACATGTGTCTTATATGAAAAGCCCTTGAGTTTTACCATCTTAAAGGAAACCTTGGAGATTTAACATTCTGTAAAAATTAATATCAATAATTTACCATTTTGTTATTAGTATCTAATATAGATGTGCCTTTTGAAATACTCTTGGATTTTATGACTTATTTTGTGGAAGTCATGAAGCAAATGTCATCTGTCATCCGTCCCCCGCCCACCCACCCCCCGTCAATGGTGTCCCGCTTTACGGAAGTTATAATCTGGTCACCTTAATCATGATTCAAGGACTATCTGCATAAAATCCTTGTTGAGTTGTAGACATCTTTAAAATCTGTTTATATAAGTAGAATAATCTCATTAATCTGAAGGAGGAGGACTTGAATAATAAAATTTAATCTAAAATACACTTCGATAAAAATCTGTTTTGCTAAAAATCTAATTAGTACCATTTCAAAGTTTTCTTTCTTTCTTTCTTCCTTCCTTCCTTTCTTTCTTCTTTCTTTCTTCCTTCCTTCCTTCCTTTCTTCCTTCCTTCCTTCCTCCCTCCCTCCCTTCCTTCCTTCCTTTCTTTCTTTCTTCCTTCCTTTCTTCCTTCCTTCCTTTCTTCCTTTCTTTCTTCCTTTCTTTCTTCCTTCCTTTCTTCCTTCCTTTCTTTCTTTCTTGTTTATATATCAAATTTAGAAACTTCCCATTTCCTTCAATGAGCAATTCTGGACAGCATACAGATAGATATAAAAACATAAAAGCCATATATGGACATTATAAGAAGCAATTAAAAAAAGAATAAAATGATATTAGTTTACAATTCCAACAAGGAATGGCTGTTTTATATTTCTTAGAAAATATTGCCTTCTATAGCTGTAGTATTCAAAAGCTCCTTCCCCCTCACTAATTTAGAAATAACCACTTCAAATAACAATAGTTGTTTTATGAACTGTGCCATTCTTTTGTTATTAAGGACTTCTGGAATAGAATCACTCTTTCCCCACCCATGCTGTAACAAGCCTCTCTCTCTTGTATTCTAATTTGGCCGTCTGTAAGAAATCATGGAAACGTAGAAATCCATTAGCTTTTCCGTTAATGCTGAGTATTTTTGTAGTATCGCTTTCCACATACTTTGCTGATTCACTTCTTCTCTGCTTTAACTTCAATTCTAACCTCACACAGATATTGATTGTGTGAACCTGGAAAGAAATTGGGCAGCAACCCGAAAACCAGGAGGTGGCACTAATTGCTGCTGTGGCCGTGAAATAATCTTGCAACTCGATTCTCCACGTGGTGACTCGGGAAGACGGGAGTTGTATCTCAATTTTCTGGACAGAAAGAACAGAAAGTGATGGGTCACTCTCTGGTCCGTATCTATTTGGGACACAGTCGGGGCTTCTATTTTGAACTCCAAGGCTCTTTCATTTCCATCTGAAGTTGTCAACTGCAGACAGCCAGGGAGATGACCTTTGAGAAGGAATCCAGAAACTGTTAAGGAAACATCAGGTGCAGAAGAAGCATGTGTATGGGAAAGTGTTGTTATTCCACCACTCATCCTCCTTCTGAGAGAGAGAGAGAGAGAGAGAGAGAGAAGGGCAGTCATTGACAGACATGCAAGAATCTGTCATTATAGCCTCTGTCCATAAAATACAAGTAGTCCTTGACTTACAACCCTTTGTTTAGTGACCATTTCAAGCAATGATACTAAAAAAACAAGTGACTTATGACCCTTTCTCAAACTTACAACAGTGGCAATTTCAAAAAACACAAGTGACTTTCTCAAACTTACAACAGTGGCAGTATCCCCATGGTCACGTTTATCAAAATTCGGATGCTTGGCAACTTATTCCTGATTAGGAGCATTGCAATGACCTGGGATTGTGTGATGTGATCACCTTTTGTGGCCTTCTGACAAGCAAAGTCAACGGGGAAGCCAAAAAAACAGTTAACAACTGGGTTACTAACTCACCAACGTGACAACTTGAAGTGATTCAACTACAATCGTGGCAAGAAAAGTCATAAAATGGGGCAAAACTCATTTAACAATTGTCTTGCTTAGCAACAAAAATTTGGGTGTTCATAAGTCAAGGGCTACCTATACTTCCTGTGGAGCAGTTTCCTGACTTGGTCTACCTTGAAAGACTGAGATTAACAGTATGTACATGGTTGATAGGGATAAGGTAAGTGCGTCCCAACACGGAAGTGAGCCTCTGCGCATGCGCAGAAGCCTCTGCGCATGCACAGAGGATTCTTTGCCAGCCGCTTTTAAGGAACAGCGATGGGAGGACAGTTTTGGGGGCATGGCCAGCCAGTCATCACTGCCGTTTCGGCTCACTTCCGTGTTGTGATGCACTTACCTTATCCCTGCCAACCATGTACATACTGTTAATTTCAGTCTTTCAAGGTAGACCAAGTCAGGAAACTGCTCCACAGGAAGTATTGGTAGTCCCTGACGTATGAACATAACTAAGCCCCAAATTTTTGTTGCTAAGTGAGACAATTGTTAAATGAGTTTTGCCCCATTTTATGACTTTACTGCCACAATTGTAGGTGATACGGGTGAACCAGTCCGAACTGACAGCAATCCACCACTGATGGTAGAGCTTTTTCATTATTACTATTTTGTCCTGTTCTGATTAGTCAAAATTGTTAAATAAACATTGTGTGAAAGGGTGATTCATTAAAAAACAGTTGCTGCCAACCTGTCTTTCATTGAGGACCTGTATACTGCACGAGTCAAAAAGAGGGCGGGGAAAATATTTACTGACCCCCTCACATCCTGGACACAAACTGTTTCAACTCCTACCCTCAAAACGTCGCTACAGAGCACTGCACACCAAGACAACTAGACACAAGAACAGTTTTTTCCGAACGCCATCACTCTACTAAACAAATAATTCCATCAACACTGTCAGACTTTCTACTAAATCTGCACTTCTATTCTACTAGTTTTTCTCATCATTCCTATCACCCATTTCCTCCCATGTTGACTGTATGACTGTAACTTGTTGCTTATATCCTAAGATTTTTATTAATATTGCTTCTTCGTTGCTTATTTGATCCCTATGACAATCATTGTTGTACCACATGATTCTTGACAAATGTATATTTTATTTTATGTACGCTGAGAGCATATGCACCAAGACAAATTCCTTGTGTGTCCAATCACACTTGGCCAATAAAAAATTCTATTCTATTCTATTCATTAGACGCCGAACTGTTCAACTTGTGGGTGAGGGGGGATAATAACTGTTCCCAGAAATGAAGTGCACATACGTTCTTGCTACACAACTCAGAGAGATCCCTGACCTTTAACCATGTCAAAACAAGGTTCTAGTAAAAAATATCACTAATATCTCTCTGTGTCAAGGCAACTTTGGGACTGTCTCCTCCCTTCCCTGGATTTTAGAGAAAGTGACCTTGTTTTCTATTTAGTCTGTCAGAGGTCAGATTTCAGCCAGCATTTCTCGAATGTGTTTCTGGCATCTTATCTTAAAAACAAAACAAATAAAATGCATACTTATGCTGGGTTATGACAAACATATATTTGCAGCTGGTCTAAAATTCCAGTGTGGCTCCACAGTGTTTATTTAATGTTCCTGGCTATTAAAAAAGAATATTTTAAAATCTAGAATCTTAAAATTTTAGAATCTATCTGGGCCATAAGCATTTTTAAAGTGAGAGTCTCTTCTGTCACTCTCTGGACAGCTTTCAATAAGTGTGAAAGTCAGCATCTCCAGTTACTTCTTTCTGATATATGGGAAGAATGGATGGCACTGAACGGTGTCTGAAAGACATAAGTGCCAATCGTTACATTAAGCTGAGACAAGTGGAATAAAACCTGTCACCAGAAATAGAAGCAAATAATAGAATAATTTGTGGCAACCTGCAGTTGACCTGTCTGAATTCAAAAGCTACACAGGTCAAGTGTCATTAGATGGGAAAGCTTCATAGAATGCCAAAGTCACAAGTCAGATTGAGAAGTGCCACTTTCTTTCCTTTCTCATTCTGAGAACTTCGAAGTTTTAGGCAGGTGTGTCTGACTCGGGGCCCACTGGCTGCACTGCGGCCTTGGACAGCTAGTAATACAGCTCCAAAAGGTTGCAAAGTTTTAACATTAGTATATGATGTATTAGTGGTGGGTTACTACCGGTGCGGTAGGTGACTGCGTTCCAGTTACGGCTGCCAGATTGCACAATTGGCACGCAATTGCTCCTGTGCCAGTCCTTTGGGTGCCACCACTTTTTTTCTTTAATTTTTGGTCTTTTTTGCTTTCTATGCATGCTCGGGTTCTTAAGTAGAAAATGGTTCTTAAGTAGAGGCAAAAAAATCTTGAGCACCCGGTTCTTATCTAGAAAAGGTCTTAAGTAGAGCGTTCTTAAGTAGAGGTACCACTGTATATATATTTAAAATTAAGAAAATTTGTTTGTTTGTTTGTTTGTTTATTTGTTTATGTTTGTTTGTTTGTTTGTTTGTTTGTTTGTTTGTTTGTTTGTTTGTTTGTTTGTTTGTTTGTTTGTTTATTTATTTATTTATTTATTTATTTATTTATTTATTTATTTATTTATTTATTTATTTATTTATTTATTTATTTTATTTATTTATTTATTTATTTATTTATTTAGATTTGTATGCCGCCCCTCTCCGAAGACTCGGGGCGGCTCACAACACGATAGAACAAATCATAAATAATCCAATAACTTTAAAATATTTAAGATTTAAAAGAGCCCCATATACTAACAGACACACACACACAAGCATACCATATATAAATTGAACATGCCCGGGGGAGGTGTTTCAATTCCCCCATGCCTGACGGCAAAGGTGGGTTTTAAGGAGTTTACGGAAGGCAGGAAGAGTAGGGGCAGTTCTAATCTCCGGGGGGAGTTGGTTCCAGAGAGTCGGTGCCGCCACACAGAAGGCTCTTCCCCTGGGGCCCGCCAACCGACATTGTTTAGTTGACGGGACCCGGAGAAGGCCCACTCTGTGGGACCTAATCGGTCGCTGGGATTCGTGCGGCAGGAGGCGGTCTCGGAGATATTCTGGTCCAGTGCCATGAAGGGCTTTAAAGGTCATAACCAACACTTTGAATTGTGACCGGAGATTGATCGGCAGCCAATGCATACTGCGGAGTGATGGTGAAACATGGGCATACCTAGGTAAGCCCATGACTGCTCTCGCAGCTGCATTCTGCACGATCTGAAGTTTCCGAACACTTTTTAAAGGTAGCCCCATGTAGAGAGCATTACAGTAGTCGAACCTCGAGGTGATGAGGGCATGAGTGACTGTGAGCAATGAGTCCCGGTCCAAATAGGGCCGCAACTGGTGCACCAGGCGAACCTGGGCGAATGCTTATATGGCTGCTTAAATTACTCTCAGTGACTCCGGGTGGCTTACAAGGATAAAAATCCATTGTAAAAACAATAAAAAAGCAACAACTCCCCACCCCCTGGTGATAAGAATCAAGCGAGCCATTTGATTGGCTCCATCGTATTCCAAGGTCTCCAGAACTACAACTTGAGGGCCTTACAAAAGAGCATCTTAAAATTACCTCTGCAGGGATGATGTTATGTAGCAGGGGTGTCAAACTGGCAGTCCGCGGGCCGGATGTGTTATGCACAGACCACGCCCACCCCAACTCTACGAATGGGAAAAACATTGTGAAACATCACATGGTGGCAACATGATGTGGCGAGGTTGACACCCATGGTCTATAGGAAGGGAGCCACCATGAAGAAGGCCCTTCTTCTTGGTTCTGCCAGATGAACTTCCTTATACCTGTAACATTTACTGCCTCCCCACTCTGTTGGGAATTACTATTATTAATGTACATAAAAAGGAGAGGAGCTTCAATCACATGACTGTAACAGCCATCCTGACTTTTTTACAGTCCTCCCCTAGGAAATGCAGTGCGAAACCAAAATTAGGGTTTTCCTCAGTTTACCTTTAACCTTAACCCTAAGGAATACTAACCTGCTTGCTTTTAAGATTACCTTCAGGGCTAGAAACTGTCTGTACGCTATGACACAATTTAACTTTCTTGGCTTTGATTTTGGCATGAATGAGAGGGTGGAAACTTTGGGCCCTGAGTCAGAACTTCTTTTTTTATTGAAAGGAATTCTCAAAGGTTGTCAGGTACGCGTTAGCTCAGGGGTAAGCAACTATGATTCCTTTTAAAACCTGTGGTCCCAGAATTCTTGACCCGATATGTCAGGTCAAAATTGTCCACCCCTGCTTTAGTGAGTCCGCTTATGAAAGTCAATTGTCATTATCTCTGCAGGCCAGTCCCCACCACGTTACCAGGTCAGTTTCCAAGTAGTCAACCCCTAACTCCCAACATTTCTCCCTTAGACTCTCCACGATTGACCTCTCCAGGTTCCTAAGAGGCCAGTAAGGGGTGTACATAAGTGCACTGGTGTGCCTTTCGTCCCCTGTCCAATTGTCTTTCCTTTCTTTCACCTATCATATATATTCTCTTCCTTTCTTATATCCTCTCCTCTAAGTTCACTTTTACCCTTATATATATTACCACATGTCTATTTTTCTTCCTATGTATTTGTGTATTGGACAAATGAAGGAAGGAAGGAAGGAAGACAGAAAGAAAGAAAGAAAGAAAAAAGAAAGAAAGAAAGAAAGAAAGAAAGAAAGGGTGGCCTTCCCACATTCCTAATTAAAAATCAATTTGTTATGAATACTCTATTAAAACTGACCCTTTCTGGTTGCCCCTCCAGAGAAGTCAGACGCTGAAGCGTGGAAAAACTGAAAGGCCATTGAATGAAACTACACTGTGCTTTTCTCTGATTTGTGCGGGGGAGTTGGGACTTTTTTTGCATAAGAAATGTTGACATTTTACAAAGGGGTGGGGGAATCAACCCTTTTCCCTGTGAATTGGAATGCAATACTTTTATTGTTTTAATATCTCCTCGGATAATTTGTCTCTAGCTCCAAAGGATGAAACTAGGAGAAACGCCTCATCCGATTGGTATACCCTGTTAAAGCCTTCTAGCCTTTGTTGGAAAAGAAGACAAATTCCACTTTTTTTTGCTCTGCCTTCTCTATAATGACTAAACAATGTCGTTTGGCGGGACCCAGGGGAAGAGCCTTCTCTGTGGCAGCCCCGGCCCTTTGGAACCAACTCCCCCCAGAGATTAGAATTGCCCCCACCCTCCTTGCCTTTCGTAAACTTCTTAAAACCCACCTCTGCCGTCAGGCATGGGGGAACTGAGATATTCTTCCCCCCTAGGCCTTACAATTTATGCATGGTATGTTTGTATGTATGTTTGGTTTTATAATAAGGGTTTTTTTAGTTGTTTAGTGTTGGATTGTTACATGCTGCTTTTTATCACTATTGTTAGCAGCACTGAGTCTGCGGAGAGGGGCGGCATACAAATCCGATTAATAATAATAATAATAATAATAATAACAACAACAACAACAACAACAACAACAACAACAACGTTCCTTTGGCATGGCATCCATATTCTTCTTCATTCCTAAATCAGAACAGCTTTGGCTCAGAATTTCATTTTCCCCATACTCTTATTTGCATCACAGGGTTCAGCAGGGGGGCGGGATAGAGAAATGGTAGGGAGCAAAACGTGTGGGAGGTATTTATTTATTTATTTTATTTATTCTTTGTCCAATATACAATACATATGGAAGAAAATAGACGTTAAGTAATATATATAATGATAGAAAGTAAAAAGAAGAGCAGTAGATGGGAGGGAGAGAGTATATATGATATAAGAGATAAGGAGAGAATATATATGATATATGAGATAAGGAAAGACAATTGGACAGGGGACGATAGGCACATCAGTGCACTTATATACACCCCTTACTGGCCTCTTAGGAACCTGGAGAGGTCAATCGTGGAGAGTCTAAGGGAGAAGTGTTGGGGGTTGGGAGTTGACACTATTGAGTCCGGTAATGAGTTCCACGCTTCGACAACTCGATTGTTAAAGTCATATTTTTTACAGTCAAGTTTGGAGCGGTTAATATTAAGTTTGAATCTGTTGTGTGCTCTTGTGTTGTTGCGGTTGAAGCTGAAGAAGTCGTTGACTGGAAGGACGTTGCAGCATATGATGTTGTGGGCAATACTTAAATTGTGTTTTAGGCGCCGCAGTTCTAAGCTTTCAAGACTCAGGATAGATAGTCTATTTTCGTAGGGTATTCTGTTTCGAGTGGAGGAGTGAAGGGCTCTTCTGGTGAAATATCTTTGGACGTTTTCGAGAGTGTTGATGTCTGAGATGTGGTATGGGTTCCAGACAGATGAGCTGTATTTGAGAATGGGTCTGGCATAGGTTTTGTAGGCTCTAGTCAGTAGTAAGAGCATCTTGTCTGCTTATTCTTATTTATATTGTTTCTAACTCTCCATCATTCTGGGCAGCTTGCAATTAAGGGTTTTTAAAAATCACAAAACCCAAAGGAGGAAACATAAAAAGGTGCCCCCAGGCAAGATACAACCAAAAAGAAACCCATTCCATCGATATATCCTGCTTAACTTTAATAATCGTAATAGTCTTTAATAGCTTCCCTGACATCATTATATGTAGTCCTTGCATACTGACAGTAATTGGAACCGGGAATTCTGTTGCTAAGTGATGTGGTTGTAAAGTTCAACATCACAGGATAGCACTGATTTACGATGTCAGTTCCAGTTATTAGGAAAATCCTGCATAACTATAATGTCCCACGATCACATAATCACCACTGGCTACCTGATGAGGGCAAATAAGCCCGAAATAGATCTATAGTAGTCTCCCTTCCTTTTCATTATCAGCAAAAATATGTCACACACAGACAGAGGCACGCACACACATACACACACATTTTCCCCCACCAAATGTTCATTATCAGCAAAAATACGTTATGTATGTGTGTGTGTGTGATTTTATTTATTTTAAATATTAAATATTAAATAGATGGCAGCACATAATCCATTTAGCATGCAGATTTAAAGGATGAGACTTTTTTAAAAAATTAATTTGAATTGTGCGCATGCACGCATGCACACACACACAGAGATATACAGTGGTACCTCTACTTAAGAACTTAATTCGTTCCATGACCAGGTTCTTAAGTAGAAAAGTTTGGAAGTAGAAGCATTTTTTCCCATAGGAATCAATGTAAAAGCAAATAATGCGTGCAAACCCATTAGGAAAGAAATAAAAGCTCGGAATTTGGGTGGGAGGAGGAAGAAGAGGAGGAGGACAGTCGCTGCCGAAGGAAGAAGGTGAGGTGAGGGGAATCAAAAAATTCCAAAACTTTAAGGCTTAAAAAAAGGGGGGGGGACTTGGAGGCAGCCCGAAATGACCGGGATTAAAGGGTGAATGGCAGGAAACTGGCCGGGCCTTTGTGCTGCTCTCAATTTTCCTGGGAATTTTTTCCGGGCTCGGGTTCTTAAGTAGAAAATAGTTCTTAAGAAGAGACAAAAAAATCTTGAACACCTGGTTCTCATCTAGAAAATTTCTTAAATAGAGGCATTCTTAGGTAGAGGTACCACTGTATATAACATTTTTACTGACAAAGAAATAAAGGGAGACTAGTATTATTATTTTTTTATTATTTATTAGATTTGTATGCCACCCCTCTCCGAAGACTCGGGATGGCTTACAACAACAATACAGATCTGTATACATCTATATACAACAACAACAGCATACATCTGTTTCAAGCTTGGGGCTGAAAGGCAAAAGGAAGCAGTATGTTCCCTCCCATATTTTGGTATACCAGGTGATTTGACAGAAAACAGACATAGACACAGGCACACAGGCACAGAAACAGACACAGACAGACGGACGGACGGACGGACAGACAGATATTTGTTTTCGTAGATTTTCACAGGTATATGTATGTAGATTGTTCTGAGTTCGGGTTTTGCCCTGTGTAATATTTTGCATGTCTATGCGACGTTTCAGTGAAATCACATTCACCATCATCAGGCTGAAGTTGTAAGCTTCGTGCTGCTGTAAATATCTACAGCAGCACGAAGCTTACAACTTCAGCCTGATGATGGTGAATGTGATTTCACCGAAACGTCACATAGACATGCAAAATATTACACGGGGCAAAACCCGAACTCAGAGCAATCTACATATAGAGAGAGATACCAATATCACACATGCACATTGCTTTGACTTTTTTGGCAATTTAAAAGTATCTCACCCTTTTAATCCACCTGATAAATGGATTATCTGCTGCCACCTATTTAATATTTAACACTAAAAATGGACAAAATCTGGGTTGTAAAGTTTCTCAGACTTCAAAATCACTTGCTCCTGGCTTGCAGGAAAAGGTTAGGGAGAAGGGAAGAGGTGCCATTAATAGAATTCTACTGTGTAATCCTTCTGCAGGGTTCACGAGAGGTGAAGGGGCGGTTCCTCTGAGCGCTGTGAAAACATGGTGGGAACTCTATTCATGCAACATGACACCCATCCAAGGAGAAGGCAACTCTAAAGTGTTTACACACACTGACTCACAACTGTCTATCCAGTTTTGCGATAAATATAGCCCAGAGCTGAGGTGCACATGATTCATTGCGTGGCAGCAAATCCAGGAACAAGCTCTCCTTTTCGCAAAGACCATGAATCAAAAGGGATTTCCTAATAGAGGTAGTAATTAGGAACAGTCAGGTTTGCAGCAGAGAGAGAGTGAGGGTGTAAAGGTATCAACCAGATAGTGGTTGATACTCCTATTTCTCAACTACCTTGGCCAACTATTTCCAAATGCACCTGCCCTGGGGCTCCCTAAAACACCTCCTCTCCGATTTTAAAAAAAGCAAGAGGAATGACCTTAACTGACCTGCTAGGACTACTTCCCCCCCTCCCCAACTGATTGTTTTTCTGCTGTGTCAAGACTGTAACTCACAATATTGCCTCCATAATTAGAACCTCACTTTTCCCTCCACTCAATAGAATAGGATTCTTTATCGGCCAAGTGTGATTGGACACACAAGGAATTTGTCTTGGTACATATGCTCTCAGTGTACATACAAGCAAAAGATACGTTTGTCAAGAATCATGTGGTACAACACATTAGGATCTGCAAAACCCTAACAGTTAACGGGAGATGTTCCTGAGGATTGGAGAATGGCCAGTGTTGTGCCTATCCACAAGAAGGGCAGTAGAGAAGAAGCTGGTAACTACAGGCCAGTTAGCTTGACATCAGTTATAGCTAAAATGATGGAGACTCTACTCAAAAAGAGGATAAATCAGCACCTAAAAAACAATAACTTATTGGACCCAAATCAGCATGGCTTTACTGAAGGCAAATCATGTCAGACTAATCTCATTGATTTCTTTGACTATGTCACAAAGGTGTTGGATCAAGGTGGTGCCGTGGATATTGCCTATCTGGACTTCAGCAAAGCCTTTGATATGGTTCCACATAAAGAGCTGATAGATAAATTACTGAAGATTGGACTTAATCCCTGGATAGTTCAATGGATTTGCAGCTGGCTGAAGCGTAGACATCAGAGAGTTATTGTTAATGGTGAGTATTCTGAGCAGAGACAGGTTACAAGCGGTGTGCCACAAGGGTCTGTTCTGGGTCCTATTCTTTTTAATATGTTTGTGAGTGACATAGGGGAAGGTTTGGTAGGGAAGGTTTGCCTATTTGCCGATGACTCTAAATGGTCAAAGCAATGGAAACTGCAGTTTAATGTTTCCAAATGTAAAATAATACACTTGGGGAAAAGGAATCCTCAATCTGAGTATTGTATTGGCCGAGTCTGCGGAGAGGGGCGGCATACAAATCTAAATAAATAAATAAATAATAAATAAATAAATTGGCAGTTCTGTGTTAGCAAAAACTTCAGAAGAGAAGGATTTAGGGGCAGTGATTTCTGACAATCTCAAAATGGGTGAACAGTGCAGTCAGGCGGTAGGGAAAGCAAGTAGGATGCTTGGCTGCATAGCTCAATTTGTGTGCGGCCACTCCAATGCCAGTCCTATGGAAATTCACCAAAATTTCACACATGCATGCGTGCCCTTGCAAGATTTCAGCGTGTTTTTTGCTTCCTGTGCATGCACGAAAGTAAAAACACACTGGGGTACACACGCACACACGCAAAACAATCAAAGCTGTGTGCACAGTTGCACTGGTAGCGCCCGATAATAGCAATCCATCTCTGTACATACTCTGGTGGCTTGCACTCAAGGTAAAGCAGTCTTTCAAACAGAGTTGCTTAAAACCTACTTCCCAGAAAGACGTGATGTCATGCATCCTTCTTTGGGCCAAGGAACAATCAAATTTCAATATGCCTACTGATGATCAGAAATAGCTTTAGAGCAGTGATGGCGAACCTATGGCACGGGTGCCACAGGTAGCACACAGAGCCATACCTGCTGGTACATGAGCTGTTTCCCTAGCTCAGCTCCAGCACACATGGGGGCACCGGCCAGTTGATTTTTGGCTTGCACGGAGGTTCTGGGAGGGCATTTTTGGCTTCCAGAGGGCCTCAAGGGGATGGGAGAGGGTGTTGTTGCCATGCCCAGGTTCCAGGGAAGCCTCTGGAGCCTGGAGAGGGTGAAAAATGGGCCTACTGGGCCCACCAGAAGTTGGATAATGGGCTGTTTCTGGGCTCCAGGAGGCAGGGGAGGCAATTTTCGCCCTCCCCAGGCATTGAATTATGGGTGCTGGCATTCACGCAGGTTTGATAGTGTGTACACACATGCTTTTGTCACCCGAGGGAAAAAAGGTTCGTCATCCCTAGTTTAGAGTATTCAAAGAAGTGTCAGTTTCACAGAAAAGAGCCTTTGGTTCTTATTGGTTCGGCTTGTTCTTTTACATTATCAATTCAGGTAGGCACACCTATTTTCTGGAAAGACCTCATCAAGCCAAATGTTGATAAGTTGTTTTCATGACTCACTTATGTTTCTGTCTCAATCTGAGACACGCCTTTCATAACGTAGTTGTCAATGAATCTGCCGCGAAACAAGAAACTGCAACAGGAATCCCTGAAAACAAGACCAAAAAGTCTGTAATGTTTTCAACACTGGAGCTTAAAATTGGCATTTTCTTTCACAAAATAAATCTGTCAAACCTTTTTGGGAGAAGAAACATATCTGTCTATTAGATGCAAGCTATAATAATAATAATAATAATAATAATAATAATAATTATTATTATTATTATTATTATTATTAATTAGATTTGTATGCTGCCCCTCTCCGAGGACTCAGGGAGGCTCACAACATAACAATAATACAGTACAAATACGAATCCAATATTAAAAAGTTTAAAAACTAATTTAAAAATACTGTACATTGTCATAGCAATCATCGACTACACAGTCATACACATTCAATCCAACTAATCATGATACAGAGGTCAAACAAAAAGGGGGGGATTAATCCCCCCATGCTTGGCGGCAGAGATGTCTCTTCAGCATTTTGCAGAAGGCGAGGAGAGTAAGGGAAGTTCAAATCTCCGGGGGGAGTTGATTCCAGAGGGCCGTGGCCGCCACAGAGAAGGCTCTTCCCCTGGATCCTGCCAGATGACATTGTTTAGTCGACGGGACCTAGAGAAGGCCAACTCTGTGGGACCTAATCGGCCGCTGGGATTCGTGCAGCCGAAGGCTATTTGCTAACACAACTTTAACATGACAAAGTTGAAGCAGGACAGATATTAAGCTGACAAGCAAATTCCTGCTCAACGAAGAGTGGGAAAATACAGGAAGCCCTCAACTTCTGCTACATAGCTCCCAGCGACCAATTAGGGCCCACAGGGTTGGCCTTCTCCGGGTGCCGTCAGCTAGAGTGTCGGTTGGCGGGGTCATGGGGGCTCCGGCTCTTTGGAACTAGCTACCTCCTGAGATCCGTACTGCCCTCACCCTACCGGCCTTCCAGAAAGCTGTGAAGACCTGGCTCTGCCGGCAGGCCTGGGTGGTTGATCAATGCGGTACTATCTAAATCCAGCCACAAAAAGATATGAATAGTTTTTAATGGGCTTTAACTGTCTTTTTATATTCTTTTTTAGATGCTGTGAGCAGCCCAGAGTCCGGAAGGAGTTGGGCGGCCTATAAATTAAATTTTAATTAAATTAAATTTTAATTAAATTAAATTTTAATTAAATTAAATTTTAATTAAATTAAATTTTAATTAAATTAAATTTTAATTAAATTAAATTTTAATTAAATTAAATTTTAATTAAATTAAATTTTAATTAAATTAAATTTTAATTAAATTAAATTTTAATTAAATTAAATTTTAATTAAATCAAATTTTAATTTAATCAAATTTAAATTTAATCAAATTTAAATTTAATCAAATTTAAATCAAATTAGATTAGATTAGATTAGATTAGATTAGATTAGATTAGATTAGATTAGATTAGATTAGATTAGATTAGATTAGATTAGATTAGATTAGATTAGATTAGATTAGATTAGATTAGATTAGATTAGATTAGATTAGATTAGATTAGATTAGATTAGATTAGATTAGATTAGATTAGATTAGATTAGATTAGATTAGATTAAATTAGATTAAATTAGATTAAATTAGATTAAATTGATTAAATTTGATTAAATTGATTAAATTGATTAAATTGATTAAATTGATTAAATTGATTAAATTGATTAAATTGATTAAATTGATTAAATTGATTAAATTAGTTTGTTTAGTGACTGTTCAGAGTTACAACTTATTAATATTTTTCACACTTATGACAGTTGCAACATCTTCATGGTCACTTGATCAAAATTCAGACACTTGGCAGCTGACTCATATTTATGATGGTTGCAGTGTCCCGGGGTCATGTGATCACCTTTTGTGACCTTCTGACAAGCAAAGTCAATGGAGTCACCAAATTTAGTAGCCTTACAACTGCAGTGATTCACTTAACAACTTTAGCAAGAAAAGTCATAAATTGGGGCGAAATTTATTTGTTTGTTTGTTTGTTTGTTTGTTTAGATTTCTATGTCACCCCTCTCAACCAACTCAGGGCAGGTTAACAAATGTCTCCCTTCAGAACAGATACTTTTGGCTCAGTTGTGGTCATAAGTCAAGGACTACCTGTAGCTTGTATTTTGTTCAGAGGTTTTCCCAAATCACTGGAAATCACTGGAAAAATTGACACCACTATATGCAACTTTATTCTACTTTTAAACAGCTTTAATTCAATTCAATTTATTACTCTGTTTCCCCGAAAATAAGTCACCCCCGAAAGTAAGACATAGGAGAGGTTTCACAGAATTGCCTAATATAAGGCATCCCCTGAAAGTAAGACATAGGAGACCTTTCATTTCGCAACATTCCTGAACAGAACATATATAACACTGCTGTCCATAAATTGCATCCCCAAACGCTGCATCAATTAGTTTTAAAACACATCCAATACGCATCCAACATGCAGCTGCGTGTTTGGATGCATTTTTGCTGCAGCAGGATACAGGATACAATTAATTGGGAAAAAATAAGACATCCCCTGAAAGTAAGACGTAGCACATCTTTGGGAGCAAAAATTAATATAAGACACTGTCTTATTTTCAGGGAAACACGGTAGATTTGTATGCCGCCCCTCTCCAAAGACTACTTTAATTCTACTTTTAAACAGCTTTAATTCTACTTTTATCAAGCTTTATTCAACTTTTAAACAGGGAGTCCAGAAAGCAATTATCAAGCTGTAACAATATTAGTAATTATAACTTTCAATAAAAGTTTTGCCTAAAATATATATTGGCACAGCACAGTCCATAGAAATGTCACTATCTCTTTTGAAGCTGTCCAGATCAGGAAACAGGCTGACTGGAAAACTAGAACAAAGCTTGATTGAGATTGAGTTTATATTAGCAGAACCTTGCACCTTGTTTGGCTTCCCTTCCCTCTATACCTGGGTGAATCAGGGGGAGCCACTTTGAATCTCTTCCTAAAAACGCCTCCTTCCTCGGGATTAAGCAATGCTTCTGTCATTCTGTTTTGCAATAGCTTCTGAATATCTTCCCCAAGGCCATCTTCAAGGTCCTCTGTACCAACTTTGACCCAAGCTTTCCCCCTGTATGCAAAGAAAAAACTAGGTCAGAATCATGAACAACAGATTCACTCCTTCTTCTACCCTGGCTGTATCCTTGTCTGCTCGTGCGAACCCATCATGCTGGGAAACATAGACTCATCTTCTGTAAAGAGTAAGGAAGAAGGCATTGATGGAGATAAGCCAGCTCCATTGCCAAGGCAATAAGTGGTCAAACATTTCTGAATCCCGGATGTCCAGCTAATATTTGGAAGTAGCTCAGACAGACACCTCCCCAATTCAATGTATTATAACAAGCGAAGAGGAAGTATAACAAGATTCTGTTATATTATTATTATTGTTGTTGTTGTTGTTGTTGTTGTTGTTGTTATTATTATTATTATTATTATTATTATTATTATTATTATTATTATTATTATTTATAGGCCGCCCAACTCCTTCCAGACTCTGGGAGGTGCATAACATCTAAAAACAATATGAAAAGACAAAAATTAAAACCATTTAAAAATACCATTCATATCTTTTTCTGGCCGTGGTACTGCATTGATCAATGGATCCAGGCCTGCCGACAGAACCAGGTCTTCACAGCTTTTCAGAAGGTCAGTAGGGTGTGGGCAGTATGGACCTCAGGAGGTAGCTGGTTCTAGAGAGCTGGAGCAGCCACAGAGAAGGCCCTCCCTCGCAGCCCCGCCAGCCAACACTGTCTAGAGAAGGCCAACCCTGTGGCCCCTTAATAATATCTTCAGGACCACCTCTGGGAGCTATGCGGCAAAAGGTGGCCCTGAAGATATTATTTATTATTTATTTATTTATTATTTAGATTTGTATGCTGCCCCTCTCCTCAGACTTGGGGCGGCTCACAACAGAATAAAACAATTCATAACAAATCTAAATTGTAGTTTAAAATATTTAAAAACCCCATTTACTAAACAAACATACATACAAACATACCATTCATAAATTGTATATGCCCAGGGGAGATGTCTCAGTTCCTCCATGCCTGACGACATAGGTGGGTTTTAAGGAGCTTACGAAAGGCAAGGAGAGTAGGGGCAGTTCTAATCTCCGGGGGGAGTTGGTTCCAGAGGGCCGGGGCCGCCACAGAGAAGGCTCTTCCCCTGGGGCCCGCCAAGCGACATTGTTTGGTTGACGGGACCTGGAGAAGGCCCACTCTGTGCGACCTAATCAGTCGCTGGGATTTGTGCGGCAGAAGGCGGTCTCAGAGATATTCTGGTCCAATGCCATGAAGGGCTTTAAAGGTCATAACCAACATTTTGAATTGTGACCGGAAATTGATCGGCAACCAATGCAACCAATTACAACCAGCCTTTTAAAAGGTAGTTTCAGCCTTACTACAGAAAAGATTTATTGGTCTCCCCTACCTAGTGGGGCTGATATCTTCATCTTGGAACCACAGTCAGTTTGTAGCAGATCACATACATGGAACTAGCCTCAAAATTGTAGTATTGCTGTACATGGGATGGAGTGCAGAAATCTGCTACATTTTCCCATGATTTATCTGGTGCTATATAACTCAGATACCCCAGAAATTTCTCCCTGAGACTAAAATCCAGAACAGTTTCCAGTCTATATTCCAGTAACTTGTTGCTTGTATACTTAAGATTTTTAATAATATTGATTTATTTCTTCATTGCTTATTTGACCCCTATGACAATCATTAAGTGTTGTACCACATGATTCTTGACAAATCTATATTTTCTTTCCTGTACACTGAGAGCAAATTCCTTGTGTGTCCAATCACACTTGGTCAATAATTCTAATTCTGGGTGAGCAGTGTGGTCGGGCGGTAGGAAAAGCAAGTAGGATGCTTGGCTGCATAGCTAGAGATATAACAAGCAGGAAGAGGGAGATTGTGATCCCCTTATATAGAGTGCTGGTGAGACCACATTTGGAATACTGTGTTCAGTTCTGGAGACCTCACCTACAAAAAGATATTGACAAAATTGTACGGGTCCAAAGACGGGCTACAAGAATGGTGGAAGGTCTTAAGCATAAAACGTATCAGGAAAGACTTAATGAACTCAATCTGTATAGTCTGGAGGACAGAAGGAAAAGGGGGGACATGATAGAAACATTTAAATATGTCAAAGGGTTAAATAAGGTTCAGGAGGGAAGTGTTTTTAATAGGAAAGTGAACACAAGAACAAGGGGACACAATCTGAAGTTAGTTGGGGGAAAGATCAAAAGCAACGTGAGAAAATATTATTTTACTGAAAGAGTAGTAGATCCTTGGAACAAACGTCCAGCAGGCGTGGTTGGTAAGTCCACAGTAACTGAATTGAACTGAGTATAAGGGCAGACTAGATGGACCATGAGGTCTTTTTCTGCCGTCAGTCTTCTATGTTTCTATGTTTCTAATTCTCCGACCAGCAGAGGGCAAGGTGAAGCTGTCCTATGTTGGGTTGGGAAGCGGAGGGGTTTTCTCTACACAAGTAGTATTTGATGGAAAACAGGATGAAACTTCATTGATGCAGGCAACTGCAGATGAAAGGCAACTGGATTTATTTGCTCAACCACTGGAATGTTGCTTACTGGAATGAACTTTGACTCCAGCTTTTTAGAGGATTAGTGAGAAGTCAAAAACTTCGTTGAAAATCTATGGAGGTTCTTTGTTCTGCAATATTGGCCACTTTCTTGTGGTCACTTATATACAGCTTTTTGCCAAAACTTTTAGTCTGCCTCTCCTGCAGGAAGTCTCAAGCATAAGAAACTGCAGATGCAGGAATTCTAGACGACAAAATGTGGGAGGAGAAACCCTTGTGCCTAAAAAGGAGACATGCTGATGAGTTGTGGTAGGCAAATTTGGCATGTGGCAACAGTTCAGTCCAATGTCTTGTTAATAATTAACAGAATTATTGGTGAATAATCATCACAGAACCTGTCTTACATGTTTCTTCTGACATCAGGAGCCAGGTATTGGAGAATATGACAAATAGACTTCAGTGTTTAATAACTGGAAGAGAGCCATCCAAACCTGGGAAATAAATTGACAGCAGCCGTCACAGAGATGGTTCCCTAGGTTTGTGTACCTAAAAATACGATCTACATAAAACGTTATGCTGCTTCCTGAGCTTCTAGGGGCCCTTGCAAGGAAGGAAGCGAGCAACCCATCTTTGTAAACTAATCCACAATTAGTAGAATGCTAATACCGGGAGGAGATTAGTAATAAGATCCACTGATACACAGTCCCAGGCGATGGGGAATTCAGAAGGAAGAGCAAGCCAGCTGGCTTTCTGGGCACAGCCTCTGCTTGGCAACAAAATGACAGGATGAAATTTAGTCCCTGACATCTGCCCTCAGCTTTGGTCACCAGAGCTATCTAACAACCCAATGCAGGATTTCAAACACTCTTTCTAAGGCAAGAGCTGTAACACTTCTTCCCATAAAGGAGGTGGGGCAGCTGACCTCCCTCCAAAGTGAAAGGTGAATAATCAGTCTATGGAGGACCCTAGAGGTCCTCCATAATGATCTTGTTAGTGCTTGAACTAAAAAGAGCCAGGGTGGCGCAGCAGGTAGAGTGCTGTACTGCACCCCTTGATTTGCAAAAATTGTTTGGCGATGACGTCATTGGGCGGGGGAAAACGTGGTGTAGAAAAAAAAACGTGAAGTATTTTTTAATTAATATTTTTTGAAAAACCATGGTATAGGCTATTCGCAAAGTTCGGACCCGCGAAAATCAAGGGAACACTGTATTGTCATTTCAATGATAGGGGGGGGGAATTGCTCCATGCTTCCAGTGCATATCTGGATCGTGTAATTTTAGCTGATTAATCCCTAGCACAATGGAACCTGTGAGGAAGACCTCACATAAAGGACTTCATGTGATTTTGTATTGCCAGTTGCACACTGCAAGTTGTACAAATCCAGCTCATAGTGTCCGCCTATCTATTGATTCCACCAGAACCGGTTTTTCTAGCCTCTGAATTGATAAATTAAACCTCTATATTGTAATCTCATCTAAAAAAATAGCTGGCACCCTTATTTCTTTAGGGACAGGGAGTTATATTGAGTCTAAATTAAAACAGAATCTAAACCAAGAATAACAGGTCTAATAAGATGAATTTACCGACTCTCAGCTGTCTGAGTTCTTCACGACTTTCTGAAAGTCCCTCTTTCAGAAGTCTTGGAAGAGAACCCAGCAAAGTTTATGAAGGCTTTGACATTGGCATGATTTGAGGACGTGTGTTAAGAGGCAAAAAAAAAAAAAAATCAGAATGAGACATTAGGCTACATTTAAGCTGATTTATTGTTCATTACTGTATATTATAATCAACTAACAATCAGCATTAAATTGGTGCTATATAAGAGCAGTGTTCCCTCTAATTTTTTTGGGGGGTGGGCGGAAAAGTATAGTGTCTGAGCGGCAGTCCCTTCAGGACTGGGTGGCACAGAAATAATAAATAAATAAATAAATAAATAAATACTGTGTGTCTATAACAGTGAGCTCATAATAGGGCAACTCTATCAATATCAAAATGCCACTTAAATAGTTGAGCTAGTTTCAAACTAGATTTTGATTTTCTTTCTCTTTTCCTTCCTCTCTTTTTTCTACCTGTTTCTCTCTCTTCCTCTCTTCCTCTCTCTCTCCTTCCCTCTCACTCTTTCCCTCTCGGCTTCTGGGCAGGTTTGGAAAACTCTGAGTTGATGATGATTTTTAAGTGAGTGATTGCTCACTGCTCAGCTTAGAGGGAACTATGTATAAGAGTCAATGAAATTTTGTAATATTATAAATTTTAAAGTGTTATTTTTTATATTTTATTATTAGTTTAAGTATTTGATATTTTTATAGATAGAAAATTAATTAACATAAAGAATACAGAGTTAAATTTAACAAGAACATAGAGTGCCTGTGTTATATTTCTGTATTGATCTGATTATAGTTAGGGGTTTTTTTTCTGTACTAGTTAGACTTCTGCGACAAGCGGAGCAATGGTAGCTCCTTGAATGTTGAATGTTGTTTGTTCTTGTTTGTCTAATGAAAAATAATAAAAAATATTTTTTTTAAAAAAAAGAGTCAATGGAATTCAAGAGGGGCTGAACTTAGACTATTTGCGGGAACATAACTATTCTGGCAGGGGTAAGTACTAACTTACCTTGCTGCCGGTTCGCTTCCTCCCACATCGTGTGGGCACGCCACATGGACTTGTACATGCTTTACGCATGCACAATATGCGCAGTGCCAAATAATAAATAATAAAAAGCCAAACACATTGCATGCTCAGTGCCAGAAATTCAGCTTCCGGACATGCTCAGAAGAAATATTTTTTTTAAAAAAATTAAAAATTCAAAAAAATATAGCAGCGCCCACAGACCAGGACCGACCAAACCAGTTCTGTGACATCATTGTGATGTCACCAGCAGGTCACTGCCGGTTCGGGCAAACCGGTCCAAATCAGGAGGAACCCATCTCTGAATTCCAGGCTGATTACTCTCTTGATTCCACCCACGGGCTCTGTCTTTTTTTTCCTACAACTTTTTTGCTGTGTCATCTGTAGTTTTACATGGGTGTAGAATTTCATAGAGGAATCAGAGGCATGAATGTCATCTGTGCAAGATTTGGTTATTCATCGGAGAGTTCTGTAGTAAGAACATGAACCCAGATCTTACTTCCTCTGTTTCTTTCCTGGGAGCAAAAGGGACTCAACTGTGTAACTGTGAGAGGGATCTTGGAGTTCTAGTGAACAACCATTTAAATATGAGTCAGCAATGTGCAGCAGCTGCCAAAAAAGCCAGTAGAGTTCTCGGCTGCATTAACAGAGGGATAGAATCAAGATCATGCAATGTGTTAATACCATTTTGTAAGGCCTTGGAATCCTGCATTCAGTTTTGGTCACCACGATGTAAAAAGGATGTTGACTCTAGAAGGAGTGCAGAGAAGAGCAACAAAAATGATTAGGGGACTGAAGGCTAAAACATATGAAGAACAGTTGCAGGAACTGGGTATGTATTGTATATATATATAGTATGTATAGCCAATCAGTTTCCGGTCACAATTCAAAGTGTTGGTTATGACTTTTAAAGCCCTGCATAACACTGGACCAGAGTACCTCCAGAACCGCCTGCTACCGCACGAATCCCAGCGACCAATAAGGTCCCACAGAGTTGGCCTTCTCCGGGTCCCGTTGACCAAACAATGTCGTTGGGCGGGCCCCAGGGGAAGAGCCTTCTCTGTGGCAGCCCCGGCCCTCTGGAATCAACTCCCCCCGGAGATTAGAACTGCCCCCACACTCCTTGTCTTTCGTAAATTACTCAAGACCTATCTATACCGCCAGACAGGGGGGATTTGAGACACCTTTCCCCCGGGCTTTTTTATATTTATGTTTGGGTATGTATATGTTGTTTGCTTTTTTAAATATGATAGGGTTTTATGTGCTTTTTAATATTAGATTTGTTTTTCGCTGGAATATTGTTTTTATTATTGTTGTGAGCCGCCCCGAGTCTTCGGAGAGAGGCGGCATGCAAATCTAATAAATTGAATTGAATTGAAAATTGAATTAATGAAAAGAAGGATCAGGGGAAACATGATAGCAGTGTTCCAATATCTCAGGGGTTGCCACAAAGAAGAACAAGACAGTAGAACAAGAAGCAATGGGTAGAAACTAAACAAGGAGAAAAGTAACTTAGAACTAAGGGGAAATTTCCTGAAAGTTAGAAAAATTAATCAGTAGAACAGAAGTTGCCTCCAGAAGTTGTGAATGCTCCAACACTGGAAGTTTTTAAGAAGATGTTGGATAACCATCTGTCTGAAGTAGTGCACGGTTTCCTGCCTAAGCAGGGAGTTGGACTAGAAGACCTCCAAGGCCCCTTCCAGCTCTGTTGTTGTTGTTATTAAAAATTATGTTTATTTCTGTTCCAATTTGCATGGGTTCCCAAGAACTGGATTCTCAGAAGGCTATCAAAAGAAGGACCAGGGGGGGAAGAGAAGATGTAAAACCAATTCCTTTTGCCATTTCTCTCCTACCTCAGTTCTTCTAGTCAGCCATCTATTACTATGCAACATTGGAACAGGTCTTTCAAACGATCTCACTAATTCATCTCATCAGCAAGTCCTTCTCAAAATTCATAAGATCTAAATAATTCACTGCATGGTGCATCTCTGGAAAATAACTTTAAATCAGATGTGTATGCATGCATGCAGTATTGGCTGAAGTAAACATCATCCTAAATGCTGAATTAGTTGCATCATGGCATCTCACGTAGTTTATTAATTATTTGTAAATGCTGGTGTTGCAATAAAGCAGAGGTCCCCAAACTTGGCAATTTTAAGACTTGTGGACTTCAACTCCCAGAATTCTCCAGCCAGTATAGCTGGCTGGAGAATTCTGGGAGTTGAAGTCCACAAGTCTTAAAGTTGTCAAGTTTGAAGACCTCTGCAATAAAGCTTCAGCAAGGTACTCTGCAGACAGAAGGTCACTTTGAAGGTCAGATGCCATCTCTACAAACAAGACTAAGGTCTTCTGCCTCTCTTAGGAGGGAGTATAAAACTTGCATGGTTGATGTCACCACTTCAAGGTTGTCCAGATTAGGAAATTGCCTCCACGAGAAAATGATACGTTTTATTGAGATATACTGTATTAGCAGGATTTATTTAGTTGGTTATTTGAATGTATTAGCCACTGAATTCCCTTGGTATCTTGAAACTCAGATTGTGTTTTTCCTCTTTCTCTGTTATACCTTAGTGAGAGAAGGAAGAAAGAACGCGAGACTCTTCCTCCTACTATCTACTTTTCCAGAATGCTTCGGCCCTTTTTAATTTTACAATGGCCTCTGAATATTTCTTTCAAGGCCATTTCCACAGTCTCTCTACAATTGTTTATCCTTTTTTTCCCCCTGCTCTCTCTGTATTAGCCTCAAATGCTTCAAAAATACATAGTATGTTTGGGTTCACATCAGGGTTGGGTTCCACCCAGTTCGGACCGGTTCGCCCAAACCAGTAGTGACCCGTTGGTGACATCACAATGACATCACTGAACTGGATAGGCCGATGCCGGTCCGTGGGTGATGCCATCTTCTTTGAATTTTTTTTCCTTCTGAGCATATTCAGAAGCCGAGTTCCAGCATGCGGTCACCACCTTTTTTTTCGGCTTTGTTTTTTGTGAGCTTTTTTTATTTTTGTGAGTTTTTTTTTATTTTTTGTAACTCGTATACGTGCCCACAAGGCGCACTCATGAGGTGTAGGAGGGAGCAAACCCACTCCTGGTTCACATATCACACTAAACAATAATATTTTATTTATTTATTTATTTATATTTATTTATTGGATTTGTATGCCGCTCCTCTCCGGAGACTCGGGGCGGCTAACAACAGTAATAAAACTATGTACAATAATAATCCAATAAATACTAAAAATGATTAAAAAACCCATTAATATAAAAAACCAAACATACATACAGACATACCACACATGAAATTGTAAAGGCCTAGGGGGAAAGAGCATCACAATTCCCCCATGCCTGGCGGCAGAGGGGGGTTTTAAGGAGCTTACGAAAGGCAAGGAGGGTGGGGGCAATTCTAATCTCTGGGGGGAGTTGGTTCCAGAGGGCCAGGGCCGCCACAGAGAAGGCTCTTCCCCTGGGTCCCGCCAAGCGGCATTGTTTAGTTGATGGGACCTGGAAAAGACCCACTCTGTGGGACCTAACCGGTCACTGGGATTCGTGCAGCAGAAGGCGGTCCCTGAGATAATCTGGTCCGGTGCCATGAAGGGCTTTATAGGTCATAACCAACACTTTGAATTGTGACCGGAAACTGATCGGCAACCAATGCAGACTGCGGAGTGTTGGTGTAACATGGGCATATTTGGGAAAGCCCATGATTGCTCTCGCAGCTGCATTCTGCACGATCTGAAGTTTCTGAACACTTTTCAAAGGTAGCCCCATGTAGAGAGCTTGTCATCTGAGCCCACCCAAATGATTTAGCATAATATGTGGTCATTGAAATATAGAAGAAAACTAGAATCTTATGTTTTGTTGTTTAATTCTTTGGAAATTTTCTCCCAGTTGTTCAATTTAAAAGGCAGAATGTTTTCAAAACTCATCAAATTTAATACTCTTTATTTTCAAAAATATCTATGCAAAATACATATTTGTTATATCTGCAACAAATAAACTATTTTAAATAAGTAAAGAAGGTTCAGATTGGCACAGTTTGAGCTGTATATTTGGAAGTATGAATGAAATAACAGCCAAATAACTGGCCAGTATTATAAATGTACATGTCTACTGATTTCAGAGGTCAAACAGAATACAGTGATACCTTGTCTTACAAACTTAATTGGTTCCGGGATGAGGTTCTTAAGGTGAAAAGTTTGTAAGACAAAACAATGTTTCCCATAGGAATCAATGGAAAAGCGATTAATGTGTGCAAGCCCAAAATTCACCCCTTTTGTCAGCTGAAGCGCCCGTTTTTGTGCTGCTGGGATTACCCTGAGGTTCCTCTCCATAACAAACCCCACCTCTGGACGTCTGTGTTTTTGCAATGCTGCAGGAGAATCCCAGCAGGGGAATCCCAGCATCGCAAAAATGAGCACTTTGCTGACAACGGAAGTCCGGAGGTGGGGTTTCCCAGCGAAAGGAGCATCAGTGAAATCACAGCATCGCAAAAACACCAAAGTCCTTGAAACCCACCTCCGGACCTCTGTGTTTTTGCGATGCTGCAATTTCACTGAGGCTCCCCTCACTGAGAAACCCCACCTCCGAACTTCCGTTGTCAGCGAAGCACCCGTTTTTGCACTGCTGGGATTCCCCTGCTGGGATTCCCCTGCAGCATCACAAAAACACAGAAGTCCAGAGGTGGGGTTTCCCATGGAGGGGAGCCTCAGGGGAATCCCAGCAGCGCAAAAATGGGTGCTCCACTGGCAATGGAAGTCCGGAGGTGGGGCATGCCAGCAGCGGCGGTGGGTTTGTAAAGTGAAAATAGTTTGTAAGAAGAGACAAAAAATCCTGGGTTTGTATCTTGAAAAGTTTGTATGACGAGGCATTTGTAAGACGAGGTATCACTGTACATTAATTAGTTATACAAATGTAAGCTTTGCTAGCTGGGATTTAAGGAAGTTTGAAGAGTCTTTCTAGAAATCATACTTATTTAGATTTTTATGGAGCTTACATTTCTCTTGTACTTAGGAATATACCAACATACCGGGGGGGGGGGTGTTTAACTTATCTTGCTGTCAGTTCGCTTCTTCCCCCGCCACACATGTGCAGTGCCAAAAAATCCAGAAAAAATTCCTCCCCCAAAAAAGCCGAAAACAAGATGGCAATGCATGTGCAATTCTGGAAACTTGGCTTCTGTGGATGTTCAGAAGAAAAAAATAATAATTCCCCTAACACACACACACACACACACAAATGGTTCCAGAGGATAGTGGTGGCAAAATGCCTTAGCTTTGGGAAATTTTCCACCTCACTCCAATTATACTGCAATATGATGCAATCAGCATATCAAAATTGCCATTTGGTCCTATGCATTGTCATAATTCTCTTTTTTATGGTACTTTCATTCCTTAAATAATTATAGTGGCCAAAAAATATACTCAAGGAATTCTTTGTTCTTCAGTCATGGCATTTCTCAAAACTGTAGCACGTAATTGAGTCTGCTACCAAGGTATCACATATTCCTTAAATGTCAAAGTTATCCTGAAAAAATATATTGTTTTGCTTTTTGCTTGAAGTTTTAGAAGGTCTATAAATTAAGCAACACTCTACTAGAGCTTTTGAGGGAGGGCCTTCTCTGTGGCTGCTCCGACTCTGTGGCTGCACTGACTGGAACCAGTTGCCTCCCGAAATCTGGACTACTCCCACTCTACTGGTCTTCCGGAAAGCCAGAAAGACCTGGTTTTTCCAACAAGCCTGGGGCCATTGATCAGATGGTATATCATCATGATATGGCCATTAATGACATGCATGTTGTTTAACCGCCCCGAGTCTACGGAGAGGGGCAGCATACAAATCCAATTAATAATAATAATAATAATAATAATAATAATAATAATAATAACAACAACAATAATAACAATAACAACAACAACAACAACAATAACAATAATAAACTCTTTTAATTGTTTTTAATTGTTGGTTTTCAATTTTTCTAAACTGTTTTAAGGAGTTTGCATATTACGTTGTATGTGTTATTTTCTAGTTGTGAGCCACCCAGAGTCCCTTGGGAGTTGGACGGCATACAAATCCAAATAAATAAGTAAACAAACAAACAAACAAACAAACAAATAAATAAATATAGAGCGCTCTCTCTCTCTCTCTCTCTCATATCATATGCTTGTAGTTGCCAACTTCATTTTTTAGCATAGTTCGGATGATTTTGCAACCTACATTTAAATTATAGAACAGTTTAAATCATGCTCCCATTGAATAAATGCTCAATCCAGTAAGGTCACTGTCCAATCTAACCCTTGAAAATGTCCAAAGATACTTCACCAGAAGAGCCCTTCACTTCTCCACTCGAAATAGAATACCCTATGAGACTAGACTTTCAATCCTGGGCCTAGAAAGTTTAGAACTAAGACGCCTTAAACAAGATCTAAGTATTGCCCACAAGATCATATGCTGCAACGTCCTGCCTGTTGGCGACTACTTCAGCTTCAACCACAACAACACAAGAGCACACAACAGATTTCAACTTAATATTAACTGCTCCAAACTTGACTGTAAAAAATATGACTTCAGTAACCGAATTGTCAAAGCATGGAACTCATAGTGTCATCCCCAAACCCCCAACATTTTACCCTTAGATTATCTACGGTTGACCTATCCAGATTCCTAAGAGGTCAGTAAGGGGCGAGTACAAGTGCACTAGAGTGCCTTCTGTCCCCTGTCCTATTGCTCTCCTATATCTCCTATTCCTTTCTTCTATTCCTATATCTCTTCTTCTATTCTTTCATTGATATGTTCTATTACTATACCTTCTTTTCTATTATTTCTTAGATATATTTTACTATGAGTATCTCCTCTATAACCTTCATCATGTATTTTTACTATGTGTATATAGATATATACCCACTAATCCCCTCATTGTGTATTGGACAAAATAAATAAATAAGTAAGTAAGTAAGTAAGTAAGTAAGTAAGTAAGTAAGTAAGTAAGTAAGTAAACAAACAAACAAACAAACAAACAAACAAACAAACAAACAAACAAACTTCTCATTTCAGTTTCTATATTATTAGATTCATGGCTGGTCTCCACCCTTGTTTTTGGTAACAGTGTTTTAAATTCAGTTCTGGGTTCTTTAAATGCTTCTTTCTTTATTTCTCCCCTCAGTATCAGGGTTATAAATTGAACTTTTGACCTAGCTTGGATCGTGTTTCCTTTCATTGCTAATTCGCAGGCTAATCTCTAAATTTTGCAAAATGTGCTTTTAAGTGACCATGTTATATTCCTTGAATCAAATAAAATGGCTGACAGTTTCATTCCTTCTTAAAGGGATTCATCCTGGGGGTTTTTTGTTTTGTTTGTTTTTGTTTTTAATTTGAGATGCTTATTTTGGGCGGGAGAAATCTTGCCCAGCTGATTGCTGGGTGGTGACTCACTGAATCAGGGTTTATTAATAAGGCAGAGCAGACCAGAGGGTGTAATTTTCAGTAATGATAAATTCAGGGGGAAAAATCTAGAATATGCATTGATGCAGGTAGGAAGATCAGAGTATGTTACTGTTCATTTTGCAAGGCGGATTTTCACTACAGCTGAAATCACTCAGCTTGGGTGGAGGTGGCAACTCTTGAAACTATACACCAGAGGTCTTCAAACTTGGCAACTTTGAGACTTGTGGACTTCAACTCCCAGAATTCCCCAATTCTCTTCTTTCTTTCTTTCTTTCTTTCTTTCTTTCTTTCTTTCTTTCTTTCTTTCTTTCTTTCTTTCTCTTTCTTTCTTTCTTTCTCTTTCTTTCTCTTTCTTTCTTTTTCTTTCTTTTTCTTTCTTTCTTTCTTTCTTTCTCTTTCTTTTTCTTTCTTTCTTTTTCTTTCTTTCTCTTTCTTTCCTTCTTTTTCTTCCTTTCTTTCTCTTTCTTTTTCTTTCTTTCTCTTTCTTTCTTTCTTTCTTTCTCTTTCTTTCTTTCTTTTTCTTTCTTTCTCTTTCTTTCTTTCTCTTTCTTTCTTTCTCTTTCTTTCTTTCTTTCTTTCTTTTTTTCCCCTTTTTTTTGGGCCAGGAAAAAAGAGTTTCCACATGTTTTCAGCAGTGCAAGACAGTTGGTTTCTTCTCTACCAGGCTCCCGAAATTGCTCTGCGACCATGTCACATTTCTAAACTATAATGTGATTGATAGGTTTGGGCTTAACATATTATGTAGTCCCAGTCATTGTGGTTTGTAAATCTTAAGTCTACTGCAGGGATGAACTCCACCCAGTTTTGGCCTCAAAGTTGCTGAAAGTCACTTGAGTAGTTTCCTGCTGCTTCTATGTTGAAAACATAATAAAACTCTGCTGTAAACTCTAAGAGTGTTTAAAAAAAAAAACAGAAGCAAAATCCTGTAATCTCCAGCAAACCTTTCTAGTTTATGATTTAATACATAGGTCTAGAAAGCTTAGAACTTCGTCGCCTAAAACACGATCTAAGTATTGCCCACAAGATCATATGCTGCAACGTTCTACCTGTCAATGACTATTTCAGCTTCAACCACAACAACACAAGAGCACGCAACAGATTCAAACTTAATATTAACCGCTCTAAACTTGACTGTAAAAAATTTGACTTCAGCAACCGAGTTGTCGAAGCGTGGAACTCATTACCTGACTCAGTAGTGTCAACCCCTAACCCCAAACATTTTTCCCTTAGACTATCCACGATTGACCTCTCCAGGTTCCTTAGAGGTCAGTAAGGGGCGTGCATAAGTGCACCAGTGTGCCTTTCGTCCCCTGTCCAATTGTCTCTCCTTATCTCATTTATCTTTTCTTCCTTTCAAATATGTTCACCTATACATTTATATCTTTTCTTCTATTCTTTTCTTTACTTATATTATTACATATCTTTCTCTTCAATGTGTATTATGTATTGGATTAAATAAATAAATATATAAATAAAAATAAAAACATTGTCTGAATCCAACCATTGAAACTCACTCGGCAAGCTATTACTAAACCTTCGTGCAGTGTACAGTAAATGTACTGTCTCTTGCACCAGGAATTTCTTCTCTTAACATCTTACAATCTCCTCCTCCTTTTCTCTAGTCCTCAAACTCTATACTCTGTGCGGGTACTGTAGACTTCCTAAAAGGGATGAGTCACAGATTTGAAATTAACACCCCTAGCTAGCACCCCTACCTCGGAAGCAGAGTAGCTCCTTACACCACGAAGCACAAGATCCCTGATTCAGCCTCCGGTGTCTTCAGTTAAAGCTCCTGAATCAGGGATGAGAAATCCAACAGGTTCTGACAGGTTCTGGAGAACCCGTAGCGGAAATTTTGAGTAGTTCAGAGAACCATCAAATACCACCTCTGATGGTGTACAGTGTTCCCTCGATTTTCACGGATTCGAACTTCGCGAATAGCCTACACCATGGTTTTTCAAAAAATATTAATTAAAAATTACTTCACGTTTTTTTTCCCTATACCACGGTTTTTCCCACCCGATGATGTCATATGTCATCGCCAAACTAATAATTTTTGCAAATAAATAACAAAAAAATAATTATTGTTAATAAATAATGTTTATAAATATCAGGATCACTAAGTGTCATATTCAATGGTGAGTACCAGTAATAATGGTGAGTAAATGGTTGTTAAGGGAATGGGAAATGGTAATTTAAGGGTTTAAAGTGTTAAGGGAAGGCTTGTGATACTGTCCATAGCCAAAAATGGTGTATTTACTTCCGCATCTCTACTTTGCAGAAATTCGACTTTCACGGGCAATCTCGGAACGCATCCCCTGCGAAAATCGAGGGAACACTGTACTACCAAATATTACCAAATACCAGAGTGTTTGGGAATGGAGATTTTGCAATATCCTTCCCCCAAGGAGTGGGGAGGCCATGGGGATTTTACAGTATCCTTCCTCTGGAGTAGAGTAGGAATGGAGATTTTGCAGTATCCTTCTTCTGCCACGCCAACCAAGCCACACCACGCCAACCAAGCCAGCCCACAGAACCAATAGTAAAAAAATAAATGAGTGATTCTATTTGAAATTATTCATTGCCGGTACAAGTACTATGGTATAAATCAAACAACTCTGACTCATTAATCAGCTTCCTATCTGTCTATTACAGATCAAATGTTGCAAGTACTACAATCATTTCCTGTTAGATAAAACACCTTGCATCCTGAAGTTTCCTAACAGAAATTGTAGTCACTGAACATTCCCGCTTAATGGATTGGAAAAAGGGGTTTTTATCCATTTGCCCTTTCTTGTACCAACTCCAACAGAGGACCGGCACAGCATGGGAGAGTGGTCAAAATTATCACATCCTTTTCTGCTTAAGGGCTTTCTTGAACTCAAGATAGGTAGGAGTTAATTCACCATAAGGTCATGGGTTCTCTCAACATGAATTCTGAATAATTTAACCCCGTGAAACCTCCACTTAGGGCTAAATCTAATCTAATCCTGAATCTAAATGTCTGTATTTTTGATATCTTGCTGTATAATTTATAGCCAATCCTTGTTTGTTTGTTTGTTTGTTTGTTTGTTTGTTTGTTTGTTTGTTTGTTCGTTCGTTCGTTCGTTCGTTCGTTCATTCATTTATTTATTTATTTATTTATTTATTGGATTTGTATGCCGCCCCTCTCCGGAGACTCAGGGCGGCTAACAGCAATAATAAGACAGCGTACAATAATAATCCAATACTACAACAATTAAAAACCCATTAATATAAAAACCAAACATACATACAGACATACCATGCATAAAATTGTAAAGGCCTAAGGGGAAAGCGTATCTCAATTCCCCCATGCCTGGCGGCAGAGGTGGGTTTTAAGTAGCTTATGAAAGGCAAGGAGGGTGGGGGCAATTCTAATTTCTGGGGGGAGTTGGTTCCAGAGGGCCGGGGCCACCACAGAGAAGGCTCTTCCCCTGGGTCCCGCCAAGCGGCATTGTTTAGTTGACGGGACCCGGAGGAGACCCACTCTGTGGGACCTAACTGGTTGCTGGGATTCGTGCATTTACAAGAAGTTGAATGAGTCACATCATTGCTCCAGGTTTTTTTTGAAGTTCTTATGACACTCTTTCATCCCTCACAGACCCAGTTAGTTATGTCGTGGCACTGAATGTATATGACTCTGTAAATTGCACAAACATATTTGCAAGTCATTGTTTTGCATTGCACTCACCGAGCGATTACCAAATCTCATATAATGAATCATTAAGGCGGTCACCCTTTATGCAGTTACATATGAAGAAGAACTACTCAAGGTAATGGGACTTTCTTCTTGGTAGTCATATGTGGAAGTGTTTTGTTACTGGCAAGTGGTCATATAGAATGCAGGCACGTGTCATTTGTTTCATTATTTCTTCATGTCTCCTTCTCACTGATGCTTCTTCTATATTTAAACTTTGGGATATACAGTGGTACCTCTATTATTATTATTATTATTATTTATGAGATTTGTATGCCGCCCCTCTCCGTAGACTCGGGGCGACTCATAACAACAATAAAACAGTTCATAACAAATCTAATAATTTACAATTTAAAATATTTTTAAAAACCCATTATTAAGCAGACATACATACAAGCATACCATACATAAATTGTATAGGCCCAAGGGAGATATTTCAATTCCCCCATGCCTGACGACAAAGGTGGGTTTTGCGGAGTTTACGAAAGGCAAGGAGGGTAGGGGCAGTTCCAATCTCTGGGGGGAGCTGGTTCCAGAGAGTCAGGGCCGCCACAGAGAAGGCTCTTCCCCTGGGGCCCGCCAACCGACATTGTTTAGTTGACAGGACCCGGAGAAGACCTACTCTGTGGGACCTAATCGGTCGCTGGGATTCGTGCAGCAGAAGGCGGTCTGGTCCGATGCCATGAAGGGCTTTATAGGTCATAACCAACACTTTGAATTGTGACCGGAAATTCTCTACCTAAGAACGCCTCTACTTAAGAACGTTTCTAGATAAGAACCGGGTGTTCAAGATTTTTTTGCCTCTTCTCAAGAACCATTTTCTACTTAAGAACCCGAGCCCGGAAAAATTTCTCAGGAAAGTTGAGAACGGCGTGAAGGCCCGGCCAGTTTCCTGCCATTCCCTCTTTAATCCCAGCCACCTTGGGCTTTTCTGGGCTGCCAGAGGAGCCTTTCGGTGGCGCTTAAGGAGGCTGTGGCAGTCTAGAGCGAACAAAGCGTTTTCCTTTCTCTGGGTGCTTGGAGAGGGAATAAACCACTTTGCTGTGGTGACTCCCTCGTGCTGCCTGCCATACACCTGGCGCGAGGCTGCCTCTATGAGCGTCTGGACTTGGGAAGGAAAAAGGGGGTGCTTCGCCCCAACTGGATCAACTCGGCTTTAGCCAAATCGAGGAGTCACCACAGTGAAGGAAAGGCGCTGGCTACAAAGCAAGCGAGCGAGAGGAGAGGGGAGCCCTTCAGCATGGGAAGGAAGAGGCAGCAGGTAGCAGCTGCAGCAGCAGCCTTTCGGTCAAAGGAAGTTCCCCCCTCTTGCCTGCCTGGGTTTGGCACAGTGTATGGGAGGCAGCCTCGTGCTGGGTGTATGGGAGGCATGTGCTCCCCCTCACCGCCTCAGAGTCCCTCTTTTTTTTCTTTAAGCCTTAATGTTTTGGATTTTTTTTAATTCCCCTCACTCACCTTCTTCCTTTGGCAGCGACTGTCCTCCTCTTCTGCCTCCTCCTCCTTCCAAGCTTGTATTCCTTTCCTAATGGATTTGCATGCATTATTTGCTTTTATATAGATTCCTATGGGGAAAAATTGCTTCTACTTACAAACTTTTCTACTTAAGAACCTGGTCACGGAACAAATTAAGTTCTTAAGTAGAGGCACCATAAAGGCTTTACAAGTGCTCACATTCTGTCAACTCCAAAATTATATACTATAAAACACACAGCTCTTTATCAGGGCCATAGAGTAACTCCTGAGGGGAAAATGTTCCCCTTTAATCCAGTCCTACATTGCTAAGGTAATACTTTGAAGTTTCTGTCACAATGGGAATTATAATTACAGATCAACTCTGGAGGGATTTGCATTATCAGCCCATGCTATTATGTGAATTCAACCAAAGGAAACAAAAGCGTTGATAAACCTAGCTCATTATGTGCCAGACAATTTTGGAATTTGTAGCAGAAAAGAACTGAAAAGCAGCAAAATGGAAATGGATGCACTGAAGTAACTATATTCCAGTAACTCCTTCAAAGAAAGACCTGCTGTATCCCTCACCCACTGGAGAAAATACTTTGGCAGATTTACCAAAGACTTGATACAGTATGGCAGGAGCTTGGCTTAAGGATCAAAATGGATGAAGATCTCACCAAAAAGAATATTGAGCAAACCAGAAAATAAAAGAGAAGAAACCCAAGTTAATATCAGTTACAAATTGTCGGGGTCCAATTGCTTCCAGCCTTTGATGTTGTGGTTAAGAATATGATATGATGGAGAGCGACAGCAGACAATTCTTGTTGCTATAATTAGCCCTTTCTAATAAGTAGGTGAATCATCATTGTAATTTGCCTGGTGTGTTGACTGCTGGGCTTGTTTATGGTTTGTGATCCTTCTGAAACAATCCAATGTTTACATGGTTCCAAACTAGTTATTTTATAATTAAAGTTAGCATTAAAATTGATATGGGTTGTTTTCAGGAATCTAGGAATAAAGAGATGAAATATCCTCTCTTAACACATCGGTGGTTAAAAGCCTTAAGGAATATTCATGCTTGTTATGAATATTTTTTAAAAAGCTTTTGGTTTTGTTTTAATGTTTGGTGGATGCTTTGGAAAATGTGCATTTTGACTGTCAACTTTGTTATACAGTAGTCCTTGCTTTACTATACTAACTGGAACCAGAAATGATCGTTAGATGAAACATCAGCTGTCCCCAAACTACGGCCCGTGGGCCATATGCGGCCCACTGAGGCCATTTATCAAGCCCGCCGGTGAGTAACAAGAGCACAGGGAAAAGAGAGAGAGAGAAAGAAAGAAAAGGGAAAGAGAGGGGGGGAAGGAGAAGTGGAGAGGAATGAAGGAGGGAAGGAAGGAAAGAGAAATGGAGGGAACAAGGAAGAAAGAAAGGAAGGAAGGAAGGAAGGAAGGAAGGAAGGAAGGAAGGAAGGAAGGAGTGGAGGGACAGAGGAAGGAAGGACTGTTTTGGGGGGGGGTAATTTTTTTTAATTTTTCTCTCAACATACATTCAAACAACACAGTGTGCCATCTAATTTTCCATGAATAAAATGTGGTATTTTGTTAGTAACTAATATCAATCATCAAAAAAGTTGCAAAAGTTTTTTTTCTAATTTTGTCATCCAGTTACATTTATTTTCTTTTAATTAAACTTCCTCCTTAATGTTCCTTCAAAAAGTGCAACACCAATTATATTTCTAACTTATTAACCATTATGCCAAAGTGCTTCCTTCTTTCTTTATACATTTTTCATAAGCCAAGAAAACCTTGTATAGCCAATCAGATGTCAACAAAAGAAAATTAAAAACAAAACATAAACGTATATGAATTTCAGACCTTCTCCCCCCTCTAAATAGTACATTCCCATTTTGTTTTTTACTTTAAAACAAGGTATGTGCAGTGTACATAGGAATTTGTTCATAGTTTTTTTATATAGTCCGGCCCTCCAACAGTCGGAGGGACAGTGAACTGGCCCCCTGTGTAAAAAGTTTGGGGACCCCTGTGAAACATCATATAATGCATGTACAATGGCTGTGTCAGTAGTCCCAGTAGGAGTCACTAGGCAAGGATCATACCATCATTTGGTGAGGACCTCACACTTGCACTGCCCTTCCACACTTCCCTCTGCTTCAATTCCCCAACACAGAGCTCTCTCTCCCTATGTCTGCCCTTCAGGCCCTCCTGCACTCCACTATCACTGCCACCACCCAACCAGTCCCAGCTGACTTTCTCAACTTTCTGAGAATTGAATTGAATCTGACAAATTCTTCATCTTGTCTATTGTAAGATAGCCTAGAACAGTACTGGCAAACCTTTTTTTTGGCTCGCGTGCCAAAATGGTGTGTGCCCACACCCATAAGCCCCCCCCTTGTGATTGTGCACCCCTCCACATTTCCACACACATACTGTACATGCGCACAGGCCTTGAGACTTCCAGTAGGCCCGTTGGACCGTTTTTTGCTGTCCCCAGGGTTCAGGAGGCTTTCCTGAAGCCTAGGGAGAGCAGAAATGACCAAAAATACCCTACGAAACTAGACATACAATCCTGGGTCTAGAAAGCTTAGAACTGCGACGCCTTAAACATGATCTAAGTATTGCCCACAAGATTATATGCTGCAATGTCCTGCCTGTCCTCAACTACTTCAGCTTCAATCACAACAACACAAGAGCACACAACAGATTCAAACCATGACTGTAAAAAATATGACTTTAGTAAGTGAGTTGTCAAAGCGTGAAACTCATTAGCGGACTCCGTAGTGTCATCCCCTAGCCCCCAACATTTTACCCTTAGACTTTCCACGGTTGACCTCTCCAGATTCCTAAGAGGTCAGTAAGGGGTATGCATAAGTGCACTAGAGTGCCTTCCGTCCCCTGTTCTATTGTCTCTCCTATATCTCCTATATCTTTTCTTCTATTCCTATATCCTTTTTCTATTCTTTCATTGATATATTTTATTCCTATATCTTCTCTTCTCTTCTTTCTCTGATATATTTTACCACAAGTATATGCTCTGTAACCGTCATTGTGTATCGGACAAAAAATGAATGAATGAATGAATGAATGAATGAATGAATGAATGAATGAATAAATAAATAAATAAATAAATAAATAAATAAATAAATAAATAAATAAATAAATAAATAAATAAATGGACGAAAATCAGCTGACCAGCACGCACATGCATGCTGGAGTTGACATAGGGCAACACCTCGTGTGCCCTCAGATATGGCTCCACATGCCACCTGTGGCACCCGTGCCATAGGTTCGCCATCACTGGCCTAGAAGAACAATTCTGTCTGGTCATGAATGAATGAAAATAAATGAATGAGGGCTCAGCTTGGTTATTTCCTACAGCTAAGTTCACCTAATCTCCTGATAACCAGTTTCTTGCAAAACATGAGCCGGGGTGGCGCAGCAGGTAGAGTGCTGTACTGCAGGCCACTGAAGCTGACTGTAGATCTGAAGGTCAGCGGTTCAAATCTCATCACCGGCTCAAGTTTGACTCAGCCTTCCATCCTTCCGAGGTGGGTAAAATGAGGACCCGGATTGTGGGGGCAATAGCCTAGCTCTGTTAAAAAGTGCTATTGCTAACTTGTTGTAAGCCGCCCTGAGTCTAAGGAGAAGGGCGGCATAAAAATCGAATGAATGAATGAATGAATGAATGAATGAATGAATGAATGAATACATACATAAATATATAAATACATAAATAAATACATAAATAAATAATTAAATTAGATAGATAGATAGATAGATAGATAGATAGATAGAGAGAGAGAGAGAGAGAGAGAGAGAGAGAGAGAGAGAGAGAGAGAGAGAGACAGACAGACAGACAGACAGACAGACAGACAGACAGACAGACAGACAGACAGACAAACGGCTACTACCACTGAGTTCAGCATATGGATCTCCAGAACGATGCTATTCCACAAGACAGGTGCTATTGCAACAGAGGATGCACCTTTTCTGGGCACTCTTTGATGGAAGTGACCTGGAGCATGTCCTCTTTGATAAATCTTGTAGATTGAACAGAAACAATGGAAAAGAAATCATCCTACAAGTAGCATGGCCCTTTGCCATATAGGACTTTATGGGCAACGATCGACATCTGGAATTACACCCAGCAGCCTACTGCAACCCACAGAGTAGCCATGCTCTATGAATGCAATGAGAAATTGTCCATGCTGCTACATTGTGGACCAGCTGCCGCCTCAGAATGCTTTTCAAGGGTAGTCCTACGTAGAGCATTATACTAATCCAGATAAAAGCTGACTAAGGCATGAATCACCATGAGCAAGGCCTCTCAGTCGAGGAATTAGTAAAATTGGTGCACAAGGCAAAGCTGTGCAGACTCCCTTAGTCATAGGTGCCACCTGTTCAAGCCGTGGCTGTCAGTCCATGACGATCTTCAATTTGTGTGCCAACTCCAACTAGGAAATGACTGATATTGATGATACTGTACTCTGTGCCAGCAGATTACCTTGCTAGCTGTCTCAGCAGAAGTTAAATCAGTGTTTCCCAACCTGGACTGGACTTCAACTCCCAGAATTCCCCAGCCAGCATTCGCTGGCTGGGGAATTCTGGGAGTTGAAGTCCAAATATCTTCAAGTTGCCAAGGTTGGGAAACACTGAGTTAAATAACAGGAGGGAGAAGGTAGATGCCTGAAGCGCCCCACAAAACACTGACTTTAGGTTCCCTAAAAGTGTTCTCTAAACCACTTCCTTCCACAACCAATCTCTCAAAATAGACAAGAAGGATACCAGACATCAAGGAGAGTTAGGATGGCTATATGGGTTACTTTCCCCATTCTAAACCTCTCAGAGGTCATCAGCAAGTGTGATCAGTGCTATCTTAGTTCTATGACCAGGCCTGAATCATGACTGAGTGCATCACTTTCTCCAGGGACTTCTGGAAAAAGCTGTTAACCAACCACTTCAGTAGTGGGTTCTATTTACCTTTGCTACCGGTTCAGGAATGGGAGCACGCATGCAATATTTCTGTGCAGAGCGCTCTTCGAGGATGTCCAGATGGGTGGGCGGAGCCTCCCACCACTGCTGCTACCAGTTCACCATACCAGGTCAAACACTGGGTTCCTTATCGGTACAGGCCACTCTGCGCACCGGTAGTGAAATCAATGATGCACACACAGCTCCAGGTGATCAGCAAGGGGGCACGTGCATCCCAGCGATATTTCGCTTCTGCGCATGTGCAGAAGCAAAAAATTGCTGAAATCTCACATGCACGTGCATCCTTTCATGAGATTTTGCTTCCTGCGCATCTCACCGAGACGCGGGCACCTGCCCGCCAGTCACCCGGAACTGTGTCCACCTGGTCAAACCGGTAGCAACCCGCCACTGAATCACCTACTTAACACACTTTCCTAAGAAGGGAAGGTTGGACAATGGACAAATGTTATTCAGCTCCATTGAATTCAGTAGATCTTGGGGCAAACGACAACCTCCTTCAAATAGAATCATCCCGTCCTTTAATGAAGGCATCATTGCATGAGCCCAATCATTTGTCACCTCCTAGGAGGCATTCATTAACCCTTGCATTTAAAATTTTAACAGCTGGATTATTTCTCCCCAAATGGTGATCCAGACTCTATCTATATAGTTTCCAAGAACAGGTAGAACAAAAATTATGAAGTAACCCATATAATCATAGGCCTAGAGGGACCTCAGAGGTCTTCTAATCCCACCCTCTATTCAAGCCGGAGTCCACAACATTAACATAGATAATGGAAAAAGGCAGCTTCCTTTTCAGTCTCTTCTATCCTTTTGTTGGGTATTCTTGGTTCAATAAAATAAGCATGATAAGTGCAGTATTTTTCAGAGTATAAGATGTTCCTTAGATTTTGGGGGGGGGGAACAAGGGGGGGAAATCTGCCTCTGCCTATATATATATATATATATATATATATATATATATATATATATATATATATATATATACACTGTTTGCTGTGTATTTCTGTGCATGTATGTCTGACCCATAGAAACAGCAAAGAATTGTAGAAACGTACATTATGGTTGTATATTAATGTCAGAAAGTTTTCTTAAATGTAGTCACACTAACTCCTCCCAATTATTTAAATAAATCTGCTCCAAGCATGACTAAGTCAGGGTTTAACTCAGTTGCCTTATCTTAATACTAAACAGGACACTGTTACATTTCAGACAATACTTGTACAGAAGCTGTTAAAACTGATGTGGCTTTCTGGAAGTATACATTATTCTCTGATATTTAAAAGAAGATACAAAAGCACTGGGCCTCTTCAGATCAAGCATTTATTCTAAAAAGCTTCTTCGTTTTGTTACATTGTCTAGAACAATAATAAAGCAGTCTTTAAAACATAACTCTAATAATTTGAACATTCTACAGACATTCATAGTTATTGACTTACCTCCTTGTATCCAGTTTCAGCTGATTAGCACAAGAAAATAAAATTCTGCCTCCCAGCAATTTGCCTCCTTGCAGCTTTAGTTTCACTTTTAGTGTCAGCACATGGCTTGCCTGCAACCTCAAAATCAGCTGAGGGTTGGGAAGCTGCTAATCAGTTGCTTGGCTTAACAGGCTCTGTTCTGTTTGCTGCAAGAAGGTAAATTGCTGAGAGGCAGAGGCCAAAGGGTGGGGTTTTCATTCTCTTTTGGGGGTTAAAAAGGTATATCTTATACTCTGAAAAATACAGTAGTTAAGACAGCCAACTTTAGTTCTGGCTTTCAGAGATCTTGTCTCAATAGAGAAGTACCAAGGACAAAAAGGCAAAAGAGATTTGAGAAGAAGAAAGAAGCTTAGCAATCACTGAATTTGTAATATATGAGTTGCTTCCTGAAGAAAATATCTCTCCCATTAAATTGCACTTCAATTAATAATGAATTAATGTCAGAAGCATTTGTTGTGGTCATTCTGACATATTAAGATAGGCAACATTATTACCAGCACTGATGAATCACTTATTTCAGCAAACAAGTTGGTAACTTCTCATAGGCTGTTCTTCCTTACTGCCTATTCTACGCCCCCACGTGTAATCAGAATTAATGTTGGTTTGTGGCATCATGTAGATCCTGCTCAACTTATGGATCACAATTATTGACTGGATTTGAAATGGAAGCACTTAAATAAAATAATCAGAGCTCACAGCTGTGATAAGTAGGGCAAAGCAGCCACCACAGCTGTAGAATGCAAAGCTTTGACTATAATGTGGATTGTCGGCATATCATATTTGTGTTATGCAAATCCAGACAACTCCTAGACAGAAGCCAAATACTAAAAATTAATTTTGCAGGGCTAACAAATGGTTATCTAGATTTGTGCAGTCCACATATGGAATCCCTAACAGAGAAGGAGGAAGGAGGAACAAAAATGTGAGGGACAGTATAATGTAAATTACACTAATTTGCCTGAAAAATATTTAGCAATGGGTGTACTGATGCATAATCACTAGTAATTTAGAAAGCACAAATTTTGGAAAGTGGAATCGAGACAGCAGATTTGTTCAGCATCCAAATCCCTTGGCAGTCAATTTTGGATGGCCACTTGCTGAAGAGAACGCTTTTGTATTCCTTCTTTTAACGTAAGCGGGCATGAATCTCAAACTCCATTAATCTTTCTTTCTGGGTTTTTTAATTGGATCTTTTTGGGATCATTAAGGGGCGTATATAAGTGCACTGATGTGCCTATCGTCCCCTGTCCAATTGTCTTTCCTTACCTCATATATCATATATACTCTCTCCTTATCTATCTATCTATCTATCTATCTATCTATCTATCTATCTATCTATCTATTATATATATATATCATATATATTCTCTCCTTATCTCTTATATCATATATATTCTCTCCCTCCCATCTACTTCTCTTCTTTTTACATTCTATCATTATATATATTACTTAATGTCTGTTCTCTTCCATATGTATTGTATATTGGACAAAGAATAAAATAAAAATAAATAAATAAATTTTGAACTCTTATCTAGTCAGATTTGATAAGTTTAGTTTAGGTGGGTCCCACTAGACCACTGACAAAGACTTTCCTGCCCAAAAACGTTTGTCTGATCTTGAAAAATTTAAGTCTGAAATTATTAGAATACGGTACCTATTACTGAGGTGTCATCCATAGTCACCAGCCAATACAATAAAAGAGACTGTATAATTCTTTTGGATTACACGTAGGATATTTTCTGTCTTTCTATATATAATTTTTGATATACGTATATCATAAAATACTAATGCTTATAAGATCTATAGGTGTACCCAAACTGGAAAGGGACTAGATATAGGTTATTTGATGGACTTCTCACATGACTGTAAAAATCTGAATGATAATTGTTTGGTTATTGTTTAAAAAACAAAATCAGGTTGATTTGATTCAATAAGGAATGCTCTTTGGATGAAGTAGAATTCCTACAACAAAATGAGAGAAAGGAAACAAGACAAGTTGGAAAGGCCAATTTATATATTTATTTGATTTATATGGTCACCCATTTGACCGAGGAGAAGAGCAGGAAAATGAATAGCTATGAAAGTGTGGATTAAGGCTGTTTAAGACTGTTGTGGAAGACAAACCTTTCAATTACCAATTTACTCTGGAACCTCTGTCAAGGGCTTTCTAAGAATGGGATTAAACAGTCTACATCAGGTGTCCAATCTTGATAATTTGTGGATTTCAATTCCCAGAATTCCATGGTTGGGGAATTCTGAGAATTGAAGTCCACAGATCTTAAAGCTGTTAAGTTTGGACAGCCCTAGTCTGCATATGGGTGTGAGATCTTTTGCCCGCACGAATCCCAGCGACCGGTTCGGTCCCACAGAGTTGGCCTTCTCCTGGTCCCGTCGACTAAACAATGTCGTCTGGCGGGACCCAGGGGAAGAGCCTTCCCTGTGGCGGCTCCGACCCTCTGGAACCAGCTCCCCCCGGAGATTAGGATTGCCCCCACCCTCCTTGCCTTTCGCAAACTTCTTAAAACCCACCTCTGCCGTCAGGCATGGGGGAACTGAAACATCTCCCCCTTGCCCATGTTGTTTTGGTGTTAGATTGATTGTATGCGTGTTTTAATATTCTGGGGTTGTTTTTATGAATTTTTGGCTTAAAATTGTAATTGGATTGGTGGGTATTGGATTTGTTATTATGTATTGTTTTTATCTTGTTGTGAGCCGCCCCGAGTTTTCGGAGAGGGGCGGCATATAAATCCAATAAATCTAATCTAATCTAATCTATTACCAATCATACTTCCTGTATTGCTTCTGTTTCAAGACAATGTCATCATCTGATATCTGTCCAAGAATATGATAAAACGTATTTTATATAATGTGAAGCAGTCCTTGGATGCTTTTAGCATAAATACTACTTTAAGAACAATTCAACTGATGACCAAAATGTGCCTCAGCCCCCCTCTAGGAAAAGATGAAGTCAGCCTCATAGGAACATGGAAGAAAAAAAATGCTGTAACACCCAAAGGAAGTTACTTCATGTTAGTATGGTGCTAAGTCAAGGACTGCATGATATTCTCAAACAAAAAAAATATGTTACAATATTCGTGACTGGGAGAGCCAAGTTAACAAGATTAGCCAATGAGCAACTGAATCAGCCAACGGGAGCTAACCACATTCTGAGTCTGGAAAGAGAATTGAAACTGAAACTGGAAGGCTGGGTGTGGTTCAGTCTACTCTGCGCTCTCCTCGCTGCCCTGAAATGAAACTACCTGTTCTCTGCTGTCTGTATCTGCTTGAAGAAGAACTCTGCTAATGGTATTGTAAATTCATCTGTTACTATGTTTATAAAAAAGTTTATGAATCCAGCTGAATCAGTCAAGTATGTGTGCTTCTGGTTTTGATTTTTGCAACAAACTTTAATAAAATCTTTGAGGTTCAGTAGGTCAGAGATGCTACCAAAAAAAATTTAAGAATCTATAATAATGCAAATCACTTGTTTCAAAGCTGCCCACTTGATTGAGCTGGAAACCTACAGAAATTGAATGAATTAACTAACTGTGAAGGGAGGTAATTTAAAACTTCATTAACAGATTCTTTTTACCAACTATACCCCTATGATGATTCCAACAAGCTGTCAGCAGTCAGGTTAATTTTGTTGTATCATATTCAATCCAGCTAGGAAATTGTCCCATGATTTCTCTATTCATCTTAATACAGTGTTACCTCTACTTAAGAATGCCTCTACTTAAGAACTTTTTTAGATAAGAACCGGGTGCTCAAGATTTTTTTGCGTCTACTTAAGAACCATTTTCTACTTAAGGACCTGAGCCCAGAAAAATTTCCCAGGAAATTTGAGAGCGGCATGAAGGCCCGGCCAGTTTCCTGCCATTCCCCCTTTAATCCCAGCCATCTCGGGCTTTTCTGGGCTGCCAGAGGAGCCTTTTGGTGGTGCTTAAGGAGGCTTTGGCAGCTCAGAGTGAACGGAGCATTTTCCTTTCTCTGGACACTTGGAGAGGGAATAAACCACTTCGCTGTGGTGATTCCCTCGCGCTGCCTCCCATACACCCACATGAGGTTGCCTCCCGGAGTGTCTGGGCACGGAAAGGCAAAAGGGGGTGCTCACCTCACCTTCTTCCTTCTGCAGCGACTGTCCTCCCGCTCTTCTTCCTTCTCCTCCTCCCACCCAAATTCCGAGCTTTTATTCCTTTCCTAATGGATTTGCATGCATTATTTGCTTTTACATTGATTCCTATGGGAAAAATTGCTTCTACTTAAGAACGTTTCTACTTAAGAACCTGGTCACGGAACGAATTAAGTTCTTAAGTAGAGATACCACTATACTACAAAAATAGCAGTAGCAATTGACTTATACAGTACACCACTTAATTATGCTTTACAGTTCTCTCTAAGCTGTTTACAGAGTCAGCATATTGCCCCCAACAATCTAGTTCTTCATTTTGCCGACCTTGGGAGGATGAAAGGCTGAGTCAATCATGAGCCAGTCAGGATAATTGCTGCCAACCTGCCTTCCACAATTGCTGCCAACCTGCCTTCCATTGAGGACCTGTATACTGCACGAGGGCGGGAAAAATATTTACTGACCCCTCACATCCTGGACACAAATTGTTTCAACTCCTACCCTCAAAACGTCACTACATAGCACTGCACACCAAGACAACTAGACACAAGAACAGTTTTTTTCCGAACGCCATCACTCTACTAAACAAATAATTCCCTCAACACTGTCAGACTTTCTACTAAATCTGCACTTCTATTCTACTAGTTTTTCTCATCATTCCTTTCACCCATTTCCTCCCATGTTGACTGTATGGCTGTAACTTGTTGCTTATATCCTAAGATTTTTATTAATATTGCTTCTTCATTGCTTATTTGACCCCTATGACAATCATTAAGTGTTGTACCACATGATTCTTAACAAATGTATATTTTATTTTATGTACGCTGAGAGCATATGCACCAAGACAAATTCCTGGTGTGTCCAATCACACTTGGCCAATAAAAAATTCTATTCTATTCTATTCTATTCTATAAAACTATTGTCAGTCAGCAGAATTAATCTGCAATACTGCGTTCTAACCACTGCGCCACCAAGGCAAATAGGTGTTTGGGGGGGTTTCCCATCCAAACCAGAGGTGGGTTTCAGCAAGTTCTGACCATTTCTGGAGAACAGGTAGCAGAGTTCCAACTGATCAGGAAGAAGTAGGGATTTTGTAGTAATCTTCCCCTAGAGTGGGCAGGGAATGCAGATTTTACAGTAGCCTTCCACTGCCACGCCCACCAAGCTACACCACGCCCAAGCCACGCCCACAGAACCAGCAGTAAAAAAAATTTGAAACCCACCACTGGTCCAAACACCTCAAATTTAGAAATTGACAAATAATTGTTTCAATTTTTAAATGCAAGAAACTGCTGTGGAATCACAGAGGGCAACTAGAATGGATCATCTGAACCTTTTTCATGTTTTGTTTCAAAGTACAGTATTAACCTGCAGTTTTATAGAACGTGGCAGGTAAGTGAAAATCACTGAAGACCAAGGCACCATTGCTTGAGTCTACTGTATAGCTGCCAAATCAGAAATTGTTTAACAGCAAAACCCCACTTACTTAGTGATCCTTGGTAAAATTACGAAGGAGGGTTTATTTTTATCACCAGTTATTTGTGTAAATGAAATTTCAGAGGAGGCTCTTTCAGGGATAGAAAACCTGAATCCTATTTTTATACTTCCAGGGTGGGTTCCACTTACCTTCGCCACTGTTTTCAATCGCAATGTTACACGCGCAGGCACTCGCTGCAGTAGCATGCATACGCGCATCCCCTCTTGCATTTCCACGCATGCTCAGAAGCAGGATTCAGTCTGAAACACAGTGGCGGAGCTGATCAGCTGTGCTTCGGGCGAAGAAATAAAGGTCCGTATGTGTTCTGTCGGGCTCTCTGGTAGACTCCTCCCGAAAATTCACAGGTACAAATTTCAGACACACCCACGTTTGAAAATTCAAAACTATGTTCTTTATAATGAAAATTCACTTAAGCTAAGCCCTCTTTTTGGATAGCAAAGAGCACTCGTTTCCAAACAAACTGGTAATTTGTGCAAGTCCCTTATCAGTTCTGTGATACTTAGCTTGCAGCTGTGAGGTAATTCACAGTCCTTCTTCTTTCACAAAGTGAAACACACTTTGCTCTGGTTTAGTTTCAAAGCGGGGAAAAATCAGCACACACAAAAGGTCAAAGTCAGCAAAGTAGGCACAAAACACAACGATCAGATAATCCTCCACAATGGCCAAACCCACAGGCTGCTATTTAAAGCAGCCTCACTAATTACCACAGCCCCACCCAACCACAGGTGGCCTCATTTTCTTTGATAATAATCTCTCAGTTGTTGTTGCCTATGCATCGCTCTCCGCATGCATGGCTGTATCATTAACTCTTGTTCTGAATCCAAGGAGGGGCTAGATAATTGATCTCCTTCTGAGCTGTCTGCCACACTCTCCTCCTCCCTGTCACTCATGTCTTCTTGGTCAGAGGAGCCTTCATCATCAGATTCCACCGGGGGGGGGGGGAACAGGCCTGCAGCATGTAGATGTCTCCCTCACATCCACAGTCCTTGGGGCAGGAGCTGGGCCAGAGCTAACCACAACAGTATGAACCCAGAGGAGGCAGGAAGGCTCTTTTTCAAGCGGAGAAGCCATCCAAAGACAGAAAAATGCGCCAAAAATTCCATCCAAAAGATGGCAGTGCCCATGAACCAACACCAACCAAATCAGATCTGTGATGTCGTCGTCACGTCACCAGTGGGTCGCTAACAGTTCAAGTGATCTGGTCCAAATTGGGAGGAACCCACCCCTGTACATTTGGCACGGAGTCAGGTTTGGGGCAAACTTATGGTGCCAAGCAGGTTTTCATTATTACATTATAGCAGTGTTTCCCAACCTTGGCAACTTGAAGATATCTGGACTTCAAATCCCAGAATTCCTCAGCCAGCATTTGCTGGCTGGGGAATTATGGGAGTTAAAGTCCAATTATCTTCAAGTTGCTAAGGTTGGGAAACACTGCATTATACAATATGATGCATAAGATCACAAAGCCTCAGGAAGTGAATAGTAGAATAAAATTAATGCTGAAGATATATACTCTAAAAAGTAATTTGGAGGCCTCTGCATTTATTTTAGAGCCAGGGTGGCGCAGTGGTTAGAGGCTACTTCAGTTAACTGCTACCCTGTTTCCCCAATAGTAAGACACCCCCGATTGTAAGACGTATCGGGAGTTTCAGGGGGGTCTGCTAATATAAGTCGTACCCCGAAAGTAAGACATAGTGGGGCTTTTGGGGATAAAAAGAAAGTAAGACACTGTCTTACTTTCGGGGAAACACGGTAGTTGCAGTTCAATAGTTCAAATCTTACCACCGACTCAAGGTTGACTCAACCTTCCATCCTTCTGAGGTGGGTAAAATGAGGACCCAGATTGTTGGGGGGCGATGTACTGATTCTCTAAACCACTTAGAGAGGGCTGTGTTGATGACTCGTTGCCTGAGTTTACATATTCCATTAATTCATAATATGGTTGGTTATGGCTTAGTTGTTACAGGATATGAATTCAATTTGTTATCACGGGGTAAGGTTAAAAATCCAACAAATTCTCATTTATTCAATAAATTATGGTTAAACAGTGACAGAGAATTATAATTCAGCCATTCATTTGCACCATGCTAAAAGGACTGACTCCTTTCATAAGATTTTTGTGTGTCCTACGGTCCAGATTTTTTTAAAAAAAAAAATCTGTAATTTAATACTACTTCCAATTCTTTATCTGAAAAAAAGCCGATTTAGTAAGCGTCAGGCAGCAACTAAGCCTAACCATTGGGCAGGTTTATTCTTTGCATACAAAAGCTCAAAATCTCTCCAGACGTCAGCTGCCTGCAAAGATCGCACTTGAGAGGGAGGTTTTGCTAAGTTAAGAGTGTTCCTGCTACAGCTGCTGCTTCTGCCTCCCTTCAACTTTGCAAGTGTGACATAGCAACACTTTAATAACAAACAGGTGGGAGTCATGCAAATTATGCTAATTAGAGTCTACCAGGCAGTTGAGCAACTGGTCTTCCCCGGTTCTTTTGTTGTGTATTCTTCTCTAAAGATCCTGCATAGTGACACGAAGTAGCTGGCAAGCTCTTTTTTCCTTATTTCTTTGCAATACAATCTTTGCCATTCAGCCATAGGCATTCATTGAAATGGCAGTGTCCCAGGAAAGATACATATCCCAGGGGAGAGTCTCAAAGAATCCAAACTATTGACTGAATCAAAAGTGGAAAAACTGCCCAACCTAGGAGTTTTAGGCACGAGACTGAATGCCAATGATCCAAACACAGCCCTTCCTACTTCACAGAAAACAGTTTTCTTTGTATGGGAGTAAAAATGCTCCCCTTTGCTGGTTGTAGATCTCTTGGAAATCAATTTGACTACTAGATCATCCTGAATTCTAATGTTTATATATGTCAATTATATTTTATTTATATGTTTTATTTTGAGATCACATTTTTATCTTTATAAAAGTCATTCCATATAATTCATCATTGAGTAATTCTTTCTTGCATTTGTTACCCAAATGTTTTAATTAAATAAAAAACTTCCAAAATGTTATTTTTTTTTAAAAAAAAGAAATATTATAGAAACCTAATTGTTTTGCTTGTCCTTTTCTGCCTCTTTCCTATTTTTATTTATTCCAATGCCTAATCCACCACAGATATAGAACACTAGTCATTTTTATTTTCGACCAATTTTTGAATAATCCACAGTAAATGTTTGCTGTAATCAAGATAAGGTAACGTAAGTTAACCGTTATTGTCATTTTTTACTGTAGGCATACTGGCCCACATTAAAAGTGAGATTCTGTTGCCTGCTCTCAAAATAAAGAGTGTGTATGTGTGTGTGTAATGCATACACATGTACATATAAATACAAATATTAATTCTGTCCATTATCATTTCACAGAAAATTGACAATTACACTGAGCTAGATTCATCAGCTTATTATTGATTGATTGATTGATTGATTGATGGATGGATGGATGGATGGATGGATGGATTGATTGATTGATTGATTGATTTTTATGCCGCCCTTCTCCTTAGACTCAGGGCAGCTTACAACATGTTAGCAATAGCACTTTTTAACAGAGCCAGCATATTGCCCCCACAATCTGGGTCCTCATTTTACCCACCTCAGAAGGATGGAAGGCTGAGTCAACCTTGAGCCGGTGATGAGATTTGAACCACTGACCTACAGATCTACAGTCAGCTTCAGTGGCCTGCAGTATAGCACTCTACCTGCTGCGCCACCCCGGCTCTTATATTAATTTTCTTATATTAATTTTTATATTAATTCAGTCATGTGACCACAGGGACACTAAACTGATCTCAACCACGATAATCTGCCATAGCCCCACTCATTCAGGAGTAGCCTAACTTTGAAGTGGACCTTAAGCATGGAGTTACCTGTATATTCCATTTATCTTCCCCGATTTATTCATTTATCACCCCCAATTAGAAGCATGTTTTCTGATGCTGTATCCAACATATCAAGGCCACTGTGATCAATAATTTCAACTCAAAGGGGGTTGTGGGAAGTGAGGTTCCCCCCCCCCAAACGAATTTGCTTTAAAAATTAGAGGGTCATCTTAAATCAGATGGAAATGAAATAATGGAATACAGTATAATATTTCTTTTTCAGAGAATTCAGGATCATCACTCTTTGAGGATTTGTTTATACATTCTTTCAAATGTTATACAAATGATTAAATAGTAAGTGGTTAAACAAATACCTCAAATACCCTGTAGTTATACTGTGTGTAAGGGATGTGATGGCTAAAGATGATGAGCTTGTCAGCTGGAAAAAGGTCACCCCAGATTTGAGACCCGAGCACTGCTCAATGGGGTAAGCTTCTATTACTTACCCCAGTTCCTGCCTACGTAGCAGTTCAAAAACATGCAAATGCGAATAGATGAATAGGTACTACTAGTCTGAGGCACACAGAAGGTAACAACGTCTGTGTGCCTTGGACAGGGGTGGGTTCCTCCAGTTTCGGACCAGATCACCGAAACCGTTAGCAACCCGCTGGTGACATAACATTGGTGTCATAGATCCGGTTATGTTGGTGCCAGTTCATGAGCGCTGCCATCTTTTTTTCTGAATTTTTGATGAATTTTCCTGTGTTTGGATGGCTTTTCCTTGTTCTTAGCTTTGAAAAAAGCCCTCCCACCAACCCGCCCCCGGGTTAATACAGACCTTTATTTTTTTGGCCAAAGCACAATTGATTAGCTCCTCAGCTGTGTTTCAGACTGAATCTACCTTCTGAGCATACATGTAAGTGAAATTGCAAGTGGGGACATGCATGAGAGAGCGGAGCAAGTATGCGTGCCTGAAATGTCACGATGCAAACCATTGGCAAAGGTAAGGGGAACATCGCTAGCCTCGGCATATGGTCATGCTAGCCGCATGGCTACAGAAACGTCTTCAGACAACCCTGGCTCCCTCGACTAAGAAACGGAGATGAGCATCGCCCCCGAGAATCAGACATGACCAGGTAAAGGAAACCTTTACCTTTTATACTATGTGTGCTACAAAGATTATAGCAACTTCTTCAATCTGCTGTTCTTCATATTGTTCAGATATAACTTTCATCATTCAGAGTTGCCCCGAATCCTCGGAGAGGGGCGGCATACAAATCTAATAAATTATTATTATTATTATTATTATTATTATTATTATTATTATTATTATTATTATTATTATTCCAAGGCAGCATAATCAAAGATCATTCAGCACTGGTTCTATTGGTTGGAGATGATAACAACTGTCATCCTTTACAACTGATAGCAATAGATAAGTGCTTTGTTACAATATAACAGGCCACATCTGTTTGATGTGATGTCTCCTGATTGTGATTTGTTCCTGGTAATTTAAGACGACTATGCCTCAAAAAGTGAGATTAAAAAAAGAAATAGTTTTAATTTAAATTCTTAATGGAGATTTATTTTTATTTCAAAAAATTGGTGAAGTTTTTAGAATCCTCATCATCTAATAAACCTAGCTTTCATTAAGCTGACCTGCTGAAGTCTCTAGGAAAGATTATAGGTGAACCTTTTGTTCCCAATCATGGTTGATAATGAGATTTTAATGTGTTTGGAAGAGGAAGAGGAGAAAGAACATGGTTATTTAAGTAGCTTTTGGCTACTGACAGCATCCAGGGCCTTGCTATGCATCAGCACAAGAGGCACCAATTTATTCACACATCCAGGACATAGGCTCTCTGTGTATCTCAGGATGACTAAATACATACAAAGCCAGAAGATGTTATTTTTCAAAGGGATAACATGAAATAGTTCTTTGAACAAAATGTTCCAAACCTGGGAATCTTAAACTGCTTTCATTTGCATGTCACTCTTAATCCAATAAATAGCAGCAAATTTGCTTTGATGACAAATTGTACAAATATCTCCAAGGCTAATAGCCAAAAGATAAATGAAATGGAATTTATGTACCTCCCATCAGTTTTATTCCTGATCATGTAAGACAGAAAAACATACAGGAACAAGTTTTCTTTATATGTAGTCAATTAATGCGGGGCACTTTTAACACTCATTTCAAGGAGCACAGAGTTATTGAGGACTGGAACCGGTGAGATTTGCAATATTGCCCTTGCACAAACACACATCCAGACTCTGTACAATTAAAATAATCACATTAAGCACTAATATAATAACCTGGCTGATCACAAACAAATCCGCATATGTAATACAACACACACACACACACGGCAATGCTCCCGTGATACCATCTGTGTCCTGGTGGCAGTGTGATGCAAGCAGTGAAATAATCAGTCTGCTCAGAAATCCCTGAGAAGGAGATTTATCTCTTCCCCAGCTGCTGCAAAAGAATTAAGATGCAAAAGAAAAGCATTCATCCAGAACCATTACTCACACAGCTAGAAGTCAAAATTTGTGACAGCAATGTGTTTCAAAAGAGGGGGAAACTGATTTAGGTGTATAACATGTTGCCCAACAAGATGGTCAATGAATTCAGGCGCAGATAATAGTGGGAGAGAGACCAAGGAAAGACGATTTTGGTGATACTCCAAGCTGTCTCGGATATATTGACCATACCGTGTTTCCCCAAAAATAAGACACTGTCTTATATTAATTTTTGCTCCAAAAATTGTGCTACGTCTTATTTTCGGGGGGGGGGGGTGCCTTATATTTCTCAAATAAGACAAATTCACAAGCAGAAAAGCTGACACCCCCAAAGATTACGGTACAGTACCTGTTAGTATGGCACCCACACACACAAACGACGGCACTTATATGGTACAACAGTATACTCCTGCTATTGCAACTTCCGGCCACCAGAGGAACTACAGTCTACGCACTGTAGTGGAGACTGTAATGGCGGTGAGACAGCAGCAGACTGTGTCTGCTGTACTGGACGGTACAAAGCGATGGAAGGGGCCAGCAGGGGACACCACATTATTACTGTACTGCTATGAACAGCTTTGAATTGTACCGTATGTTTTTCCACTGTACCATATGTAAACTTGACTACGCCTTATTTTCAGGGGGTGCCTTATATTAGCAAATTCTGCAAAACCTCTGACATGCCTTACTTTCGAGATACGTCTTATTTTCGGGGAAACAGGGTAGTAACTCATTGACACACTTACAAAAGCTAGGCCAGCTTGGATGGTTTTGCCCTTAACCCTTCTGTGCCAGTGGCAAGATTTCCATTTGGCTTTCCAAACTGTCCTGCGGGATCCTGCAAGATCCCATTGTCTCTCCCATCTTATTTAACTATCTCTGAGAGACAATTGGAAAGGATTGCATGGTTTCATGGCTCCCTGATGTCAATCATCTCCATCTTCTCAGACCGTTGAGTGGACTTCAATGGCTTCCTGGACTATCTCAGAGTTCTTATATTGTTGGCTTTTAATAATTTGTTTCTTGGGGTTTTATTGGATCTTTATAAGCCACTTAAAACTCTTTTTAAAAGGAAAGGATGAGACCAGTAGTGGGTTTCAATTACCTTCACTACTGGTTCGCTATTGGGAATGTGTGTGTGTGCAGCGCTTCTGTGCATGTGCAAAAACATCCAGGAGGTGGGCGGAGCCTCCCGCTATCACTGCTATTGGTTCACCCGATCCAGGGCGAACTGGTAGCACCACTGGATGAGTCTGATCTATGCACATACATTAAAACACCATCACTGCCACTAAGGGATAATTATGACTCGATAATTAAACATGTTTTATGTAGAGAACGTAGTGTGATATAATACGGTAGTTAAAATAGTGGCCTAGGACTAGAAAGAGCTACCTTAGGTCAAAGTTTAACCATAGTTAGGGAAGCTCACTGGATGGGTTTGGGCCAGTCATTACTAGTGTTGGGCGAACTGAACCTGCACAATTCGGGTCCGTACCAAATTTTGTGGTGTTCGGCATGCCGGACCCGAACCCAATTTTTTTTTAAAAAATTGTGCTTTAGTTCGGCGTTCGTGCTGAACATCACGAAAGCCATCGCCCTGCTGTCCTCTGCTGAGAAGAGGAGGAGGAGCCAGGCGCCGGTGGCAGCAGAGGAAGGCGAACACAGGGGAGCTGTCAGCCGGTCGGAGGCTGGGAGGGAGGCACAAAAGGAGCTGGGGAATCCCTCCCACAAAGAGATTCTGGGGGCGGAGCTTTGACATCATGTACACCAGCAGGTTGCTCAGGACACCAAGGTGATCACTTCCTGGATTTCATGGAATCCAGGAAGTGATCACTTTGGCGTCCTTAGCAACCTGCCGGTGTACATGACATCAAAGCTCCACCCCCGGAATCTCTTCATGGGAGGGATTACCCAGCTCCTTCAAAGGGAGGTCTTTTCATGTAAAAATAAAATAACTCATTACCTCCCAATTTATCCTATGTTACAAAATCATTGGTGGAGAGGGCAATACTATATACATCACATTGAGCCCTGGGAAGAATAGAGGAATATAATTCTAAGAAATTATATAACAAACAAATCCTAATATGTTTGGGAAATAGAAACAGATCATTGGGGTGAGGGTGTGTGAGGAAATTTGCCGCCTGAAATTCTGGAGAATTGCAATGAGAATAGAGAACAGTAGGTTAAGTAAGTAGATAATTTGTACTGATATATTGCAAGACACGACCTAATCACGACCTAAGCGTAGCCCATAAAATCATCTGCTACAACGTCCTTCCTGTCAACGACTACTTCAGCTTCAACCACAATAATACACGAGCACATAACAGATACAAACTCAAAGTAAACTATTCCAAACTCGACTGTAGAAAATATGACTTCAGCAACCAAATTGTTAATGCATGGACTTTGTTGTTTCATCACCAAACCCCCAAAGCTTTACCCTTAGACTATCCACTATTGACCTCACCCGATTCCTAAGAGGTCAGTAAGGAGCGCGCATAAGTGCACCAGCATACCTACCATCCGTGTCCTAAATATTTAAACATGTTAAAGGGTTAAATAAGGTCCAGGAGGGAAGTGTTTTTAATAGGAAAGTGAACATAAGAACAAGGGGACACAATCTGAAGTTAGTTGGGGGAAAGATCAAAAGCAACATGAGAAAATATTATTTTACTGAAAGAGTAGTAGATCCTTGGAACAAACTTCCAGCAGACGTGGTTAGTAAATCCACAGTACAGTAACTGAATTTAAACATGCCTGGGATAAACATATATCTATCCTAAGATAAAATACAGAAAATAGTATAAGGGCAGACTAGATGGACCATGAGGTCTTTTCCTGCTGCCAGTCTTCTATGTTTCTAAGTTTCTCTCTTATTAGTACCAATATCATGTATATAAACAGGGTTATTTCTTTGTACACTACCAATACGTACTTGACAAATAAACAAAGATGTAATTAAACTCTTCCTAATCGTATTATTTCAAAATTACACTTATGATTTTGAAGTGTTCAACACATATAGGCATTATCAGGGAAGTCATTGGAATTCATTCTGAGATTTAGATACACACACATTTATAAGCATATACAGTGTTACCTTGTCTTACAAACACCTTGTCATACAAACTTTTCGAGATACAAACCCAGGGTTTAAGATTTTTTTGCCTCTTTCTTACAAACTATTTTCATCTTACAAACCCAAGCTGCTGCCACTGGGATGCCCCACCTCCGGGCTTCCGTTGCCAGCCGAAGCACCAGTTTTTGCGCTGCTGGGATTCCCCTGAAGCTCCCCTCCATGGGAAACCCCACCTCCGGACTTCCATGTTTTTGTGATGCTGCAGGGGAATCCCAGCAGCGTAAAAATGGGCGCTTTGCTGGCAACGGAAGTCCAGAGGTGGGGTTTCCCAGCAAGGGGAGCCTCAGTGAAATTGCAGCATCGCAAAAACACAGAAGTCCAGAGGTGGGGTTCCCCATGGAGGGGAGCCTCAGAGGAATCCCAGCACTGCAAAAATGGATGCTTTGGCTGGCAAAGGGGTGAATTTTGGGCTTGCGCTCATGAATCGCTTTTCCATTGATTCCTATGGGAAACATTGTTTCGTCTTACAAACGTTTCACCTTAAGAACCTCGTCCCAGAACCAATTAAGTTTGTAAGACAAGGTATCACTGTATTTAGAAAACTATACATTGACTGCAACCAATACTTGTTGCAGTCAAACAGAAAGTAGAAACTTTGCAAAACCTGCCTATCCCTCTAGTTCCTTCTAATCAGGCAGAGCTGAGCTGCTGTTTAAAGTCCATTCTGTAAATTGCCCTCTGAAAACAGCTCAGCAGCCTTGAAAACAAAGCTGACTCTGCCCTGGTGACATGTGTGTACACTGACATGAGGCAATGGAACCTTGTAACTTGTCATTTCTTGGGAAATACGAAAAGAAAAATGTTCAGAGTGGAATTTGTGTCTGAATGCACATGGGATTGAATAGCTTCTGAAAGAGAGAGAGAGAGAGAGGCTTCAAAAGGAGTTAAGAAAACACATGGCTCTGCATTTCTGGTTTTCCTCCATCACTGTCCAACTTGCATGGTCACATGAGGTTTTATCCCAGGAGGATTTTCTGTGCACGGAAAAGGAAGCACTAAAACGAACAGGAATGTTGCTCCTTGGATATTGAATTGGGATGACACAGACAATCACCGAAAACACTGTTTGCTTCATATTTCTGTTTACATGTCAGCTCCAGAGAACAAGATGACACACAATGTTCTGTATCAAATCTAAATGCACTCAGCTCTTGTCAGTAAGCAAATATACTGCTCAAAAAAATAAAGGTGCTTTTCTCATTGAATACTTTGTTCTGTACAACAGTGTTTCCCAACCTTGGCAACTTGAAGATATTTGGACTTCGACTCCCAGAATTCCCCAGCCAGAATTCCCCCTGGCTGGGGAATACTGGCAGTTGAAGTCCAGATATTTTCGAGTTGCCAAGGTTGGGAAACACTGCTGTACAAAGTTGAATGTGCACAACAGCGTGTGAAATTGACTGTCAATTGGTGTTGCTTCCTCAGTGGATAGTTTGATTTCACAGAAGTTTCATTTACTTGAAGTTATATTCTGTTTTTTAAGTGCTCCCTTTATTTTTTTTGAGCAGTGTAGAAGTATGCTTAGAATGGGGGTGGGCAACCTGTGGCTCCCGAGCCGCATGTGGCTTTTTGGACCCTCTGCTGTGGCTCCCTGTGGCCCTTTCATGGCAGAGGGATGATGATGAAGTGGACAAGGCCATTGGAGCTCTGAGTTCCGCCACCTGTTTACTGGATTCATGTCCCTCCTGGCTGGAGTGGTTGGGAGTGGGAGGCACTGTCCTTCAGTGGTTCTCCTCCTTCCTCTCCGGTCAGTCGCAATAGGTGTTAGTGGGGGGTCAGAGGTCAACCTCTAGGTCTCTCCTTTGTGGGGTGCCTCAGGGGTCGGTCCTCTCCCCCCTGCTATTCAATATCTACATGAAACCGCTGGGTGAGATCATCCAGGGACATGGGGTGAGGTATCCTCAGTACGCTGATGATCCACAGCTTACATTAGAGAACCATCTTTCAGCTGTGGCGAGGGGGGCCTTTGCCCAGGTCTGGACTGGGACTTACTACTCACAGTCACTCATGCACTCATCACCTCGAAGTTCAACTGCTGTAATGTTCTCTACATGGGGCTACCTCTAAAGAGTGTTCGGAAACTTGAGATCATGCAGAATGCAGCTGCGAGAGCAATCATGGGCTTCCTTAGGTATGCCCATGTTACACCAACACTCTGCAGTCTGCACTGGTTGCCGATCAGTTTTCGGACCAGAATATCTCCGCAACTGCCTTCTGCCGCACGAATCCCAGCGACCGGTTAGGGCCCACAGAGTTGGCCTTCTCCGAGTCCCGTCGATGAAACAATGTAATCTGGCGGGACCCAGGGGAAGAGCCTTCTCTGTGGCGGCCTGAACCCCCTGGAAACAACTCCCCCCGGGAGATTAGGACTGCCCCCACCCTCCTTGCCTTTCGCAAACTCCTCAAAACCCACCTCTGCCATCAGGCATGGGGAAATTGATTCCACTGGGCCGTTTCCACTTTATGTATGGTCTGCATGAGATGTATGATTGTTTTTATGTTAAGGATTTTAAACTGTTTTTTAAATATTGGATTTGTACTGTTTTTTTTCTTGTTGTAAGACGCTCCGAGTCCTCGGAGGGGGCAGCATACAAATCTAATAAATAATAATAATAATAATAATAATAATAATAATAATAATAATAATAATTTTTTAAAAAGAGCTGTGACATGGCCGGAGCCTTAGTGTGGGAATGAAGAGCCCCTGCATTTGCCTTTGTGCAGCAACAGCATTCCGCCTTCGCCGCGGTACATTTGTAGTTGCCGCCAGCAAAGAGGGCTGGGAGAGAATGGTAGGAGTGGATCTTGTGGGGTGGGGACCATCTCCAAGTCTGGCCTTCCTCCTCCCTTGTTGGCAGCGCTAAGGGAAAGAAGGGAGTGGCGTGGGGAAGCGCTCCCTTCACCCGCTGAGTTCTGAACACAAAAGCCCAGCTGGAGGGGGAAATGGCCTGGCAGAACATTCCCATTGGCGAGTTGGACAGCGGAGAGGCGTGGCCCAACTCACAGCAGGACACTGTTCACCACCTCCAGACACAAGCTGCCGCTTCTATTTCCTCTGACTTCCCCGATCTCAGCTCCTTCGCCTGGCCTAGAAGAGTCAAATATTGTAGCTCAGTGGTTCTCAACCTTTCTAATGCCTTGCCTCTATAGTTCCTCATGTTGTGGTGACCCCCAGCCATAAGTCTACTGCCAATTCTCCCAACAGAGCTTTAAGCTGATTAGCAGGAAGGTCAGAGGGACACCCTCACTGTAAATGCCTGATTGGTCAGATTGTAAAAATATGTTCCAAGGCGCCAGAATAGAAGCTTTAGTTCCTAACACCAAGGGGAAATTGTCTTTTACCATGGTCTCAGGTGACCCCTGTGAAAAGCTCGTCCAACCCCCAAAGGGGTCCCGACTCCCAGGTTGAGAACCACTGCTGTAGCTGGTAATGTGGTTTTCTGAAGCAGAGTCAAAATAGTAGCAAACTAATATAGGCATTGATTTTATGAGTAGAGAGATGTAATGAATTAATGAACTGAATGCTCCAGTATCTGCCCATATCACAATTCACACATCCTTTACTCTTTCTCTTCTTTTTTATTCATTTTGTTTTGAAAACAAAACAAAAAAAGCCTGTCCCAATCAAGTACCTTTTTTGCCCTTCATGGCACCGGACCAGAATATCTTCGGGACCGCCTCCTGCCGCACGAATCCCAGCGACCGGTTAGGTCCCACAGAGTTGGCCTTCTCCAGGTCCCGTCGACTAAACAATGTCGTCTGGCGGGACCCAGGGGAAGAGCCTTCTCTGTGGGGGCCCCGACCCTCTGGAACCAGCTCCCCCCTGAGATTAGGATTGCCCCCACCCTCCCTGCCTTTCGTAAACTCCTTAAGACCCACCTTTGCCGTCAGGCATGGGGGAACTAAAACACCTCCCCCTTGCCCATGTTGTTTTGTTGATTGATTGATTGACTGTGTGCCTGTTTTTTATATATACTGTTTTTTATGAGATTATTAATTTAAATTGTAACTGGATGGGTGGGCATTGGATTTGGTATTGTGTACTGTACTGTTTTTTATTATTGTTGTGAGCCGCCCCGAGTTTGCGGAGAGGGGCAGGATATAAATCCAATAAACCTAAACCTAAACCTAAATGCTGATGTGGTAAATGCTGAACAGGTCCTTACTGCTTTTAGATTACACACTAACAGAAAAATAATTTGTGAATCAGACCCAATTTCAAGCGTAAACACGTAGATTAAACTACGTAAATCATCAACTAAAAATACATTTCCAAAAAACAAACAAGTCACTAACTCACAGCAGACTCGACTGTGAAATACATATTGCCTAAGAGTCCTTATTTTTTTTTAGAATGCCTGTGATATATTGCTCCTTCCGATGCATTAAATTATTGTTTTGAAAGGAAAAATGGAAATAAGTATTTCAGCAGAAATGTTCCACATTTAAATGTAGCACTGTAACATTTTTATGGAAGAAATCATTTAGGTCACTACATCTTATTGAGTTGAAAGATTCATGTAGAGGATCATGCTGAATTAGTCTTTCATAAAGAGAGCTACGATCACTGCTAATGTCACATTACATCGCTTTGCAGCGACCACATCATTCCCAATACTTGTTGAGATTTACAGTGCGTGATGATGACCACAAATTAGAGCTGACACACAAGCCCTTCCTCCTAAAACCTCCGACAAATGTAGGACACTGGGCATTGTTTGAAGACTTTGTTCTCTCGTTTCCCTACAGAAAGTTCAAAAGAAGTGAAGAAAGGCCCTGACACAATGACTCTTTCCGAACAACTACAAATTATGTCCAATCCTTTTTTCCAAAATTAAAAAAGGTCAGTGACAAATCATGATGGGTTTTTTATTAGGTTTTTTTATGCTTAACACCAATGGCAGGTTCCTATTCAAAGATCGGGACATTGTGTTGATACATAAAGAAGTCACAGATACCTGAAGGTTTCTCTTTTGTTCTGCCCTGTGCGTGGCTTTTTTTGTTATGTCTGCATTCCCCTGCTAGACTATTGAGGCATCATTATTTCGGGGAGGGGGATGATATAAAAATGATGTAGAAGAAAGAAGTCTGAACCAGGTTCAAACTCTGGAAAAATTATAAAAAGAAGAAAAGACTGTTAGTATTGTGGTTGATTATATGGCCTAGTATAGTGATGGCGAACCTATGGCGCCAGGCATGGGGATAATTACCACCTTCTCCCCCCTTTTTTATTATGTTCTCGGCCTTACTGTATGATGGATTAGGTTGGATGTGTATGATTGTATAGTTAGGGATTTTACTATGTTATTAATGTTTTTAAAATGTTTCTACTATTGGATTTGTAATGTATTGTATCACTGTTATGTTGTGAGCCGCCCCGAGTCTTCAGAGAGGTGTGGCATACAAATCTAATAAACTATAACTATAACTAACTATGGCATGGGTGCCACAGGTGGCATGCGGAGCCATATATGCTGGCACGCTTAGCATAGCTCCAACAGGCATGTGTGTGCTGGCCAGCTGATTTTTGGCTCACACAGACGCTCCGGGAGGGTGTTCTTGGCTTCCAGAGAGCCTCTGAGGGACAGGGGAGGGCGTTTTTACCTTTCCCAGCTCCAAGGAAGCCTTTGGAGCCTGGGGTGGATGAAACACGAGCCTAGTGGGCCCACCAGAAGTTGAGAAACAGACCATTTCTGGCCTCCAGAGGCCTCTGGGGGGGAGCTGTTTTTGCCCTCCCCAGGCATTGAATTATGGGTGTGGGCACTTGCGCATGCACAATAGCATCTGCCAAATTTTTTCGGCACCTGAGGAAAAAAAAGGTTCGCCATCACTGGTCTAGTACTTGACTTTTTTCCATACTGTTTGAATGAGTTGCTTTGTAGAATGCTGAACAATCTACTCCAAAACATTCGAGGACCCTTCAGTTACTATGAAAAAATTGCCTTTTTGTTCCCACACTGCTGTGGGCATATGCGACGTTTCGGTGAAATCACATTCACCATCATCAGGCTGAAGTTTCAAGCTTCGTGCTGTTGTAAAATGGAATGTTTGCAACTGTCATTTCTTCTTAGTATATAGTGTGGGGGTGGAGATTTGGTTTGAATGTAGCAAATAGATTGGGTGATTATGTTTTAGTGATCTGATTGGTTGGTGGAATCATAATTATTAGAAGGATTGACATGGTGATTTTTATGAAGTGTTTTTTTGTTTAAGGCTGGTTTCCAAATCTCTGGTAGGCGGGACGTGTCATCTCTTTTATTTATGCAAAGGGGGCTCCTCTCAATCTCTATGGCTTCCAAAGCAATTCTTCTATATAAATTCTCTGTTTTGTGAAGTAATTTAGTTTTTTCAAAGTCAATTTCGTGCCCTGTTTTTTTAATGTGCTGGACAAGGGAGGAAGATTTTTCTTCTTTTTTAATTGCATTTTTATGTTCTGCAATGCGTGCACTTACTCTTCGATTGGTTTGTCCAATGTATGTGGCTGCACATGTTTTGCAAGGAATTTCATAGATTCCTTGGTATTCCAATTGGATTTTATCTTTTGGGCTCCTTAGGATATTAGATATTTTTTGGTTAGTGCAAAATGAAGTTTTGATGTTATGTTTCTGCAGAATTTTACTAATTTTGTCTGTGGTGCCCTTGATGTAAGGGAGGATGGTGGTACCATTGTCCTGTTCTTGATCTTGTTTTTTGGGGAGTGTCTCTTTTTTGATTAGGTTTGTGATTGTTTTCCCTTCGAATCCATTAGAAATTAATACATCTTTGAGTTTGTTCAATTCAGTTTTTAAGTGCTCATGGTCAGCTAGGCGTTTGGTTCTGGTGATGAGAGTTTTGGCCACTGAGGTGATTTGTGCGGGGTGGTGGTGTGAGTGTGCATTTAGATAATGGTTGGTATGGGTTTTCTTTTGGTAGATAGTGTGTCCTAGGCTGCCATTGGGTTTTTTATAGACCAGTACATCTAGAAAGGGAAGTTGATCATTGATTTCTGTTTCCATGGTAAACTGTATTTTGGGGTGTAGGCTATTGAGATGTGTGAGGAAATTGTCTAGTTTTTCCTTACCATGTGGCCAAATTACAAAGGTATCATCAACATATCTCAGCCAAAGTTTAGGTTTGTATTTGGATTGCTCTAATGCATTATTTTCGAAATATTCCATGTAGAGGTTGGCGATGACAGGTGAGAGGGGTGATACCATGGGGGCTCCCTCTATCTGTTTATATCTTTGTTCGTTATAGATGATGTATTAGTCAGGCAGTGGTTGGTAAGGTCTAGGATATATTTGGGGGGCTTAGATTATCTACGGTTGACCTATCCAGATTCCTAAGAGGTCAGTAAGGGGCGAGTACAAGTGCACTAGAGTGCCTTCCATCCCCTGTCCTATTGCTCTCCTATATCTCCTATACCTTTCTTCTATTCCTATATCTCTTCTTCTATTCTTTCATTGATATGTTCTATTACTATATCTTCTTTTCTATTATTTCTTAGATATATTTTACTATGAGTATCTCCTCTATAACCTTCATCATGTATTTTACTATGTGTATATAGATATATACCCATTAAAACCCTCATTGTGTATTGGACAAAATAAATAAATAAATAAATATATACTGGATTTCACTCTTCATGGATTCATTTGGCGTGAACAATATTTAAATAAGCATGGATGTTTCTTGTTTCGCAAATAATTGAGGGCATTATCAAGACCATTTTGCTTGCAAATATATTCTAACTGTTCATCTGCTTCCCAGAAATATGTCTTGCTAATTTTAGTGGCATTTACTATGTAGTTGGTGTGTACAAAATTGCAATTAACAGAGAAATAGCATCACATGGAAATGATTTCACCTCATACAACACAAGAGAAATAATCCAGCAAGCTTTGGTATTGTTTGCAAAGTTAATTCCTGGAGGGAAGTAATTTTGAAGAATCTTTGGGCAATTTTCAACTCAATCTTCTTTTTAAAAGCATTACAGATACTTTCAGATTAAAAACATAATTTCTCACCTTCTCTAAATGCCCAAGTATATAATTCCCATTTGCAATAAATAACTGTAAGTTGGTCTTATATTACTGATTCTTGAATTTTTAAAGTTTTCTATACCTCTCACAGGCACCTATAAAACATAGGAAGAAACAAAAATGTGGTTTTACAAAATTGTGATTAATCATAATGCCGTTTATTTAGTTACACAGCCTGTTTTAAGCACCCCAAGCAATACACCATCTCCCAAGAAAGCCTGTTCAACTAAGTGCTTATGTGAATGGAAAAATTATTGATATTTAACCCATGCCTTCGTCCAGTGATGGGCTACCAAAATTTTTACTACCACACTGTGGGCGTGGCTTATGTATTGGGTGCTCTGGGGTAGAGCTCCACTTTCGCTACCCCACTGCGTTCTCCCCTGTCCGGGCAGTAGCCCACTCGATTATCTACTATATAAAGTGTATGTACACACACGCATGCACAGCTCTTCTAAAATTATACACAAACTCATTTACTGAGATAGGAAAAACATTCCCAGAGCCCAGAAGGGAAAAAAAGAAGAAAAATCAAAATTTTGCTACCAGTATTTGTATCTGACCACAATTTTTGCTACCGGTACTGCGTACCTAACTGTACCCATAGGAGCTCATCACTGCCTTTATCCTTACAATTTTCCTACCATATCGGACAATTCTCACCCATTAGAGCCGAGGTGGCGCAGCAGGTATAGTGCAGTGGGTAGAGTGCATTATGGCAGGCCACTAAAGCTGACTGCTAGATCTGCAGGTCAGCAGTTCAAATCTCATCACTGGCTCAAGGTTGACTCAGCCTTCCATCCTTCCGAGGTGGGTAAAATGAGGACTCGGATTGTGGAGGCAATATGCATGTTCTGTTAAAAAGTGCTATTGCTAACATGTTGTAAGCCGCCCTGAGTCTAAGGAGAAGGGTGGCATCAAAAAAATTGAATAAATAAATAATTTTTATATGCTCTTCAAATAGTTGAAGATGGCTATCGTTCCTTCCCATTGCCTTCTCTTTTCCAAGCTAAACATACTATACACAATGCCTTCAAAATCAGGGCCTTTTATTTTCTCTTCTGAACACACTCCAGTAATGTCTTTGATTGATGAGGCTCACTCAGGAAAGAAGAAAACCATCTGAAACCAAATTTGGGAACAAAAAAGATTATTATGTGATTTTTCTGGGACTATCTCATTGTACTGCTATATACAAAATTCGATTCAATTCAATTCAATTTATTAGATTTGTATGCCGACCCTCTCTGTAGACCCTGTAGGGGTCTGTAGGGAGTCTCTGTAGAGTCTATAGACTCTGCCTTTTTCCAGAGACCTGGGAAAAAAGCCTGTGCAGCTCTCAAAGAGTATAGCAGAGGTACATAAATATATACCATATCAGAAAAGACTATTTGAGATTTCTAATAAAGAAACTTTTGAAGGTGATCTTAAAGTTTATTTATTTTATTTATTTATTAGATTTGTATGCCGCCCCTCTCCGAAGACTCGGGGCGGCTAACAACAATAAAGAAAATAATGTAACAAATCTAATATTAAAAAGTAATCTAAAAACCCCCAGTTTAAGAGACCAATCATACAAACAAGCATACCATGTATAAATTCTATAAGTCTAGGGGGAAGGGGGGGAAAAATAAATTCTCCCATGCCTGATGACAGAGGTGGGTTTTAAGGAGCTTGCGAAAGGCAAGGAGGGTGGGGGCAACTCTGATATCTGGGGGGAGCTGGTTCCAGAGGGTCGGGGCCGCCACAGAGAAGGCTCTTCTCCTGGGTCCCGCCAAATGACATTGTTTAGTCGACGGGACCCGGAGAAGGCCAACTCTGTGGGACCTAACCGGTTGCTGGGATTCGTGCGGCAGGAGGTGGTCCCGGAGATATTCTGGTCCGGTGCCATGAAGGGCTTTATAGGTCATAACCAACTTTGAATTGTGACCAGAAATTGATCGGCAACCAATGCAGACTGCGGAGTGTTGGTGTAACATGGGCATGCCTTGGGAAGCCCATGATTGCTCTCGCAGCTGCATTCTTAAAAAGTTTAAATAAAACACATTGATAATTGATGGGGTTATATGGGAGTTATTTGGTAGCGCTAAGCCAATTACAGTATTAGATAACCATTTCAGGATTTCTTTAAAACCCAAAAGATAGACCTTATTTAGATTTAGAAATGGGCGCTCCATGTTCTGTGAACATATGCCCACGGTTGGGACAATTTTTAATCGTTCTTTTTTTAGCTCTAAAATTATAATGCCTCAATGAAAAAGTATAGGCCAAATTACGAAGCTGGAGTAAAGAATTAGATATGGCCTTATGGCCTAACTAGCTTTCAAAATTACATTCCAATGATGAATGGATGGACGGATGGACAAACAGACAGACAGATACATATTGTCTACCTAGCATCAGTACATTCCAAAATCACACACAATTTATTTCTGATTTTCTTAGAATTTTATTCTGTCGTTTCTAGTTTCATTTTAATTTTTTAATACATGTTTATTCCAAACCTAAGCAGATATTTAGTGGTTTGGATCCAACATTCTGCTGACAGAAGGCCCTTTTCAGGGGGAGGCTAGACAGCCATCTGCTGGAGTCCTTTCATTTGCATTTATCCAATGAATCCTTGCTAGTTAGACTCAATGATTCTATTTTTTCTGACTCAATGGCTCCATTTGAAGGACTTTACTATTCAAAGATGTCCCACGACTGATGGATTTTCCTTTCCTCCTGAGATTTCTTGAGAATTAGATTGCAGTTCCTTCCAGGAAAGTAGCAGGTATGGAAAAGAGGAAGTACAAAAACCATTTCCTCTTTAATATGTTCATAAAAGTGTCATAAGCAGAATGCCTACATTGGAAATTCCAACCCAAAATGTATTTTTATAACTTTAATTTTGTAGGGTATTTGTTTTTTAATTGGGCTAAAACAGAAACATAATCTGAACCACCACAGAAATAATGGTCCATCTCTTGTGGTTTACTATTGACCACCAACAGAAAATATCTATATAATTCTGTAATATAAAAACAACTGCTCGGCAAATATATTTGTATTTATACATTTGCACTTGACAAAAAACTTCTATTCTAAACCTTTAGGAAAGGGTTAAATAAGTTTCAGGAGGGAAGTGTTTTTAATAGGAAAGTGAACACAAGAACAAGGGGACACAATCTGAAGTTAGTTGGGGGAAAGATCAAAAGCAACATGAGAAAATATTATTTTACTGAAAGAGTAGTAGATCCTTGGAACAAACTTCCAGCAGACGTGGTTGGTAAATCCACAGTAACTGAATTTAAACATGCCTGGGATAAACATATATCCATTGTAAGATAATATACAGGAAATAGTATAAGGGTAGACTAGATGGACCATGAGGTCTTTTTCTGCCGTCAGTCTTCTATGTTTCTATGTTTTGAATTTTGTGATTAAGAATTAAAGCACTTGATCCAAGACACCCAAATTTTCTAATGACGACGACTTACATTTTTATTCTTCTTTCCTTTTTTTAAAAAAAAAATTATTGATTTTCAAATATATTTTGAAACCGACAAATAAATAACAATGAAAAAGAAAAAATAATAAAAAACAAACAACAACAAAAGAAATTATAATATCAGCAAACTTCTTTCCATTTAGGTAGCAATCATGTCAGTTCAGAAATAGTGTTCTGCCTATTGAGATCCCTATTCAGTAAGCTGAAACAAAATTAGAAAACAAAAAAAACCTGCCAAGGCCCATACAGCTGTCATGAGGTGCTCACTTAAGAAAGGTAAGTTTTCACACATTTTCTTTTCAGAGATCAGCTGTGATTTCTTCTTACAGAGCTGTCATCTGGCATTGTTGCATGTCACAGGTTAATAACGCTACTGATTGCTCTTTGGCATACGTGAAATAGCTGCTGACAGCATCCAAGCTTTAAAATGTCACCAATTGCGCTGGCACCTCTTTCCTTGTTTTGATAGCAAGGCTTGATGGATAGAATATGACTCAGAGAAATTAAAGACAATGTAGGTTTATTATCTCATCTATTTCATCTTTCTGCCAGATCCAAAACATTCCTTCCAGATTATTCCCTAATGCTCGTCTAGACCCTTTTTAAAGACCTTGGAGAGGAGAAACCATCATTTTCTTGGCAGTCCTCTCTACAGCTTTAATGGATATTACAGTTGTACAGCTCTTCCTTACCGCAGTGACAATATGGTCCTTCAGAGCTCCTAAGTAGCGCTGTCACATACAGTACTGATCTTCAGGTCTTGGCTGTGGAAAGTATTATGACAGATCTCATTGTAGTGACATAGTCAAAATGCTGCAAGTCCATATTCAAAAAAGGTTCAGGAAAAAGCACACCCATTTAGCAATAAATATTGTGCTGGCTTGGCCCGACACAGAACATTAAATGCAAATATTAAAAAGAATGCTTACTCTGGCGCTGCTCTTTTGCAAATGAAATGTACATCTGTATCTATGTTAAGTAGGCGCGAATATGAAAGATGTTCAAAGTGCTTTGTTTTTCATTGTAGTTCATTCTACTTTTATTGTTTGGACTGAGGGAAACTGAGGTGAACTCTGTTCTGATTCAAGGTGATCTAATTAAAAATGTCTTTTAAATGTGAGTGTTGTTTAAGACATACGTATATGACAAAGCATTGGGAAGCTATGAATGTTAATATATTTTAATATATTTTAATATATTTAATATATTTAAATATAGTTAATATATTTCCGCCCCGGGTTTTCGGAGAGGGGCGGCATACAAATCTAATAAATTATTATTATTATTATTATTAATTATTATTATTATTATTATTAACATTCATAGTATAATACTTTTGCTTTGTCATTATACGTATGCCTTAAATATCACACACATTTTTAAGACAACTCTCCAGAAGAGTTTGTTAATTAAAATCATTATGAAGGATGGCACTATTCTCAACAAAAGATGGCTTCCCTATAAAGATGGGGGGGGGATCCCCACAATAATTCACATAATAAAAATTGTAAATGGAACACTGGAAGCAAAAAGTAAGTCCAACTATACTAAACTTACTGAGTAAAACTATGGAACACTCTGAAATGGCTAAATTAACCTTGGAGCTACAAGATAAAGATGACACAGACTTCTACCAAGCCTGGGACAAGTGGTACAAATGGCTAGATCAAAAGAAAAAATTTGTTAATACCATAAAACACAACATTTCAACAAAACAACTTTCATCAAAAGACACGAGATAAATAAACACAAAAAACTGTTACAAATAATTTCTACATTCTACCTACAACATTCAACGATTAGAACAAGCAATCCCCAATATAAATTAGAAACAAAACCTACAAGATGGGAAATAATATTCAAACATCATCATGGTAACGGACGTTGTAAATATTCATGGTCCTAGCCAATGGCTAGACAGAATCTATTACCCCAACCTTTCCCCTTCTTTCCCTCTTATTCCCTCTCTCTCCTATATCTTCTTCCCTTCTTTCCTCTGTTTTCCTTCTATCCTTCTTATCGTTTTCTTCCCTTCACGCTTTCCTTTTCTTTTCTTTCCTTTTTTTAATTGTCAATATTGTACAACTATATATTTTATACCTACTATATATTATATGCTTTTTAATAATACCAATAGGACTATGATCTTACTTGTTATGAATACTGTTGTGGTTAGCTCTGGCCCAGCTCCTGCCCCAAGGACTGTGGATGTGGGGGAGACATCCACATGCTGCAGGCCTATTTTGCCCCCCCCCCCGGTGGAATCTGCTGCTGAAGGCTCCTCTGACTAAGAAGACATGAATGAAAGGGAGAAGAGGAGGAGGAGGAGGAGGAGGAGGAGGAGGAGGAAGAAGAAGAAGAAGAAGAAGAAGAAGAAGAAGAAGAAGAAGAAGAAGAAGAAGAAGAAGAAGAAGAAGACAACGACTGTGGGATCCTTAGTGATCTCTGAGCTTGGTTTTTTTATCTTGCAGGCATTTCATTACCCAACTAGGTAACAACATCAGTGGTAGAAGAGACTTGGGTTTACCTTCTTTTTGTATATAATTGTCTTGCCCTGTCAGTGTTAGTGGGAATATTTTAGGTGGTTCTTTAATTAAGCTGTGGTTTACTGTTTGGTTTTTTTATCTGAGTTAGTAATTCCTTAATTGGAGTTGTTTAATGCTTGATTGTTGTCTAGTACTATTAATTTTGGTGTTTATGCCTGGCATATTTACAAAATGCTATAAGAACAATAAGTAACGTGTTTTGTATAAATTTGCTATGAGCCGCCCTGAGTCTTAGGAGAAGAGTGGCATAGAAACTGAATTAATAAAATAAATGTATGAATGCATGAATGGATGGATGGATGGATGAATGGATGGATGGATAAATGGATGAAGAAAGGAAGAAAGAAAAAAGAAAGAAAGGAAGGAAGGAAGAAAGGAAGGAAAGAAATAGGAGAGAGAGAGAGAGAAATAGAGGAGGGAGGAGAAACAGAGACAGACAGACAGACAGACAGACAGACAGACAGAAGAAATAGAGAGAGAGGAGAGAAAGAAATGGAGACAGACAGAAGAAATAGAAAGAGAGAAAGAGAGAAATGGAGGGAGGGAGAGATTGTTACTTCAGTTCATGTTATTAGTCACCCAGAAAACACTTGTGAGGTATGCAAGACTTATAAATTAAATAACATAAAAATAGGTATATTTTATTGTACTGTATTTATTTTATTTCATTAAAAATATAGGAAGAGAATTCACTCTAACCTGAGTTTTTCCCTACTCTTCTCATTCCTCCCTTTTCTCTTTTATCTTCCTTGGGTACATTAGTAGTAGTAGTGGACACAACTCTATACAGAAGGAACAGGAAGAGGAGAGTAACAGAGTTGGGAAGAGTCCTTGAGCCCTACACACCATTTCAGACAAATAGTTTTCCCATCTGTTCTTAAAAACCTCCAGTGTTGGAGCACTCATAACTTCTGGAGGCAAACCATTTCACTGATTAATTGTTCTCACTATCAGGAGAAGTTTTAGGTAGTTGGTGTTGTGGTTAGCTCTGGCCCTGCTCCTGCCCCAAGGACTGTGGATGTGGGGGAGACATCCACATGCTGCAGGCCTGTTTTGCCCCCGGTGGAATCTGCTGATGAAGGCTCCTCTGACCAAGAAGACATGAGAGACAGGGAGGAGGAGAGTGTGGCAGACAGCTCAGAAGGAGATCAATTATCTAGCTCCTCCTTGGATTCAGAACAAGAGTTAATGATACAGCCACGCATGCGGAGAGCGATGCATAGGCAACAACAACTGAGAGATTATTATCAAAGAAAATGAGGCCACCTGTGGTTGGGTGGGGCTGTGGTAATTAATGAGGCTGCTATAAATAGCAGCCTGTGGGTTTGGCCATTGTGGAGGATTATCTGATCGTTGTGTTTCGTGACTACTTTACTGGCTTTGACCTTTTGTGTGCTGATTTTTCCCACTTTGAAACTAAACCAGAGCAAAGTGTGTTTCACTTTGTGAAAGAAGGACTGTGAATTACCTCACAGCTGCAAGCTAAGTATCACAGAACTGATAAGGGACTTGTACAAATTACCAGTTTGTTTGGAGACCAGTGCTCTTTGCTATACCAAAAGAGGGCTTAGGTTAAGTGAATTTTCATTATAAAGAACATTGTTTTGAATTTTCAAACTTGTGTGTATCTGAAATTTGTACCTGTGAATTTTTGGGAGGAGTCTACCAGAGAGCCTGACAGAACAAATACCAACCCATATACATTATTGACTTGTTTTTAATCTGTTTGTTATTTCTTTCTCTAATATTTGTAATAAAATTTAATAAAGATTTTTTTTTTTTTAAACTGCAAATGGAGCCCTGATCAAAGTAAAAGTTAAGGACAGCAGCAGGTTTTCTCAAATGCAAAGTGGGGATAGAAGGGGGGGGGGCTTCCTTTATTTAGAAGGTAAGAGACACTAACAGGTACCTACTGGTACGGTCGATGCCATAGTACCGGTAGCAAAAATTGAGCTGTACATGCAGCTCCCTGTCTCTGGCATGCCCAAGAGCAAGCTTCTGCGCATGCATAGAAAGTAAAATCTTGTGAGGGGATGCGTGCAAGAGAGATATTTCGGCACGGAAGCAAAAAAACCCACCAAAATCTCACCTGCACATGTTCCCTCATATTTTTCTTCCTGCGCATGCGCAGAAGCAAAATCTCACTGAGACGTGCACACGTACGCATGCCGGAGACATGAAGCTGCATGCGCAGTGCATTGGGAAAGGCAGGAGCGGCAACCCCCGGCTAGTAAGAGCCACAATGGTTTATTCATTAAAGAGTTGGAATGATTCAACTTCCCCATCAGTTACAGAATCCGAGTAACTTTAAGCTAATTGTTTTCTCTCTGACCAACCTATCTCACAAGGTTCCTGTTGGAAGGAAAGAGGAGGAACAAGCAGTGTGTTTATTGACTTGAGTTTCTGCACAGAGGGAAGGATATATATATTTAATAAAAAATATTATGGGTCCTATCGCCAAGATGTGCCTTCAGGCTCCCACCCTTATAAGCTCATAAATGAGAAATACAGTACATGAAGCAGCTCCTCTCGCGTGCTATTGCTAACATGTTGTAAGCTGTCCTGAGTCTAAGGCGAAGGGTGGCATAAAAATCAACCAATCAATAAATCAATAAATAAATATGTTTGGGGGGAGGTGTTAATATTTTGGGGCACGTGAAGCAAGATGGGTCTCCTCTTGCCATTTTGTCTGATTTCCAGCTCTGTCTCCCTAACCCTAACCAGAGGAAATGGCGGGGACCATGTGTTTAAATATTTTCGGAGAGGCTTATTTTGAGTAAAGGGTTTGTTTTCAGAGGCGGGCTTATTTTGGAGGATATCTTATTTTTGTGGAAACACGGTAATAACTATATTTACCTTTGCACAAAGAAACACAATGCAGAGTAATGTCAAAATTATTAGTCATACATTTCTCGAGATATTACATTTATTCCATCCTTAGATTTTGACTGTCCCAATAATTCACTCACACATTGCAGACTGCCTTAAATGTGATTGCATCTCATCCCACTTGTGCGTGACACTAAACAGTAGTGTGTCATGCTGTTTTTTCCCCAAAATAGACAAAAAATTTGGAATTTTGGCTTTGGAATCACAAGTCACTTTTAAATTACCTGAACCATAGACCCACATCAAACTGCTCATATGTGGAATAGATAAAATAGGTCACATGTATTTTCTTTTTGTGCTATTATATGGAAAGAAATAACTTAACAAAGGATAAATATGCCATTTGGCATAGGAAAATAAAATGTAAATTCCAAGGAATGTATATGGCTACTTTCAGAGAAATCAAACATCACAGTGATCATAAACATCAGCATACCAGGTGAAATCAAGAACCCAGTGGTCTATCGTATAAAACTGTTTTCCCAAATGTACAGAGTTGAATAAATATCTTTGGGGGAATCAGGCATAAATTCCAAGTAATATATGAAAGAGGCAACTAACCAAAATTGATTGTACTGTACCTTTCAATGGATGATACCACAATGATTTTATCACCATATACTATACAGTAAGGGGGACTTATACATATAATTTAATATAATTGAACCTGATTGTGAACTTAAAGCTTCAAATGCTTGGAGTTAAAAGTTATATGGTATTGTGCTGCATATTTTTATAGTAAGATGGGGCTACCTTTGAAAAGTGTTCGGAAACTTCAGATTGTGCAGAACGCAGTCGCAAGAGCCATCGTGGGGCTTCCAAGATTCACCCACGTTTCCACAACACTCTGTGGCTTGCATTGGCTGCCGATCAGTTTCCGGTCACAATTCAAAGTGTTGGTTATGACCTTTAAAGCCCTACATGGCATTGGGCCAGAGTACCTCCGGAACCGCCTGCTACTGCACGAATCCCAGCGACCAATAAGGTCCCACAGGGTTGGCCTTCTCCGGGTCCCGTCGACTAAACAATGTCGTTTGGCGGGCCGCAGGGGAAGAGCCTTCTCTGTGGTGGCCCCGACCCTCTGGAATCAACTCCCCCCGGAGATTAGAATTGCACCCACCCTCCCTGTCTTTTGTAAACTACTCAAGACTCACTTATACCTCCAGGCATGGGGGAATTGAGACACCTTTCCCCCAGGCTCTTTTATACTTTGTTTTATGTTTGGTATGAATGTGTTGTTTGGTTTTTTAAATAATGATAGGGTTTTATATGTTTTTTTAATATTAGATTTGTTCTACTATAATATTGTTTTTATTATTGTTGTGAGCTGCCCCGAGTCTTCGGAGAGGGGCGGCATACAAATCTAATAAATTATTATTATTATTATTATTATTATTATTATTATTATTATTATTATTAAGATTACTGTATATTATTATATATTATTACTAAGATTATATGCACACACGTGTGTGTGTGAGAGAGAGTGTGTATTTATGTATACAGTATGTGTAACATTGTTTATTTTGAAATTTGAAGTGTCCTTTTAATGTAACATAGATTACTTCTATGCTTGTTATGCTGTATAAACTTTAGGATATAATAATATTCTGATGAACTGTCAAACTAAATAAGAAATTTCCAGCAGCTTGCACGAATGCTACCTTTTTGCTGTTAGTGAAAGAAACTTTTAACAGTTTGGCTTTCGGGAAGGAATCTTACGTGTCATTTCAATAGAATTTAAGATAAATAATTATGCTTTTGGGATTAGCATCACCACCTCTCTTGCTTTCTGCGTTTTGCTTTTTAAAAATAACATTATTAAAAACACAGCATTTGGGAAATGTTCATACTCGTGTTTTAATCCAAAGATGTAATAGTCCTGAGGCATGTAAAAAAAAATTAAAAAGCCTGAATAGTGAACCAGAAAACTCTACCAAACCCAGAAGTGTGAAATAACTATGTAATATAAATTGGTATAAGATATAACAGGGTCAGGTAGTGTGATAATATACAATATGGGAGAAATATGGAAGGAAGTAACCCAAGTGACATACATGCAGAACTGCTTTTGTTACAGTGAATTGCCTCTCATTTCCTAGTATCTCACAATAAATAATTATAATGGCAGGGAAAGTACCTGGTGGCACAGGATAAGCAAATAATTGCTACCTCTCTCACACTGCTGAACAATTATGCCACCTCACTCACACTGCTGAACATACCACCAATGGTGATATAAAACATGCCTGGATTAACATGATTAGATTATTTATTACATTGCTTGCACTGGGTGGGGCGGATGACATGATATTTAGAAATAAAGTTGCACCACTCTAGGGTGGACAATCTATGTATTTAATGGTAATTGTTTTACTGAAAGATATATGAAATAATTTGATTGAATACATAACTTGAATCAAAATGAAATGTTAATCTTCCATACAGAATGCCAAGTATGACAATCAAATACAGTACTTAATACTAGGTTTAAAAAAATTAAAGCACATATATTTCGAAATATATAGAGATGTGATCAGAGAATTCTTCATTAAAAAGAACGCCACAATCTTTTAAATATTATTCTAATAGGAAATAAAACATGGCTGCCAAGAAAATTAATGGCATTCAACGGGTTAGAGAAATATACTACACCTCCCCGCTTTTCAATCAACATTCAAGTAATAAATGGACACTAGTGATCAGCATCAGCCTGGTAAAGAAGTCCTAGTCCCTGTGATGGCAATCCTATGGCACGCACGCCAGAGGTGGCATGCAGAGCCCTCTCCGTGGACACATGTGCAGTCGCCAGCTGCTCTTCTGGTTTCCAGTGCTGATCTTCGTAGGTGCCAGAGCGCCGGAGAATTGCCTGAAAAAGCAAAAAAAACCAGGCCATTTTGTGAGCCAAAAGCAGCCAAAAATTTCTGAATGTTGCTATTTGCAGGATTGCTTTCTAGAATTCCTTGGCAATGCAACAAGTCCTGAATGACAATAAAATTAAGTTTCAATGTTTGAAGCTGATTTTTTTTAAAGACAAAGATTGTCTATAATAAAGGCAGGATATGTCAGAGATTTGTCTAGCTTATGGTATACCGGAGTCTCTGTGCATGCATTGACTTCAACATGAGCTTAAGGGAAGAATATTGCATGTAAAATATTGCAGAGATATTTCAGAGGAATGTTTGCTTCCAGATACAAGATCTCTTTTGACAATTGTGGAAATGAAAACTTGACAGGTACAGGTGCAGCCAAAAATTATACAAATGTGGAACAGCGTTTTTGAAAACTATTGTAGTCAAATTAGGGGCCAGTCTTTGGTTCTGGATAGTAATTCAGACCAGTTTTGATAGGTTATATTGAAACGTATGCTGAAAAAAAAGTATAAACCTAATATAGGAAGCCACCCCTCACAATTTCTGGCATATTTAAGTTTATGGAGTCTTAAAATAGTTCTAATTTACCAATGTTACCAGAATAATCCTCCATGAACCAGGTTTGAGTAAACAAGTTAGAACATTAGTAATTTATTTATTGTTTAATCTTCCCTTTCCTTCCTTGTTTTATAGGTAATGGTTTTCGTTTTGCCCGTCAGTCGCCTTTACATAATACCATGAGTTTATAACCAAGAATATTTCTGCAATGAATGCAATTTCTTCTTCTCCTTTTCTAATATTGGTAAATTTAAAGGGAAATTGGTAATTTCCTTCTTCTTCCAATTAGATCTAAACACAATTCACAATTTTCTCCTTGCAGAGTTTACAAAATCTGTTCAAAATGTCTAATGTCGAGATTAAATCAATAGCATACGTAATGCTAGGAAGCATCAGAGAGCATCATTAGCTAAATCAAACATAGTGGCAGCTTTCCAGACATTAACACATTTTGTGCCTGTTTCCCAGACTCCATGGAAAGCACTTTCACATCAGGATGGAACAATATGTTTTTGCAGTAAAGTCAAGACCATAAATAAACAAGGTGCTGTTGGAAATCTTTCTCATCCCCTCATGGAGGCTTTCCATTTTTCCTGACAGCTTCCTTATCAGCTTTGTTGCACGAATTGGGTATGTCTAATTTAATGAAAAGGTGACATCATAGCTGTGTTCCAATATCTAAGAGGCTGCTACAAAGAAGTGGGGGGTGTCAATCTATTCTCCAAAACACCTTAACACAGAGCAAGATGCAATGGATGAAAACTAATCAAGGACAGAATGAACCTACAACTCAGGAGAAATTTCCTGACATTGAGAACAATTAATTAATGGCATGACTTGCCTCCAGAAGCTGTGGAGGTTTTTAAGAAGAGATTGAACAACAATTGGTCTAAAATGTTGTAATTCCCTGCTTGAACAGGGAGTTGAACTAGAAGCCCTCCAACGACCCTTGTAACTCTGTTATTATGTCATTCTGCTGTGCAAATCACGTTTTCAGGCCACTCCTACTATTAGCTTGAGATACAGAAATGGTATAGAACAGTGGTCCCCAAACTATGGCCCGTGGGCCACATGCGGCCCACTGAGGCCATTTATCTGGCCCGCCAGTGAGTGACAAGAGCACAGGGAAAAGAGAGAGAGAAAGAAAGAAAAGGGAAAGAGAGGGAGGGAAGGAGAAGTGGAGAGGAATGAAGGAGGGAAGGAAGGAAGGAAAGAAGGATAAATGGAGGGAAGAAGGAAGAAAGGAAGGAAGGAAGGAAGAATGAAATGGAGGGACAGAGGAAGGAAGGACTGTTTTGGCGGAGGGTAATTTTTTTAAATTTTTCTCTCAACATGCATTCAAACAACACAGTATACCATCTAATTTTCCATGAATAAAATGTGGTATTTTGTTAGTAATTAATATCAATCATCAAAAAAGTTGCAAAAGTTTTTTTTTTCTAATTTTGTCATCCAGTTACATTCATTTTCTTTTAATTAAATTCCCTCCTTAATGTTCCTTCAAAAAGTGCAACACCAATTATATTTCTAACTTATTAACCATTATGCCAAAGTGCTTCCTTCTTTCTTTATACATTTTTCATAAGCCAAGAAAACCTTGTATAGCCAATCAGATGTTAACAAAAGAAAATTAAAAACAAAACATAAACATATATAAATTTCAGATCTTCTCCCCCCTCTAAATAGTACGTTCCCATTTTGTTTTTTACTTTAAAAAAAGGTATGTGCAGTGTGCATAGGGATTTGTTCATAGTTTTTTTTTATAGTCCGGCCCTCCAACAGTCCGAGGGACAGTGAACTGGCCCCCTGTGTAAAAAGTTTGGGGACCCCTGGTATAGAAGATAATAACATTATTATGGCTGGCAGGATGGCAGGGTCCATTCAACATTTGAATACTATAAGGTCAAAAATAATATTTCCTTGAAGAAAAGATGGAAGACTCATAACGCTGCTCTAAAATAATTGAAATCAGTAAGTGTTGTGGTTGGCTCTAGGCCAGTTCCTGTAGCTGGGGATTTTGAAGTGGATCTGTGGGAGTCCTCTGTTTACAGAAGACCTGTCTGGTTGCCAACTGCCTCCAACACTGAAGATGAATCACTAGCAGAGGGAGGCAGTGAGTGAGAAGAGTCAGACAGGGGAATTGGTGCAGCCAGCCCACTAGCTAGTTCCCCAGCTGGAGAGTCCTCGGACTCAGAAGGGGAAGATGTCATGGATGACCCTATCTTGAATCCCCACATGTGTAAGATCCTGGGAAGGAGGGAACAGCTGCGTAGGTGCCAAAACAGATAATGGAATGCAGCTCTTCATAGGTTAATTACACTGCAGAGACTCTGATAAATAAGGGAGATTTGGAGTGCTGGGTGTGGGCATTTATTGTTAGCATGTTGGAAGAACAAAGAAGATTGAGAAGCGTGGTGCTGCTTTCTGTTTCGGAACTTCTGTGAACTCTGACACACTTAAGCCGGAAAGGGCTATGAGGATTGGAGTGTGACACTCTGGCTTTATTGCTCCATAAATTACTCCTCTGTTTTGGCACACGTCTCAACGTCAAGTGAACTGTTGGTGTTACTGTCACCTCTTGGGACTAATAAAACAGTAATTGGTTTTTGTGCTTTTCCAAACAAGTATTTTTACCTCAGAATATAAAAGAGACTTTCTGAATTTCCTTGCCGTGTGCTTGAATTCATTCTGAACTCGAAGGTGGCTAATTGCCATGAGCCAGGCAGAACAGTAAGTAGATTCCATGCTTGAAAATGTACAAATAAAGACACTTGTACAGACAGGATTAGGAAGTCTGATCAAAGAAGAGTTATTAAAGCTAGTCCTGGACTTACTATCATTTATTTAATGACTTCAAAGTAATGGCATCGAAAAAAATGACTTATGACCAGTTTCACACTAATGACCAGCGGTGAAATGCTACTGGTTCAGGCTGGTTTGCCTGAACAGTAGTAAAAAATGCTTTTAAAAGTTTTTTTTTTAAAGTTCCAATGATCACAAGGCAACAGCTGATTGTCACACAGCTGATAGTTGGAACTTTTTTCAAAATTATTTTTAAAAGCATTCTTTTACTATCAGTTTGGGCAAATGGGTAGTAAAAAATGTTAACAATTTTTTTTTAAGGGTTCTGATGATCAGCTGTACTGCGTGATCGTCAGAACTTTTTTTTTTTTTTACTTCTGGCTCTCACTGCTTCCGGCTGCTAGGCCCGCACTATATCAATTCCCTTCGCCATTTAGCCCAGCTACTCGCTTCACTGACATCTGCTCAGCTCAGTGCCTCACCTCACCAATGCCTGACTCTGGCTACTGCTTGTTCCAAGGGCCATTTGTGTGAAGTCCAGCTTCTTTTGCATTATGTGTGAGTCAGTTGTGTAGCTTTTGTGTTATTTTGAGATATGATAGAATATAGAAATTTGAAGGTCTCTACTGTTGATACTGCGCTGTCTAGTATTGTAAGAGGTGGTAGAATGGGAGGGTTTCTCCTGAAGTCTACCATCATTTCTATGGTTTTGAGTGTGTTCTGTTCAAGAAGGTGATAAAATGGGACAAAACACACTTAAGAGCTCCTTGTTAATAACTCCTTGTTATAGCAATAGGAATGTTGGACTCCATTGTTTTCATAATCAATAATATATATATCAATATATATCAATAATTGTATCATTCAGAAGGATTTAACTATTACATCAAATGAACTGCAGTATAATAGAACAGGCTGGTATATCAAACTGACTTCCATGACCAAGAAACCAATGAAGTAATTTTATAGTCATGACAATCAATTTATCAGCAAAATTTGTATCTTAGAATAAATCCACATAACTATTCAAAATAAAATATAACAGAAATCATTGGTATGTAAAACAATTCCCCAACTCACATGACTTTCATAAGTTACTTCATCAGCAAGTTAATGAAAAATATGATAGATGCATTCTCCTCCTTACTGAACTGTTCACAACAAATCTCTAAATATATCAACATATCCATTTTAATATTAGCAGTGAAAAGATAAAGCCAACATTTCAAATTTATCTTCACAATAGTACATATTGCTAAGCTATCATAACATTCACAAGGCAGCCTGTTTCCAACACGTCTGCTATAATTTACAGTTTCTGTATTAGACCATGCAAACAAATTGTTATTTGGTACATGAAACAAAATTTGATTGGGAAAATTGGTAGGGGATCTGCCTACCAGATATTCATCTGGCTAGCGTCCTTAGTCTGTTCAGCTTCAGCACATTATTTTATGCTCTGGTTGGGGCTTTAAAAATCCTTATTCAGAGCAAGTAGCAATGAAAAAAACCTTGCAAAGGCTTAGGGCTGAAAAAATCTTCGGAGAGAATAGCAATGAACAATCTTGCAAGCAGTAAGAGCTGGTAAGATCATTAGCACCTTGTTAGGGCTGCAAAAAAACCATTATTCGGCACAATTAGCAATGGAAAAAAGCCTGCAAGCCAGTAAGAGCAGGAAGATTGTTAGCAACTTGTCAGGGCTGGGGGGGGAAGCTTGGAAAAAGCTACATTAAGAGTATAAGACGCACCCAAATTTTCAGCCCCTTTTAGGGATAGAAACATAGAAACATAGAAGTCTGACGGCAGAAAAAGACCTCATGGACCATCTAGTCTGCCCTTAGACTATTTTCTGTATTTTATCTTAGGATGGATATATGTTTATCCCAGGCATGTTCAAATTCAGTTACTGTGGATTTATCTACCACGTCTGCTGGAAGTTTGTTCCAAGGATCTACTACTCTTTCAGTAAAATAATATTTTCTCATGTTGCTTTTGATCTTTCCCCCAACTAACTTCAGATTGTGTCCCCTTGTTCTTGTGTTCACTTTCCTATTAAAAACACTTCCCTCCTGGACCTTATTTAACCCTTTAACATATTTAAATGTTTCGATCATGTCCCCGTTTCCCTTCTGTCCTCCAGACTATACAGATTGAGTTCATTAAGTCTTTCCTGATACGTTTTATGCTTAAGACCTTCCACCATTCTTGTAGCCCGTCTTTGGATCCGTTCAATTTTGTCAATATCTTTTAGTAGGTGAGGTCTCCAGAACTGAACACAGTATTCCAAATGTGGTCTCACCAGCACTCTATATAGCGGGATCATAATCTCCCTCTTCCTGCTTGTTATACCTCTAGGTATGCAGCCAAGCATCCTACTTGCTTTCCCTACCGCCTGACTGCACTGTTCACCCATTTTGAGACTGTCAGAAATCACTACCCCTAAATCCTTCTCTTCTGAAGTTTTTGCTAACACAGAACTGCCAATACAATGAATGAAGGTGCGTCTTATACTGTGAAAAATATGGTAATTTGCCAGATTATTTCTTTATCATCCTCCCAAAAGACATGAGGAGAGAAATAACATCACTGGAAACAGGACCTTTTAACAGTGCAAGCTGTTCATTCACATCTCAAGTGCCAAGAAATCTAGTTTCAGATACTGTTCTTTGACTTTGAGTTAATTGCTGCTGAATTTGGCATGCACTATTTTAGTTCTATGTCAAAGCAATGTATTTACTATCATTGGGTTGTGCCCAATATATTTTAGTGCATAGTCAAATCGATGCAAAGTATGTTGTTAATTATTATGTGAGTTAAATACAGGAAGCAAAGAATTTCCCCCACAATATCGGATTTATCCACAGATGCAGTTCCTTCGCTCCTTCCTCCAAGTCTGGATTATTTTTTCTGCAACAGAATTTAATTTACAATAAAGACAAGGAACAGGGCCCTTTAACATGGCCCACAGTAAAGGATGCTGGAAGTTATAGTTCAGCAACACCTGCAAGATTGAAGGTTCACCATTCCTTTATATGAAAAATGTGTTGTGACATTGTAGTCTGCTACATTTTAGTCTACCTTCAAAAGCCCAAACACAGAAGACTGGTACTTTGCAACAAACATGCTTAAAAACATTGGATCTAGAGTCCTCAACTTACAACCACAATTGAACCCCAACATTACTGTTAAGTGAGACATTTGTTAAGTGAATTTTGCCCCATTTTATGACCTTTCTTGCCATAGAATCGCTGCAATTGTTAACTTAGTAACAGAGTTGCTAGGTTTGTCAGAAAATTGAAAAAGGTGATCACATGACCTTGAGACATAGCAATGACCCTAAGTATGAACCAGTTGCCAAGCATCTGGATTTTGATCATATGATCATGGAGATGCTGCAAAGGTTGTAACCATGAAAAATGGTTGCAAGTCATATTTTCCAGTGCCGTTGTAACTTTGGTCACTAAATGAACTGTTGTAAGTCAAGGACTGCCTGTACTGTATTTTAGGAGAAGCTGAATTCATGCAACCAGCAGCTTTTAAATTTACGGTCTAGGGCAGGGATGTCAAACTCATGGCCCATGGGCCAGTTGCATCAGATTGATTGATTGATTGATTGATTTGTATGCCGCCCCTCTCCAAAGACTCAGAGCGGCTCACAACAACAGAAACAGTACAAATCCAAAATTAAAACAATTTAAAACCATTAATATAAAAACAATCATACATCTCATACAAACCATACATAAAGCGGAAATGGCCCGGGGGAATCAATTTCCCCATGCCTGATGACAGAGGTGAGTTTTAAGGAGTTTGCGAAAGGCAAGGAGGGTGGGGGCAGTCCTAATCTCCAGAGGAAGTTGATTCCAGAGGGTTGGGGCCGCCACAGAGAAGGCTCTTCCCCTGGGTCCCACCAGATGACATTGTTTCGTCAACGGGACCCGGAGAAGGCCAACCGTCTGGGCCCCCTCCGATTTAGCGAAGGGGGAAACCGTCACGATACGTCATGTAACAATGTCATGACAACGAGTTTGACACCCCTGGTCTAGGGAATCATGGCTAAGAATTATTTTTTTATTTTCTACTATCTTACTCTTGAATGCATCTGAATCATATTCAGTCAGAAAGCACAGCTTTGGCAAACTACTTAATTAATTAATTAAGGGAAAAATGTATATGCTAAATGTTTAAGAGAGAAATAAGAAGTTGAGCAGGTTACAAGGAATTAAATGGTCTCTTTTCCCATCTCATATTTTTATTCAGGATACAAGATAGAATCCATACTCAGATATTTAAAAGACACAGATTATAGATATTGCCGGACTGATGTTAACTTAGAATACTTCATAGCATTCAACAGATTCATAGAAAGGCAGAAAGCCAGATACGCGGAGTTGCATGCAATTATCTGTACCAGTAGGAACCCACTACTGATTGTACGTTTTCAGTGTCATCTTACTCTGAATGGTCACTAAATGAATGGTGGTAAGTTGAGGACTATCTGCATATTAAAATCACTATTTTATCCTTTCAATCAGTGGGTGTTCCATAGATGCTATTTTAAGATACTGTACACTCACAGGCAGAGGCAAAACATTTGGCGACTAGCCAGCATTACAAGTAGTAATTTTTTTCCTGATAAAGGAAGTTAAATATTCTCCGCAACAGATAACTTCACAAAAACTATCCTATGAAACTGATAGCAATCACATTAGGCTGCACAATGATGTCAACCTTATTTTACCAGTTCAATTACAAATAGATTGTCAAGCCTATCATATAAAATTCCCTTTCATTATGTTATCACAGCCTGAAAGCTGTAATTTCACATTTATATCCCTGTCACTTTCAAAAGAATTCTGGGGCAACATTCATAGGCTACCTTATACTAATCACATTTAATTTTGAGCAACTGCTATTACCTATTTATTGGTACTTTCATGTTACCAGAGGATTTATAACTATTCAAAAACTTCAGTAATATAATTATTTCAATCTATTTCATATTTGTTCCAAGAGCTTAAAGGAGGAAGAGAGAGAAAGATACATACCCTGGCACCAATTAATGATTGCTCTGTTCCAATACCGAAGAAGCAGGAGACTGGTAGTGTGACTTTAGCTCTTTATTGGTTACAATGAGCAAACATCAGCCCCTGCCTGCTTTTGGCAGGAGTTTAAATAGGGCGTCCTTTTGGGAAGGAGCCAATCAGAATTTCTCTGCTCAACTTCCCAGTCGGACTAGAGTGAAAACTCCCCAGCTTCTCAGGACATAACAAATATCAATTCTTACCAGGACCAGCATAATTTTTGTTCCCAAGAAGAGGAAATGGTTGATTTCTCAACTGAGCTGAACAATCTTCCTACCATCCACCTTTCCCATTGCTAGAGTCTATTTAAGCAGCCATTGGATAATGGTAATTGCAAGAAACGTTTGATGGAAATACAGTAGTCATTCAATGGTCACTTAAGCCAAAATATTGATATTTGGAAGGAATGAAAGGAATGAAAATATTAGATTGCATGTTAAGAAAGAAACCAGAACGTATACAGGATTTGTATCGCTGCTCATTGTTGCATTCCAGTATTCTTTTCTTCCTGGATATAGGAAGCTAGAAGCTCATTCTGTTCCTTCACACTCTTTCAGTTTCCTTTAGTGTAATCTAGAGAAAGGAAAGCAGGATTTTCCAGAACTTCTGCAATTTTCCAGCTGTTTAGTTCTCTTGGAATGGAAAATAAACTGTTTACTGGGTGATTGGCAGCCTGTCAAGCTCATCATTGAGATCAGTGTTTCTCAATCTTGGCAACTTTTAAGTTTTAATAAACAGTTCAACTTCCAGAATTTCCCAGCATACATTTTAAATAATTAATAAAATGGTAATATATTTGCTGAATTGTGAGCTGCCCAGAGTCATTGAGACGGGTGGCCATAAAAACTGAACAAATAAATTTCCATCTAACATCTTTTCTTTACTGTTTATTGGAATAGAACAGAAACTGGGCATGTTTAGTGGATTTTTAGGAATAGTGAATACAGTATTGACTTTCAGAGATATTCTGACTTTCCACCTTGTATTATAGAGCAGTTTAACTTACCCAATGGAGCCCTAAGTTAATAAGTAATATTAACTTCATTCAAAAGCATATTATGAAAGGCAAACTTGTACATTGGATTTCTATTTTTTTTTCTTCTTTAAACTCATTTGGATGCGTCCTTTATTTCATGTTGACAGGAGGACCCTTGTGCACCAGTAGATTGCCTCCTAATAGACTGCAACATACCTTATTATTTCCAGCACTTCAAGACCAGTTAGCAATAGTGATGGGCGAACCCAACGGGTTCGGCAAGTTCGGACGAACTTTATGCAAAATTCAGCCAAACCCGAACCGAACCCAAACCTGAACCGGAACGGGGAATCCCAGCAAGAGATTCTGGGGGCGGAGCCCTGACGTCACGTACATTGGATTTCTCATTCAAGAAAACCAATGTAGTAGATGTACAAAGAACATGTCTGTTTGGGTGTGTTTCATTTTGGGTGTGTTTCATTTTCTAGATTGAATAAAATTGCAAACCCTGAAAACGTTCTCCAAGTTCCAAATACGTAGAAGCTCAAACTATGGCCACTGCACCAGTTAGCCTACACATCTTTGGAATTTGGATCAAGTAATCTGCACCTGTGAAAGTAATCTGGCCCATCAACCACAAAAACAAAGTGTGAATTTATTCTCACTAAAGATTGGAATGGCTCAAATCTTTGAAAGGGATGCTTTGTAATATAGGGGAGTATGCGAAGCACCAGTCCTTGAATCGTTACAGCACCTGTGTCTTTCCTGGCTGATGCAGCTGTTCTCTAAACTGTTATTAATGTTCGGTGACTTTCTTTGCTAGAAAAAGAAACATATTGCAAGACATCTGGAGGACATCAGGCGAAAGGTACTCTCAATCAGTACATACAAGTTATTTTGATCAAAGATCACAAACACCCCGCTTCCCAAAGTAAAATAACTTGCAAATACCAACCATATAAAATCTGCCAAAATATCCCATATCAGCCTATTACACAAAACAGTCCAAGGTCATTCATTGGCTGACACCAACAGCAGCTGTGCTCAACTCTGCAACACTACGCCTAACAAAAGTGTCCTTGTGTAATTAAAAATAGGTTAACACAAATTTTCTGTTTGACCTGGGTCACACGAAGAACAGAGTCTTCTTCTGCTATCATTATCAAAGGAACAATGTAACTACATGTGAAGGATGAATTCAGCTATGCCAAAGGTGCAGAGATAAGCTTGGCATGCTACAAGGGGCTTCACTGAATTTCCCATATAAAAAGCGCAGAAGGTGAACTGTCTAAAAGACTTTCTCTGACTACCGTAAATTGTACAAAATGCAGAAAATCTACAGAGAGGCCCTGTGGAGAAACCTTTCCCCCAAAACACTCAAGACTGTGAGGACTGAAATTGGTCAAAGAAAATGCAACTGTAAGAAACCAAAGTATACCCTCGCTTGGTTAAATGGTGTGTATCAAAATGGGCTGGAAGGCAGTTCTTGCCCTGCCTCTGCCCTCTTCCTTCCTCCCAGCAATTAAAAAGAATCACTATTTATTCCATTTTCCCTCCTGAGATTGTAAATTGAATTCTTTTAAATCAATATTCTTTAGCAGCTTAATCTTGGCTCTCTGGGTCAAGTTGGGCAACTCTGTAGATACACTGACATTACATTGGGATAATGGACATGAAGCACTCAAAATATTTAAATATGCCTTGAAAAAGCAATTATCAATATTAATTTCAGCTACCTCTGTGATCCCTGGAACTGTTTACGTATCTACATGAAACAGACACAATCATCTAATTGGCTACCTCAGTGATGGCAAACCTTTTTTTCCTCAGGTGCCAAAATCATGTGTGACCCCTTTTGAGATGGGTGGATTTCATCTCCCAGAATTCCCCAGTCGGCCTTGATGGCTAGGGAATTCTGGGAGTTGAAGTCCAGCCATCTTAAAGTGGCGAAGGTTGAAAAACACAGAACTGCATACAATTTCCCTCCTATCAACCTTTAGATCACAAACAGCTTTGCATCAACAAGTAAAAGGACACAGTAGAGCAGCGTTTCCCAACCGGTGTGCCGCGGCACACTAGTGTGCCGCGAGACATGGCCAGGTGTGCCGCCAAGCTCCAGCTGGGCGGGGCGCTGCCGGTACTTCCGTCCTGGGGCTCCCGCTCGCAGCTGTCCCCCGGCTCCTGCTCGATGCCGCGGTTTTCGGCGCTCTCCTGCTGGGCCCCAAAGAAGGAAGGCAGGAAGAAGGAGAGCTCCATTCTTCGCGCCTTTTTCCCGCCTTCCTTCTTTGGGGCCCAGCAGGAGAGCGCCAAAAACCGTGGCATCGAGCACGAGCTGGTTGACAGCTGCGAGCGGGAGCCCCAGGACGGAAGTACCGGCAGCGCCCCGCCCAGCTGGAGCTTCTCTGGCGTCGACGGCAAGTGTCCTTTGTGGCCCGGCGGGAGGGCACTGGCGATGGGAGTGGGGGGGCGGCCGCAGCGGCCGCAGGCAGTCGCGGGGAGATGGCGGCGGCGAGAGGGAGCTCCAGGCGGCGGCGAGAGGGAGCGCTCTCCCTCTCTCTCTCAGCTGACTGCAAGCGGGAGCCCTGACGTTGGCGGTTGGACGTGATGCTGGACGTCATACATGCTGGCGCTGTGGGCCTGGCATATACGGTGTCCAGCAGCACATCCAGCTGCCGCCGTCAGGGCTCCCGCTTGCAGTCAGCTGAGAGAGAGAGAGAAAGAGAGACATATAAGAGAGGCAGAGAGAGAGAGAAAGAGAGACATAGCAAGAGAGGTAGAGAAAGAGACAGAGCAAGAAAGAGAGGCAGAGAAAGAGAGATAGAGAAAGAGAGAGAGAAAGAGAGACATAGCAAGAGAGGCAGAGAGAGAGAAAAAGAGAGACATAGCAAGAGAAAAAGAGAGACTTAGCAAGAGAGGCACAGAGAGAGAGAGAAAGAGAAAGAGACATAGCAAGAGAGACAGAGAGAGAGAAAGAGAGAAAGAAAGAGAGATAGCAAGAGAGGCAAAGAGAAAGAAAGAGACATATAGCAAGACAGTGAAAGAGAGAGAGCAAGAGAGAAAAAAGCAAGAAAGAGATAGCAAGAGAGACAGAGAGAGAGAGAGAGCAAGGGAGAGAGAAAGACATAGAGGAAGGGAAGGAGGGAGAGAGAAAGAGAGCAAAAAAGAGAGGAAGAAAGAAAGAGGGATGGAGAGAGAGAAAGAAGGGAAGGAAGGAAAAGAGAGAAAGAGGGAGAAATAGAGCGAAAGGGAGGAAGAGAGAGGGTTTTTTTGTCCAAACTTTTCTTTAGCCCGCCCCCCGCCCCCCCCCCCCCTTTCAGTGTTCCCCAGGATTTTGAAAATATGAATAATGTGCCGCGGCTCAAAAAAGGTTGGGAAACACTGCAGTAGAGAACTATACCATTGTATAGGTTACCATCAATGTGTGAAATTAGGCATTTTATAGAATGCCTAGGAAATCTATAATGCCAAAAATGGGACAACGAAGCATGAAAAGCTTAATATTTCATACATTTCCTAGGCAATCGATACAATGCCAAAAGGCAAACTGGCAAAATACTATTCTAGCCTTCCTTGTTGCAAAAAGTACTGGTCTTTTTCTCATTTGTTTGCTTCAAAATAGGTATAGGATAAAGTTCTACACTTTATCTTGCATTTCTTCTTTCATTTTCAATATATGTCTAACTCTAACTATAAGTATATAATCCTTTTTGTGACTCTATTTTCATACTTTGCCTAAATAGTTTTTTTCATACCGCATACTGCCTAGGTATTATATATAACACATTAAAATAACATAGACATTTCATCAGGGGTAGGTTTTAACTTACTTCGCTGCCAGTTCTCTTCCTCCCACGACGCATGGACGCATGCATGTTGAGTGCATGCTCACATGCGCAGTGCTGAAAACCCAGCTTCTGCACATACGTAGAAAACAAGATGGTGGGCCTATGGCAGTGCCAACAGAGCTGGTTTGGGGGCGTGTCCAGCCAGCCATTGGTGTAGTTCGGCAAGCAGGGGGAAATTCCTGCTATTGATTCTATAAAACCGGTCCAAACCGCCAGGAACCCACCTTTGCGTTTCATACTTTGCCTAAAAATGTCACACATTCTATAGATTTCCTGAACAACGGCAGATTTTCACACATATATAACCTATTAAAAATTGCATTAAACAACCCTGATATTATGTTTTCAGCTGAGATTATGCAATATGAGCTATATTGAGATAATGAAAAACAGAAAAAAATGAGCAATCATCAAAATTAGGTTGGGTATTAACTTTATTTAATTAATGTATATGTTGCCCATCTCAAAACAATGGTTCTGGGTGGTGTAAAAAGCAGTGCCCAATCTTTCCAGCTCTGCAGCCTGGTGGCACCAGAAGTGGTGACAGGGGAGGAGAGAGGATCATTTCCCGCACAAGCACACTCACCTGCTTGTAAAAATACAACTTTTCATATGCATGTGCTCACCCACCACTTCTGCAAATGTGGCTGTGTGTGCATGCCATGCTTACCAGCCTTTTCTGTGCTCAGGTTCCCAATAGGTTGCACCCAGGCGCTGGGCTACAGCCCAGCAGTTGGGGACCCTTGGCATAAAACATTAAGATAATGACTAGAAACAACCACCCATGATGCCCAAGATAAACAAAAGATTTCAACCAGAAAAATCACATCTACAATGGGTCTCACCTAATCTCCTGGAAACAAAAGGCTAACAAGATTAGGACCATCCAGATCTTAAAGGTGGGAACAGTTCCATAGGGTAGGCACTGCCATAGAAAAGGTGCAATTCCCGAGTTTAAAAAAAATGATAGTTTTTAATGGAGGGAGCGCAGAGCATGCCTGCTCTTCTAGATTTGATAGGCCAAACAGAAACAATAGATTGAATATACACAGGCTAGAGAAGTAACCTACCTCAAAGTCAGGGGTGGGCAATTAATTTTCAAAAGGGGCCAGATGAAAAAACTGGGAGTATTGTGCAGGGTTGAACCAATAGGGCTGTGAGGGTGCAAAGGTAGTCACCTTCAAAATAAAAGCCACTATGTCCGCTAGACAAGGACAGGCAAAGTGCCAGGTGTGGCCTGGGGAGGGATTAAGTGGCCACATCTGCTCTAATGCATATAGGGTTTAGAATAAGAAAGCATTCTTGATTCACACCTAGAAAACTACAATGGAGGGCAGCTCATGGCAGTATGTAACAAGAAATATTAACACCTGTCCACGTCACTGCATTCTGGACTAGATGCAATTTCCAAAAGCTGTAGTAAAACCACTGATCTCAGCCAGGGGCTTCATGAGGCATTAAATAGGAATGGCAAAAGAGTAGAGTCTTGAAGCACTCATAAAGCAGAGAGTGTAGGTAACATCTTTCCTCCAACCATCAAAGCTACCCCGCAACAAAAGGAGCAACACTAACATGGTGCTTCCCACTTTGAATTCCCTAAGTCAGGGGTGTCAAACTCAATTTCATTGAGGGGTGCATCAAAGTTGTATTTGATCTGGGGGGGCGGGTACAGTTCAACATTATGATTTTTAAATGACGTGTTTTTAAATAATTTTTTAATATTAGATTTGTTGCATTGTATACTGTTGTTACTGTGAGCCGCCCAGAGTCTGTGGAGAGGGGCGACATACAAATCTAATAAATATATTATTATTATTATTATTATTATTATTATTATTATTATTATTATTATTATTCATGTCAGGGCCACCTGTGGTGGCCAAGTGCTAAGGCAGGACTTCCCTCTGACCCTCCCTCACTCTTATAATCTCCTTCCTTCCTTCCTTCCTCCCCTTCCTTCTTCCCTTTTCATTCTTCTTTCCTTCCCCTTTCCTTATTTTTCCTTGCTTGCTCTCTTCCCATTTTCTTCTTTTTATCTTTCATCTTTCCCTTTCTCCTTTCCTGCCCCTTCTTGCATACTCAAATGCAAAAGGGGAAACATTTCTTTTGAGTTTATTTTGCTAGCCCTCTGCCAGCGAAAACGGAGCCCAGGAGGGCCATGTGTTCCTGCAGCCCTGTGCCCAGCTTCTACAGATCCATTTTCACTGGCAGAGGGCTGTAGGAGGCTGTCATGGCCAAAAACAAGGCTGGCATGTGTGTGTGTGTGTGTGTGTGTGTGTGTGTGTGTGTGTGTGTGTGTACAGTATTTAGTACAGTATTCCATGTTAACAAAGTCTCCTATTCAAGCTGCTTTTTTTCTTTTACAAGAAGGATAAAGCTCAAAATGATGCAGAAGTCATAAAATTATATAATGATGCTTTCAAGATAGGAGATTAGAAGAAGAAAGAAATCTCAGTAAGAGGCAATGATCAAGGAAGAGCTTATGTAAAATTTATCTACCTGCTACACCTTTATAGAATATGTAGGGATTGGTTGATTAGGTAACTTGAATTTATCATGTTATATTAGGCAATGAGCAGTTGCCTATAGGTTCATAAAGTAAGCTCCTTCCTATAAAATTTGAACAGGTAGTCAACTTACAATTATTTGTTTAGTGATGTTCGAAGTAACAACTGAACTGAAAATTTTGACTTTATGATCATTTTTCACACTTATGAAAAATGCAGCATCCCCATGGTTAAGCGATCAAAATTTGGATACTTGGCAACTGGCTCATATTTATGTAGGTTTAAGCGTCCCAGTGTGGTGTAATCTTTTGACAAGCAAAGTCAGTAGCATTTGGCAACAACTGTGGTTGTAAGTCAAGGACCACCAATTTATGTAATAGTAATTACAGTTAATTACTGTAATAAGTGCAAAATGTTTTCCAAAGTTTTAGGAATAGTTTTAGAACGTTTAGCCCTAGAAACATGCCTTTTTCAGCTCACGAGCAGAATTCATAACTATAGATGACCAGTCCAACCAACCTATATATTGATTTTAAATATTAGAATAACTAGGTAGATCAATATTTTCCTTATGGTTGAAGCCCATTAAAAAAAGCTGGCAGTTTTTTCAAGAAGCTATAGCTTCATCAATTCCAGGTTATTTTAAACAGCAAGGGAACATTTCTTTTTAACAGCAGAAATTATTGCAATGAATGAAACAAGCAAGAAACAAAAGATAAACTGATATCTTGAGGAAATTTGTAACTTCTAGCCAATGTGCAAGGCAAATGGTTTATCTAACTATAATCCTACTGACGAGCTTTTAGGAAGAAACAAAGCTACAATCTAGACAGGATTTTAAGATAAAGGAAATAGATTGTTCTGCATATCTGCTTTATAATATTTATTTTGTTGCTTATGTCATTCTCACTGATGGCAGTAAACATATTCCGTACTCTTTAAATTCTGAATGAAAACACAATGGCCTGTGAACATTTATTTGCATCAGCTGCAGCTGTTCAGAACATTCCTTATCTTTACTAGTGTACTATAACATAAAAGGCTCACAATTATTGGATATGAATTTTTTGATAGTAGTGATTCTGATTGTAGAAAGTTAAAGAAAGTTAAAGAATTATTATGTAAAGATGAATAATGAAAAGCAAATATAGCCATAGCTTATCTATTTACTGAGAAATAATACTTAGCTAAATGTGATTTTTGTGTAAACGTATAACAGACTACAGAGGTTACAAATTTCAGGTCTGAATGAGCTTTCAGAACAAAATGAGTGGAACACAAGCTCAGGGAGAGGAGAGCAATCTTAACTATATAAGAGCACCTTTTAGTCATTTGGTGACATTTTTGTATCTCAAATTAACTATGAGTTTATTTACGTTAAGGACTTAGGATTTGTCAGGCCACATATTCAATGCAACACTGGGAAGACCAACACACTGAAAAAAATTGAGATTATTTTGAGACTCTGCAAAATAACCTTGGCACTACTTTCAACTTGCCCCTATTTGAGAAAAAGGTCTTGCTTTAAAAAGGTGCTGTATCATATGATAAGGATCATTGCTTTCAGCCAAGTAGGATAAAAGTCACAGCTTCTAGCCAATCATAAAAGCCAGAAACAAAATTTATTAAGACCCATGAGGCATCTTTTGGGGTAAAGAAAGATCATTCTCATTGTCGTGTGTAGTACATATTCATGATGAACCATTTCACAACATCATAAAATATTTCTCACAAATACAGTACTAGCATACCACAGAGAAAAATTTGCAAAATAGAAATGTTTCTAGTAATTTATAGTAATCCATTCATTACTATAAAGTAATACAGAAAAGAAAGCTAATGTTAAGAATTCATCCACTTACTAGTAAGCTCCCTTTCTCCAAAAATGTTTAGGAGGTAAAAGGCATTCATTCTGCCTAATGAGAAACCACCACGCTAACAGTGTTGTTGCACAAGTATAATTCCTGAATTATTTCATAGTAACAGTCCTGTGGATATAGCCAAACCTCCATGGAATGGGGGTGGGGGTGAGGAGAGCACACAAAGCATTTAGATATTACAAAAGTTGAAATACATGATCTACCTAGTTATTCTAATATTTAAAATCAATATATAGGTTGGTTGGACTGTATCTGTAACCACTACTGTAGGTCATCTATAGCAGTGATTTTCAACCTTTTTTGAGCCGCGGCACATTTTTTACATTTACAAAACCATGGGGCACATTGAGGGGGGGGGCGCGGCTAAAAAAGTTTGGACAAAAAATTCCTCTCTCTTTCTCTCTACCTCCCTTTCTCTCTATTTCTCTCTCCCTCCCTCTTTCTCTCCCTTCCTCTTTTCCTCCTTTCATACTTAAAGAGAGACTAGAACCTGGTTTCCAGATTTCTAATCTGGTGTCTTAGTTCTTATGCCAAAGCGGCTCTCTTAATTATGAACTAAGATTTGAGCTTCCCAGTTATTTTTTTTCCTTTCTTCTTAACCTCTAAACATGAGAGAACAATATTAACAGAACTCTAAACTCTTGACAAGATTTAAATACATTATAGTTAGAACAATTAATGTGTGGAACAGCTTGTTGTGAATGCTCCAACACTGGAAGTTGGATAACCATTTGTCTGAAGTGGTGTAGGGTTTCCTGCCTAAGCAGAGTTGGAGAAGAAGACCTTCAAAGTCCCTTCCAACTGTTGTATTATTATTATTATTATTAGTAGTAGTAGTAGTAGTAGTAGTAGTAGTAGTAGTAGTAGTAATAGCTATTATTTAGTTTATATAGTTAGAATACTTCCCAAGCATCTAATACATCACACTGTCCTAGATGCTTGGAAAGTGTTCAAGTTGTGATATGAAATCCAGCATATAAATCTTGATTGCTGTGTATTACTATTTTTTGTGAAGTAATAACAACAATAAGTTATTATTTAGTTTATATAGTTATTATAATCACAAGTTGAACACTCCCCAAGCTTCTAATATATCACACAGTCCTAGATGCTTGGGAAGTGTTCGACTTGTGATATTGTGATACAAAATCCAGCATGTAAATCTCATTTGCCGTGTATTACTATTTTTGTGATGATGATGATGATGATGATGATATTATTATTATTATTATTATTATTATTATTATTATTATTATTGTATGCCGCTCCTCTTGGAGCGGCTCACAACAAAATACAAAGCACAAATCTAATATTAAAAACAATTATAAAAACCCATTATAAAAAAGTCATACCATCCAATTAAACCATACATAAAATGAAAGAGCTAAGGGTCAGTTATGTCCCCCAAGCCTGGAGGCATAGGTGGGTTTTCAGTAATTTGCGGAAGGCAAGAAGGGTGGGGGCAGTCTTGATTTCGGGGAGGGGGGAGTTGATTCCAGAGGGCCGGGGCCGCCATAGATAATAATAATAATAATAATAATAATAATAATAATAATAATAATAATATAAAAATAATAATAAAAATAACAATATATAATAAACATTAATCTACAATATCATTTAAACTAATTGATCAATAGGATAGTTCATAAACTATTAGTTCCACAAAAGTGATCATAACTATATAGTCCCCCTGCCGTATCATTATCAAGACCTTTTTTTAAAAAATGAGATTTAAAATGTGCAGGGTTTTGAACAATTCAAATTTCTTCCCCAGGCCAGAAATCACCTTAAAAGAGGGGGACGGAGAAGATCCCAAAATTAGGACGGATGAAGGCTTACAATTCGAAGGGTTACCTTCATTTTCCTTTGTGGTTGTATTTCCCAATGAGGGCTAGCTAGGGGAACACGCAACATGTCCGGCTTTGATAGGCACAAGCCAACCTTTTTGATTTCAGAGCGCGTTGGGAAAACGAGACGAAACGGCCGGTCAACGTGCGGTAATCCCCAGGTTAAAAGCGAGCAACGCTCTTAGGAGGATCAGCCTTTAATCCCTCCCCTCATGGCATGTTTTTTTTTTTTCATATCCCAGCCCAACCGCGCCCCCTCCCTTCACCAGTTCCCAGACCCCTCCGCCTCCTCACGCTCGGCCGCGCTTCAGCGGGCGAGCGAGAGGGGGGCGTGGAAAGGAGAATGACGGTGACGTTGACACTGACTGTGAACTATGAGGCGTCGCTCGCGCCGTCGCTCGCGTACACGTCTCCAGCCCACTTTGGGGCTCAACCGCTTTTTTTTTTCCTCCTTCCCCAATGTGCGCGGGAGGGGAGAGGAAGGCGAGGGGGAGGGGGAAGAGCGAGGGAGGGGTTGGAATGGTTGACGTATCAGGCCGCCCTTCCTCCTTTCGGCTCCTCCCCCTCGCTCGCCGTGGAGCGACTCCCCACCAGGGCACAAGCCAGCGCGCCCGCGCCACTCAGCGCTTTAAGAGCCCGGGCGGCCGCCTACTTTTTTTTTTTTCCTCCTCCTCCTTCAACCGGGAGCCCGCGCGCTTTCTTCCTCTCCTCCGCGCTCGAGGGTCGGTTTTGTGCGCGCGCGGGAAAGCGAGCGGCCGCGTTTTCATTCCAAGGCCCCGGAGGCTCGCGGCGGCGGCGGCGCCATTATCACCAGCGCACGACGACGACGACGAGGAACCATCTTCGGGTCCCCCTCCCTTCCTATCCTCCCTCCCTCCTTCGTCGCCGTGTCTAGTTCCGCGCAGCGGCAACAGCAACTCCGCCTCCTCCGCCTCCTCCTCCTCCTCCTCTTGGAACAAAGGAAAGAAGCGGCGGCAGCAGCGGCGGTTGCTGCTGCTGCAGCTCCGGGGACCTTCTTCCCACTAAAAGCCCCAAACAGCGGCGGCGTCTCCTCCCCGGCTCTCTTCTTTGCAAGTCGAAGTATCCGGGACGCCGAGTGACGGTGAGCGGCCTTTCGTTCCAGGTGCGGGGTGGGCGGCGAAGGGGGGGGAGATGAGGAGAAGGGGGCGTCGTTCTCCGTCTCGCCTCCACAGAGGAGCGGAGGGGGGGACGCGAGTGGGGATCTCGCCTCCCGTGTTGCGAGCCGCCAAAAACAGGCGGCGGCGGGCGGGAAGTGTGGGGGGGGCGCCTTTTCGCTTTGTTTGGCCGAGGGAGGACAACGGTGGGGCAAAGGGAGAGGAAGGACAAAAGGGCCGCTTGTTTGCGTGGCTGAGGGGGGGGGGGAAGCGAGTGAAACTGAGGGGAAAAAATATGGATGCTCTTTTCTTTCTCCTCTGCCTGAAGAGGCGGGAAGGGCAAAAGTCGCCGAAAGGGGAGCGGAGAAGAAGTGGCGGAAGGGGGGAAACAAAAGGAAAAAAAACTCTGGGAAAGGGAAACAATGGGCTTTGCCGGCGCGGAATGGTTGGGAGCAAAGCCTTTTCCTCCTATTTTTTCCCCCTTCCCGCCTTTCTTCTAATTCTGCCCCCCCCCCCCTCACTTGCCGCTCCCGTTCCCTTTTTTTTTCTTCCTCGGGGCCCAAACGGCCTTTGGGGAACCGGAGGGTGGAGTGAGGAGATCGTTGGTGCGCGTTGGCCCGGAGCGCGAGGGGAACGACGGCTTGCTGGGTGGTGGTTGTTTTTTTTCCCTTCCTCAGGCTGGCTCGGCCTTGCCATGACTCAGTGGTTTTCTTTCACGAGGCCCCTCAGGCCTCGGTATGTGTTTGTCAGCTGGGTGGATGTGGCTTGGGGAGAGAGGGGGGGGTGAGATGGCGAGCCGGAGCGAGGAGGCCCTTGCCTCACACCGGCTTCTTCGCCTATCCCCTCCCGGTAGCTCAACTAAGAGAGTCCGCCCTGACCGTCAGCGTCGCCTGCCATTTTCTTCTCTCTCCCCCCCCCCCCGCTTTTTTTTGGTGTGTGTTTTGTTGGTCGGGGTGTTTGGTGTCCCGGAGTGCTTGGCGCCCGAGAGCGGCCCCGCTTTTCTTTCATCCGCTTTGCCTGTCTCTCCCACCCCCTCCCCGCCGCCCCTCGAAGCGCTGAATTACTGGCAGCGGCTTCGCCTTTGTTTCCACCGACTTGGCCGGTATCCATTGTGCCACTACGAAACAACAACCAAAAAAAAAATCCCCGGCTCCTTGTTTTCTGGTCCTCTTGAGTCTTTCTCCCCCCCCCCTCCAAAAAAAAAGCTTTCCAGGGCCTCCCAGTTGGAAACCCCCTCACACACACAAAGCGCCTTCTTGTTTGTAAAGTTAAATGTCGTGTAGACGGGCTGAGTGAGCAGTTGCGTGCCGTCAGTGATGCAATTTTCTGTGGGTGCAATGCTGACTTAGTAATCACGGTTTTTCCTTTCTTTACCAAAGAAAGTTTCGTCTTTTTTCGGGGGTTGAGCAATCTACGGAGGGCTGTTGAGTTCATTCTGTGACTTCATCCTTGGGATAAGAGTTAACTTTTAAAACCATTTTTTTTAAAAAAATTATTATTACTTTATTGGAATTTAAACTCGGAATAATGGAACCACTTTTCCTTTCATACTACTATCCCATTCTGTGCCCTGGAGTCTTAGAACAAGTATGGATGCAGTTCTTGTTGAATAACTGAAAGTTAGGTTGAACAAAGAACATGTTTATTTTACAATGTGTCACCTTTGGTTGGACAGCAGGAACCATACTTTTATTTTAAAAAAATTAAGCAACAATCTGATTTTTGTAGCCCATGTATGTAGGGGTGGCAGAACAATTACTTATACCACTGTGACTAAATTAGTTTGACAAATTTCCGGGTTTTTTTCTTTAACACTTAGAATTGCCCTATAATTGATATTTTTTTTAAAAAAAAATATTTAATGTGAATACATATTTCCCTGTTTTAATTTCGTGAGCTGTACTGGAACTAGGCAGCTTTTGAGATAAAAATAGAAGCTGATTTCAGAGGCCCCTGTTGACAGGGTTTTATCTGAGCTTCTAGCTCAGCTTGTCACATTGCAGCCTTGTGACAAGCGGAAGCTAATGCGCTCCCCCATGTGACCTTAGCTTCTGAGGAAAAACTACAGTTAGAGGACACACATGAGGTGGTATTAGAAAGCATTATAGTTATACTAAAGGTATAACACATATTCAATAACATTGAGATTATAAATTCCATTCCAAGCGCTACTTGCAAGCTATCTGAAAATCAAAACTCTTTATTTCATTTAGCATCATTTTCATTTTACCCATTCCTCATTTCTTGAGTATAGTATTTGTCCTATTGCTTTAGGACAATTTGAACTGAAATAGCATTATGTGGAAAGAGGCTATGCTTTTACAAAGATGCAGTATTAAATATATTGGATTGAATAAGCTAGTATTAAATTACTTGACACAACTTATTTACAAAGCAGATTACATTGTAGGCAGATTCATATGTTGTTTAAAACTACAAAACTGAATGTTTTAATCTATCTGTAAAGAAATAAATGTACTTGGAAAATGCAACTATGCTGTCAAGTTTTTTGAACTAATAGGAGTGAAAATGGCTATAAGAAAGCAAACCATACCTATATACACATATAATAGCCTTATCTATGTTTTATAATATCAGTCAAATTCCCTATCCAGAAATGATAGATGAATATTAATAAACAATATTAGTCTTGCAAAACATTTCAGTTTGTTTATGGGATTGTGGCAGTGTTAGTTAATGCAGTGCTTATACTAAAAGCAGGGTTGTGAATCATAATAATATTTGCATAAACTCCACTCTTCCTTCCCATAAACCTATATAAAAGCAATTTGAAGTCCATTTAGTAGCTCAGGAACTTTGGACTTCAGTAAACAACATAATTGTCAATGGAATATGCAGTTAGAGGCACATTTGGGTAATTATACCATATGGGTAAGCCATATGTACCTGCACATTCCACTTGTTTTTGGTTTTTTAGCATGTAAGCAGCATTCTCATTAATAGAAAAAGATTCTTTTAAGTGAGGGTTGAACTGGGAATGGCTCTAGGCTGAAAGGAGTCAAATGATAAGCAGTTTATTTTCTTGTAGCTTAACTAGCAGCTTTAACAATTGAGAGTATTTACTAATTTCTCCATCCACCTGCCTTTTGACAGATAAGATGAAGATTGTTTCTTCTTCCCAGCTTAGTCTTCAAATATATATATATTCACCAGTACCGTTCCATCCCTGTTTATGATCTGCCATTTCATGATGATATCCATTTTACAGTTATGCAGAAGGCTAATTGTGCCATACTATCATTTGTAATAGCTATTCTTTGTGAATCATGAATGTATAGCAGCTCCTAATTATGAATCCTTTGCTCTTTTTACAGTACAAGATGGCTCAGGAAACCAACCAGACCCCAGGACCCATGCTGTGTAGCACAGGGTGTGGATTTTATGGGAATCCTAGAACTAATGGAATGTGTTCCGTCTGCTATAAAGAACATCTTCAGAGACAGCAAAATAGTGGCCGAATCAGTCCAATGGGTATGTTTTGGAAAATCAAAAATGAAATACTAGATGTCAATACAGTACATTTCAGAAATAGCTGGAATGAATATTACACCATGCTTTTGAAATGTTTTTCTTAAATCTGAATTCATTCACTATAGTTAAAAAGACCTGGAAGCATTTAATAACCGTCATTTTATTTGCTTAAACATTCTAATATTCTTTTTTAACCCAGGAACATCAGGTGGTTCCAATAACCCTACCTCAGATTCTACATCTATACAGAGAGCAGATACTAGTTTAAACAACTGTGAAGGTGCTGCTGGCAGCACATCAGAGAAATCAAGGTAAGACAAAGATGCTAAATTGAGATTACTTAAAATGTTTTTGTTTTACAATTGCATTAGATTCTGCTATACTTAATTAATAGAAGTAATAGTCTATTTTTGCAGTTAATCTAAGAAATTATAATGATGAAAAATTTATAATAATATCTTGGATGACTATAAGAATAGATTTTAAGATCAGTTGTTAATAATTTGTTATCAGAATTTATTATCAATGGGTTCAATAATTCAGTTACTGAGAAGAGCTGAAATTATTAAAAATCTTAGCTTTATAAAAATTCTAGTCTTCGTAAAAGCACTAACAAATTGCTTTCATTTTACTGAATGCAAGCAGAAATGTGCCTGCTGCCGCCTTGCCTGTAACACAGCAAATGACAGAAATGAGCATTTCAAGAGAGGAGAAAATAATTCCGAAAACAGAGACAACAGAGCCAGGTATGCCTCTTTAAAAATAACTTGAGTGCAGTTAGTACAGTGGGACCTGGCATGTTTAAACATCTATAATCAATGAAGAAAACTATAATATTTGGTATTTGAACACTTCTTACACAGTTAGCCCAGCTATGAGGCAGTAATCTAGTCAAATGTGGCAGATCTCAGAAAGCTAAGCAAGGTAGGACTTGGTTAGTATTTGGATGAGAGGCAACCAGGAAATCCCAGGCTTGTAGCCTAAAGTATGAAGCCCAAAAGGGTGGGTATGGGGGAGAGGGGTTAGTGGAAGAAGAAAGTGGCAAACCACCAAGTAGTTACCAAGAAGAATATATTGTCATGTGGTTAAATACATTGTCACTCAGTTTAAAAAAAAACACTTTATTTTTACTTTATATATTTAAGGGAAAAAGCACACAGGAAACTATCAAAAATTATTCTTAAATCATTGAATTTTCTTCCTATAAAAATGCTTAATTTGCTAGTTGGATCAATATCTAATAAATTCAGAAGACAATAAAAACAAAAAAAAACCCATGCAAAATGCTTATTCTTTTGGAACTAAATACATCTGCTACTATGGTTACATTGCAAATTCTGACAAGTTCCAAAAGTTAATTTGTAATATCAGCAAACTTACATTCAATCATACATATGTATTCATTTATTTCCATCCATACTCATTTAATTCATTTTAAGTGGGTCATCAAAGTTTTTGTCAAAGCTCATTTAAATAATTATTCTGTATCATCACCATTGTAAATAGTGTTTTTAGGGTAAACCTTCTGCAGTAAATGTTTTATTTAATGTATGGTACAAAAACTCATTTTTAAAATGTATTAAATTGAATATAGCTTAAAGGGAAAGTATTGCAATAACTTCATGGTTTCGCTTGAAATTCAATAATGGGAAGAAATTCTTTGCTTAAATAGTGTTTTGAAGGAAATATAAGAAAGGTCACATATATGCTAGAAGGGGAAACAACTATATAAAAAGATAGGTGTATCTCAGTATTGGCAAAATGTATACAGGTAGTCATTGACTTACAGCTGTTCACTTAGTGATTGTTTGGAGTTACACCGGCACTGAAAAAAATGAGCTATGACTATTTTTAACATGACTTGCAGCATCCCCGTGGACAGATAATCAAAATTCAGACGTCTAGCAACTGACTCACATTTATGACAGTTGCAGTTTCCTGGGGTTTGTGACTTTCTTACAGGCACAGTCAATGGGGAAGCCAGATTCGCTTAACAGTGTTATTAACTTAACAGCTGCAGTGATTCACTTAACTATGACAAGAAAGTCTTACCATGGGGCAAATTTTACTTAACTGTCTCAACAACAGAAATTTAGGCCTTGATTATGGTTGGAAGTCAAGGACTACCTATATTCAGAAGTCAGAAAAAATATATTCGGAGCCTTTTCCTTTTTTCAAGTTCTGAACATTAGTACTTTATGTGGTTACTTGGCATAAGTGAGAAATAGTTAGGCTATTTACTTGAACATTAATACCAATACATTTCTTAAAAATGAAGAAATCCATGTTTAGATAATAGCAGCTTGTTTTAAAACAAACAACATTTTAACATAATGCATTCATAATCATTGTTTAAACAATCTATTTTAGAGACATAGCAAACAATTTTATCAGTAGCTGAGTTGCATATAAATTCAATTAACTCATTTTATATCTGTAAACAAAGGTTAAATTAAAATTTGCACACACCCCATGTTCTAAGCAACAATACATTTTTCCTCCATAGAGTACAACTTACACATCAGCTGAAGTTGATTGCACATTAGATGTTTTTCATGAATTATGTATTGATATGATAACTTAACCACATTGTTTATATTCATTAATATTAAATTGATGTTTAACGTGGACATACTTATTCATTTGAACTTTGTATTCTCTCAATACTTTGAATTATAATTCTCATGATTTCTTAGCGCTATTTGTGCTAATTGAGTCATATATTTCTGCAATATTTTGTTCTTACATATTTAATAATTAAAATATCTAGAGTTTTTCCAATAGTGTCATCCTTGATGCACTTCATCATAAGGGTGAATTTGAGTTGGATATGAGACAAAATAGCTCTGAGATAAAAAGCAACTCAATATTGATAAACATTCTTTGCATCCTTTCTTAAAAAGGAAATAAAATTTTTAATATTCAATCCTATCTCAGCTCAGAATTTTAGAATGATTTAAGATGACTTTATAAATTATGTGTAAAACATTTCTACATCATTAAAAATTGATTACACTGGTAGCACAATGGCTGTTTTAATTCACCATTTAAATTATAGCACTATACGTCACCCTGTAGACGTTTGACGCATATTTCATTTAGCTGAATGAAATAAAATTCCTGTTATATAGACAATACCATAAGTGAAAGAGATAATTGATCTCTGGAAAGTGGCAGTCTCTAGGTTTTTTACCCGGTTTATCCATACAATTGATTATAGGCCTGTAGTCTGTATTGAAATGATAACAACATCTCTGTAGCATACAAACACATTTTCAGGTGCCTTCCTGTTTATTCTGAGCAAGTGTAAATTGTTGTAGCTGCTATGTGAAACAGTGATGGAGGAAAGAAAGCTACTTCAAGGCATTTACTTTCAGTAAAAAATAATTTTCTAAAAAGGTGGCATAAGTAGAAATTAAAATGCTGTAATAACTCATAAATATTACTGTCTGAGTGAGAACCACGAAAACGTTAGCTTCCCAAATAACAGAAGATCATAGTCTCCTTTCCCTCCATTATTGGATGTGCTGATTGGAGCTGGTAGAAGTTAGAATTACACAATACTGTATATAAGTGTTGGAAAAAGTTCTTCAATTTCCAAAGTAATTGTACTCAATTATTACAAAATTGTTTTAAATTGTCCAAAGTATTAAAAATAACTATATAATTAAAAATATTATATAAATATTCCTCAAGATATTTTTAAAAAGAGAAATGGGAAAGAAGAAAGATAACTTCAAGAATGTTTTTCACCAAATTATTATGTCCATGAAACAACTTCGACCAATGTTCCATTGCTTCAAATCAATTGTGTCTTTATATGACAAAGATAGGTGGGGTATTGGTTTCAGGGTGCTGTTCTGCTATTGCCCAAATATAAATGCTCAAGAGGATGGTTCTTAATATCTGAGTACAAGGAACTCAGAAGTATTCTGTTTTTTCTCAGGATCATGCTGATCTGACTGTTCCATGGGTGGTCTGCTTATTTTCTACAAGTTGGTTCTTGAGTTGGAAGCAGTTTATGGTGTTTTAAATATAATATTCCACCTTGAAAAGCAATTCCCAAATCTTCATGGTAATCAATATTGACAGCAGTTTAAGTGTGGATTTTTAAATCCTTTTTTGCAATTTAACAGTAATTGCATTAGAACCACAACAGTAAATCACTACTCTTGTATTAACAGCTAGAAGAAAATCAACTATATAGCTAATAGTTGCTTAATACATTCAATGCATGTGCACTGTTTTGCATTGGTAATAGTTGCATAAGCAGATCCGGAACTTATTCTGAACACAGAAAAAGCATCTAGACAAGTCAGTGATCACTGTTCAATAATAGAAGCTTCATCCTATGTTTAAGTAATCACTTTTTCCTTTCATTCCTGTGGCACCCATGCCATAGTATAGATTAGTGATGGCGAACCTTTTTTTCCTTTTGTGCCGAAAGAGCATGCATCTGCGCTACCATAGATTCACCATTACTGGTATAGATGAAACTGATCCTGCTACAGTACTTGGTAATACAGATTTTGCAAAAATACAAGTCTTAGCACTCAAAGTAATATATACAGTACTGCTCAAAAAAATAAACACTCAAATAACACATCCTAGATTTGAATGGATATTATCATTGAATACTTTGTTCTGTACAAAGTTGAATGTGCACAACAGCATGTGAAATTGATTGTCAATCAGTTTTGCTTCCTAAGTAGAAAGTTTGATTTCACAGAAGTTTGGTTTACTTGGAGTTACATTGTATTGTTTAAGTGTTCTCTTTATTTTTTTGAACAGTATACTTTTAACAGTCAAATTTTGCTTAGGGGGCAGAAAATTTTGTTTCACTCAATGAAGTTATGGAACACTGGTGTTTTGTTTCACATCTGAAACATCGGAAACTTTCACTTTAAGTTCAAATATCAAACTTAAATAGGGATATTTTCTATATCCTATTTTAACAAGGGAGTATGTGAAAAGGTGATGGAGATGAACGTTCAGATTAAAGCAGAAATACATATTTAACCAATTTCTGTTGTTCTTTTAGTGGTTACCCAACCAAGTCCTTCAGTTACTCAACCTAGCACATCTCAGAATGAAGAGAAAACACCTGAAATACCCAAACCAAAGAAGAACAGATGTTTTATGTGCAGAAAGAAGGTTGGACTTACAGGTAGGATACTGGAGTTTGTTTTGTCCAGCTCCTTGCTTTAAAACAATTTGGGAAACATTTAAAGGACTTTCAAAGAAGACAAATACCTTTAGAGGATAAGGATAGATGTATTGCTTAGAAAGATAATGCATTAGTTACCATAATTTACCTCAAGGTACTATTTCTGTGTTTTCACAGGATTTGATTGCCGATGTGGAAATCTGTTTTGTGGACTTCACCGTTATTCTGACAAGCACAACTGCCCATATGATTACAAAGCAGAAGCTGCAGCAAAAATCAGGAAAGAGAATCCAGTTGTTGTGGCTGAAAAAATCCAGAGAATATAAACTAACCTACTTGGTGCAAAGACTGATTTCCTTTGTTTTTATTTTAAAATATTCTAGGAAAACATTAAAGAACAGATGCATGGCCATTTTCCTTTGATGTTCTCCAGAGTTTTACTTTAGTTTGTCTTATTGATTGATATTTTAGGATATTGTGGGTGTTACAGGCAGAATTGGATAGATACAGCCCTTTAAAATGTATACATGCCCTCCCCCAAATGAATGAAAGAGTTAAGACCTGCATTGGAAAACAGACATGCGCAAAGGACAGAGTTGTCTAGTTCAAATGTGCCAAATAGATGCATAAAATCTGCATGTTTGCAGCAGATTTGCCTTTTGGGATTGTTGAAAGAGGTATATCATCTTTGGATAGTGCTAATGTGCCTGTTTGATTAAATGGTACACCAAGAAAAATTAGTCTACTTTTACCATAGTTAACCGGAATCATCTTTAATTTCCACACTTCATTGTTTTAAGGCTGAACTGCAGAAGAGCCAGTTTCTAAATGGAAATGAGTGTTCAGGTGCCATAAACTGCAGTTTAAGATTACCTTCTAGAGGATGTAATCTTTGGAAGTGATAAAAATTGTTCAACTGTTAAAAACTAGTTCTTGAAGGAAACTTTTTTTCAAAATTTTATGAACTAGCCTGCAACAGAAGACTTGTCTGCTTCTTATTCTTAAGTAGCTAAATACATTGTGTAGCACAAGGCAACAAGCATTGATTTCAGTTTACAAAAAAGGCTACATTTTTGATAAAAGTTAATCACAGCAGCTCTTTCAAATAAGCACCTGCATCTAATGAACCTAGTTTGCAAATGTATTGAAGCCTTTAATTTTTTCATATGCATCTTAAGTTGAATGTGTTCTGGTTTGAAAAGAAGGTTAGCCTTTAATTTTTTTTAGTTTCCAAATGTAGTGAGATTGCACCCTTTTGCATGGAGAAATCATACCCAATATGGCTGCTGTACACTAAGTGGTACCTGGAACCACTCTGAGGGGCTGCTTTTATCATTTTAATAGTATTTGGGTGTAGGACTGTAGTGTTCTTGGGTGTATTGCATGGGCTGCATTATCTACAGCATTGTACAATAACAACTCTAGAAAAGGCAGTATACTTCACTGATGCTTGTCTGGTAATATCACTTCTGTGTTATAATGGAAGGGTTTTTTGTGATGTATGAAACTTGTGTTTTTTATATAAACAAGTACAGTTTAGAGTAGTATAGTGGTAATGCCTGTTCTCATTTGTAAATAGTTGTGTATACATAGGGCACTACTTCTGATTTCTATTGCAGTGTTCGGTCTTAGTTTTCTTCATTAAAAGCATCAGGTTTTTGCTTTAAATTTTGTCCTCAGTTGAGTTATTAGATAAGCAAATGTGTACAGATAGTTCATATTTATGTATTGCACATAATCATGCTACCCAGCATCTATGCTATATTGTATTATGTAAATAATAAAATCATGTACAGAGGGATATAGTTCCTTTTGTGATGGTTCATTGGCATGGAAACTAATTGAATAACGAATGCTCTTTCGGTGGGGAAGAGGTGATTGCAATTTATTGTTCAAGCTTTATTGGTTTCTATTTTGGGGATTTAACTGTGATAGTATGTGTGTTTCTCTCCTTGTTGAATTTTTATTTACTGTTTTCACTTTCAACGATGATCTAGTCAGGTGAACAAAGTCTATAAACAGGAATATATAAGATACCTGACAGAAATTTGAAAACAATTGTATAAGTATGATTGAAGGGGGAAATGTCTTACATTCTACATACAGTACTTCTCCAGTTAGTATTTTTTCTTGCTGACATTTTGGCAGCTATTCTCTGGCCATAATTGCAGTCCTAGATGATTCACTAACTCTGGACATAATTTGGAGCTTGGTTAATTCCTGATGATTTGAACAAAGAAATGGAAAGGCAATTTATATTGTGTGTAATATAAAGAAAAATGCACTTCATTTTATTTTTTTATATATATATATATATATATATGTGTGTGTGTGTGTGTGTGTGTGTGTGTGTGTATGTGTATGTGTATATATATATATATATATATACAGTGGTACCTTAAGATACGAACCCCTCGTCTTACGAACAACTCATGATACGAACCCGGGGTTCAGAAAAATTTTGCCTCTTCTTACGAACTTTTTTCGAGTTACGAACCTGCGTTCGGAGACTGCTGGGAAGCCCCGCGGCTGTTTTAAAAGGTAACAGCCGGGCGGCGGGGCTTCCCAGAAGCCTCCCGAACGCCGAGGCAAAATTTTGCTGAACCCCAGGTTCGGTTCAGGAGGTTGCTGGGAAGCCCCCCAGGCAGACTGCGACCTTTTAAAACACCCGCGCCGCTTCGCAGCTGTCTCCCGGAGCCGAACAGCAAAGCCTGAAGCTGAACAGCAAAGCCGAACTTCCGCATTCGGCTCCAGGAGACACATGGGAAGCGGCGCGGGTGTTTTAAAAGGTCGCAGCTGGCCTGGGGGGCTTGCCAGCAACCCCCGCACCCCGAACCCGGGTGTGGGGGGGTGCTGGCAAGCCCCCCAGGCCGGCTGCGACCTTTTAAAACACCCACGCTCTTCCCTCACCCCCGCCCCCGCAAGGCATCGCAGCGACAAGCGGGTTTTTCCGACGCGGGTCTTATGCGCCCGAGCCGGGTTTCCCCCCACATCCGGGCCCACGCACCTGTTCCAGCGGGCTATTTTCCGCCGGTAGTAACGCAGCGCCTCCTGCCCGTTGAGCAGCTTCTCGGCCGGTCTCTCGGGGGTGCTGTAGAGCGGGTGCGCGAATAGCCTCCTCAGCTTGGAGTGGGGGGGCCTGGCTGCTCAGGTTGGCGGGCGGCCGAGTCCGGAGCTTTGGACCGGCGGCGACGGCGGCTTCTTCGGCGGGGCAGGAGCAGCGGGGCTCAGCCGTCTCCGTGGCCGGACCGAGGCGCCGCCTCATTTGGGGCCAGAGGTGGAAGTAGAAATCGGCGCTGAGCAGCGCCCCGAGAAGCAGCAGAATGAGCAGCCGGTCGCGCCGGGTCCCCATCATGGTCAGCGCCGGCGGCTGGGCGAGAAGCAGGCCGGGCGCGAAGGCAGCGGCGCACGGGCGATGCCGGGCCGTGGGTGGGAAAGGAAGGCGAGCCACGCGCCTGTTTGGCCGCGAGAGCCCGGGCGAGTCCCGGCAGGGCCTCTGCCCCGCTGCCGCCGCAGGAGCAGGTGGGGGAAGCCGAGGCAAGGGAAGCAGCAGGCAGCGCCCCGCTTGTGGCCGAGAGGCGACCGGCTGCATCTTTGCCCGGTGGCCTCTCCCGAGTAGGCAGACCGTGCCGCCTCTGGAAGGATGGACGCGTTGGGCGTTTGTTTGCATCACGTGATTGACCGGGTGAAATAAAAGATCTAAAAATCCCTTGTCTCCCCAACCCGGATTGAATACGGGTTGGGGAGACAAGGGATTTTTAGATCTTTTATTTCACCCGGTCAATCACGAGATGCAAACAAATGCCCAACGTGTCCGAAAGCCAGAGACTTTGGCTAGAGGTCTCTCCGACGAGCTCCGGTTCTCGTCGGAGAGACCGCTTGCCAAAGTCTCTGGCTTTCGGACACGTTGGGCGTTTGTTTGCATCTCGTGATTGACCGGGTGAAATAAAAGATCTAAAAATCCCTTGTCTCCCTCCGGGTTGGGGAGACAAGGGATTTTTAGATCTTTTATTTCACCCGGTCAATCACGAGATGCAAACAAACGCCCAACGTGTCCGAAAGCCAGAGACTTTGGCTAGAGGTCTCTCCGACGAGCTCCGGTTCTCGTCGGAGAGACCGCTTGCCAAAGTCTCTGGCTTTCGGACACGTTGGGCGTTTGTTTGCATCTCGTGATTGACCGGGTGAAATAAAAGATCTAAAAATCCCTTGTCTCCCTCCGGGTTGGGGAGACAAGGGATTTTTAGATCTTTTATTTCACCCGGTCAATCACGAGATGCAAACAAACGCCCAACGTGTCCGAAAGCCAGAGACTTTGGCTAGAGGTCTCTCCGACGAGCTCCGGTTCTCGTCGGAGAGACCGCTTGCCAAAGTCTCTGGCTTTCGGACACGTTGGGCGTTTGTTTGCATCTCGTGATTGACCGGGTGAAATAAAAGATCTAAAAATCCCTTGTCTCCCCAACCCGGAGGGAGACAAGGGATTTTTAGATCTTTTATTTCACCCGGTCAATCACGAGATGCAAACAAATGCCCAACGTGTCCGAAAGCCAGAGACTTTGGCTAGAGGTCTCTCCGACGAGCTCCGGTTCTCGTCGGAGAGACCTCTAGCCAAAGTCTCTGGCTTTCGGACACGTTGGGCGTTTGTTTGCATCTCGTGATTGACCGGGTGAAATAAAAGATCTAAAAATCCCTTGTCTCCCTCCGGGTTGGGGAGACAAGGGATTTTTAGATCTTTTATTTCACCCGGTCAATCACGAGATGCAAACAAACGCCCAACGTGTCCGAAAGCCAGAGACTTTGGCTAGAGGTCTCTCCGACGAGCTCCGGTTCTCGTCGGAGAGACCTCTAGCCAAAGTCTCTGGCTTTCGGACACGTTGGGCGTTTGTTTGCATCTCGTGATTGACCGGGTGAAATAAAAGATCTAAAAATCCCTTGTCTCCCTCCGGGTTGGGGAGACAAGGGATTTTTAGATCTTTTATTTCACCCGGTCAATCACGAGATGCAAACAAACGCCCAACGTGTCCGAAAGCCAGAGACTTTGGCTAGAGGTCTCTCCGACGAGCTCCGGTTCTCGTCGGAGAGACCTCTAGCCAAAGTCTCTGGCTTTCGGACACGTTGGGCGTTTGTTTGCATCTCGTGATTGACCGGGTGAAATAAAAGATCTAAAAATCCCTTGTCTCCCCAACCCGGATTGAATACGGGTTGGGGAGACAAGGGATTTTTAGATCTTTTATTTCACCCGGTCAATCACGAGATGCAAACAAATGCCCAACGTGTCCGAAAGCCAGAGACTTTGGCTAGAGGTCTCTCCGACGAGCTCCGGTTCTCGTCGGAGAGACCGCTTGCCAAAGTCTCTGGCTTTCGGACACGTTGGGCGTTTGTTTGCATCTCGTGATTGACCGGGTGAAATAAAAGATCTAAAAATCCCTTGTCTCCCTCCGGGTTGGGGAGACAAGGGATTTTTAGATCTTTTATTTCACCCGGTCAATCACGAGATGCAAACAAATGCCCAACGTGTCCGAAAGCCAGAGACTTTGGCTAGAGGTCTCTCCGACGAGCTCCGGTTCTCGTCGGAGAGACCTCTAGCCAAAGTCTCTGGCTTTCGGACACGTTGGGCGTTTGTTTGCATCTCGTGATTGACCGGGTGAAATAAAAGATCTAAAAATCCCTTGTCTCCCCAACCCGGATTGAATACGGGTTGGGGAGACAAGGGATTTTTAGATCTTTTATTTCACCCGGTCAATCACGTGATGCAAACAAACGCCCAACGCGTCCATCCTTCCAGAGGCGGCACGGTCTGCCTACTCGGGAGAGGCCACCGGGCAAAGATGCAGCCGGTCGCCTCTCGGCCACAAGCGGGGCGCTGCCTGCTGCTTCCCTTGCCTCGGCTTCCCCCACCTGCTCCTGCGGCGGCAGCGGGGCAGAGGCCCTGCCGGGACTCGCCCGGGCTCTCGCGGCCAAACAGGCGCGTGGCTCGCCTTCCTTTCCCACCCACGGCCCGGCATCGCCCGTGCGCCGCTGCCTTCGCGCCCGGCCTGCTTCTCGCCCAGCTGCCGGCACTGACCATGCTGGGGACCCGGCGCGACCGGCTGCTCATTCTGCTGCTTCTCGGGGCGCTGCTCAGCGCCGATTTCTACTTCCACCTCTGGCCCCAAATGAGGCGGCGCCTCGGTCCGGCCACGGAGACGGCTGAGCCCCGCTGCTCCTGCCCCGCCGAAGAAGCCGCCGTCGCCGCCGGCCAAAGCTCCGGACTCGGCCACCCGCCAACCTGAGCAGCCAGGCCCCCCCACTCCAAGCTGAGGAGGCTATTCGCGCACCCGCTCTAAGCACCCCCGAGAGGCCGGCCGAGCCCGCTGGAACAGGTGCGTGGGCCCGGACGTGGGGGGAAACGCGGCTCGGGCGCATAAGACCCGCGTTGGAAAAACCTGCTTGTCGCTGCGATGCCTTGCGGCGGCGGGGGTGAGGGAAGAGCGTGGGTGTTTTAAAAGGTCGCAGCCGGCCTGGGGGGCTTGCCAGCACCCCCCCGCACCCCGAACCCGGGTGCGGGGGGTGCTGGCAAGCCCCCCAGGCCGGCTGCGACCTTTTAAAACAGCCGGAAAGCCGTTTTTTGGGGGGGGGTTTTTTGGTTGCACGGATTAATTGACTTTACATTGTTTCCTATGGGAAACAATGTTTCGTCTTACGAACCTTTCGTCTTACGAACCTCCTCCTTGCACCAATTAAGTTCGTATCATGAGGTATTACTGTATTGCCTACTATGCACCTTTTTTGCACTATATAAATTAGAATTATCTTATGTTCAAATTATAAAGAAGACTTTTCTTCTGTTCCAGATTTACACAAATCACATGCTCCATTTAGTCATCCCATGAGTAAAAATTCCTTGTGGAAATTAAGATTTATTATACTGATTAAAAACATTTTGACTTGGTGGGTATCTGATATGAACAGATGTTAAAGTGTGACCAGAAGCTGTAAAGAGGCCGAATCCTTCTAATTTTATATTGTGGCCTTGTCAAAGAAAGGGAAAAAATGTCTCTAGTATTATATAAATATTATGGTCTTCTGTTTGGGGTAATGAAGTCATTAGGCAATTTATGATGTGCCTATTACCCCCTCTGTAGTATTGAAGGATTGCTGCAGGGAGTTTATATTGGTGATAGCATTATATAAAATAAACCTTTTTTCTTTTCTGAAGTCAGAAAATATTTGAAGCAATTTTGGGTATTAAATCTAAGAAACTTAGCATTTGAGTTTCAGTGTTTTGAGAAAAAGAAAGGGCGGTATGTGCTTCAAAACCGAAGTATAAGAGATTCCTGGGATACGCATTCTGCCAATGCTGAACCAATTGCTGAACTTTCATTGCTAAGATGTGCAATATCTGTTTATTATTTCGTTCAATCATATCTGATTCTTGGAGATTGCCTGGAATGCCCCCTCCCCACACCCAGAAGTGGTTTGCCATTGTTTCCTTTCTAGGGCTGAGAGACCATGGTTTGCCCAAGTTCACCCAGCTGGCTTTGTCCCCAAGGCAGAACTAGGTTCTAGTTTCTAGCCTAATCCTATAGAGAATTGGCAAACTACACAAGTTACCCAAGAAAAGCTTTTATAACTGTACCAATAGTTTGGAAATGTCTTAAAGGTAAAATGTGCTGTCTGAGTGCAAAAGTTCTCTGAATTGCCAATTGATTACTTATTGTGCTTTACTATTTTCCCTGTTTCCAGAGAGAGAATTGTAACTTAGTATATCTGATCAAGTAGACTGATGTGTGTAGAAAAACATTATAAATATATGGGGCATGATTGTTTTTCAAATATCTTTTGATGTAAAAGGCTGGTTTCTGAAGTAGGGAAATGGTGAGGAGATGATGAAGTTGAAAAGCTACCTATCCTTTAAAATTACAGGTACTCAACTTACAACAGTTCATTTAGTGACTGTTCAAAGTTACAATAGCACTGGAAAAAGCGACTTATGACCATCTTACACACTTGTGACTATTGCAGCATCCCCATGGTCAAGTGATCAAAATTCAGATAGCTGGCAACAGATTCATATTTATGATGGTTGCAGTGTCCCAGGATCATGTGATCACCTTCTGTGACCTGACAAGCAAAGTTAATGTGGAAGTCAGATTCACTTAACCATGTTACTAAGTTGATAACTGCAATGATTCACTTAACAACTGTGGGGAAAAAAGGTCATAAAATGGGGCAAAATCAACTTAAATGTCTCATGTAGAAACAAATTTGGGGGTCAGTTGTGATCATATGTCAAGATATTAACTTATTTGGATTTTCTACAGTGGAAAAAGTGACAATAGCTGAGTAGTGGATGACGTTTCTTCCAGTGGATTCAAAGACGAGGAACATTCTTGTTTTTTCAATGCTGGAAGTAAAAACTAAGGATATATTTCCCCTCAAAATGAAAACAACTTTTCTAGCAATGGAAGACAACAATATTTTCTTCTCTGATAAATTACCTGACTGCACTTTCAAGCCAAACCATGAACTAAACCATTCCCTTCAAAAACTAGTTCTTTGAATTTTGCGATGTTGTGATATAAAGCAGAATTTGCCTATTAGAGCAGTTCGCACAAAAGCTAATGAGAGTGCAAAATTGTTTGCAAAAATGCATGTCACTCAGCCAACCTCTATAAAAGAAACTGATATATATTTTAAATACTGTATATCCTAAATTTTTAAAAATGCAAATGTATGTAAAGCAGATAATGCATACTAAATTATAACATGTTTTTGTATAAAGTAAGACATAATGAACTATTTGAGGAGTTTAGGAAATCCTTGCAGAGAAAGAAAAGAAACCAGTTCTTAGGTTGAAAAAGATTTGTCTTCACAATTGTAAACTCAAATATCTTGTGATTGTGCATTTCCATACAAATCGGACATGGAATTCCTTTTCAACTTTTATTTCAGCATCTTTAAGCTGGAGGCACATGATTTTTAATTTTGACTAATCATTTTGACTGCATTTAGCATCACAAAAACAGGTATCCAAAAATCTCCCGGTTCCATTTGTTGATATTTCTAGTTATATTTATTGTATGTTTTAGCAGTGGCAGAATGCCAACCACCTTACTGTAGTGTGCTTTAACTTTTACAAGAAAATCCAGTACGTTTTAGAAATCAAAATCGCATGTCTACTTGTACTTACTAATTTTAAAGATCACATTCCTATAATTAGTGCTGAACTTTTAGTAGCTTTCTTGCTGCTAAAATTAGCATTTTGTTGTTGGGAGTTTTTGCATGTCTATAAAGATCATACCAGTCAAACACCTCAGCAAGGATAGTTTATTAAAAATGTGTTCATTAAAGCATCTGTTTTGCTTGTGCCACCTTAGTCTGAAAACTAGAATTAGTAGTGTGCAAAACTCCCAGTCACAGATAATTTGTTTCTTATTTTCTCCACATATCCATGCTCCCTTAATTTGGCTCAAACTTAGCAACTTCTGAAGAGCCACAGGTTTCTCCTTACT